>NW_020884934.1:1911739-2248483 GCF_003945725.1 Corapipo altera | reverse complement strand
CCACATCCAATAACTCCTGCCTGTCTCCCACATCCAATAACTCCTGCATCTCCCACATCCAATAACTCCTGCCTGTCTCCCACATCAAATAACTCCCTTGTGTCTCCCACATCCAATAACTCCTGCATGTCTCCATTTGTAATGCACAGATGCTCCTAATTGTTTCCCTCAGATGGTGGTGAAAGGTGAATTTGTCCAGATGGGGGAACCTGGATCCCTTTGTCACAAAACTAATCTCCATTTGCAGGAAGGCTGGAGTTTATCTTTGTTTTATCACAGTGAGATACAGCACCTGCTTTCTAACCTGGCTCTTGGTGATCCCTCACTTTGTCTCAGTTCCAGTTATAAATGCAAGAAAGACTCAAAGCAGATGTTTTATTTTTTCCCTGACTTGCTTTGGAGGTTTATGTTGATGGAAAGGTGTTTTTGCCTGGGGGGGGGGGAAATTTAATTGTTAATTGCTCTCTTTTTACCTTGCATAATTTTTTTGAGAGAAAATGATTTGAAAACCAAAGGACTTTCTTCCCACCAGGGAGTGGAAGGTCACTGTGGAAGGATGAAGTCTGAATTGGGATGTTATACAAGTCTTGTTCTTTCCAAAATTAGTTCAGTAACTGCTGGGAAGGGACAAGTACTCGAGTGCCCGGCTCACAGATGAGCACTTGGCTCATGTGGCTGAACCAGTCACTTCCATTAACACTGGCCAAGGAGCAAGGTGGACTTTGGGGAGGAGGAGAGCTGGAAAAGCTCCAAGAGCTCTCCACACTGCCTCTCCTCAGCCCTCCCAGAGGAGCACTCTAAGCACCCTTTACTTGAACAATGCTCTTGATGGCCCAGTTACCTGAGCCCTCTCTGGGAGCACAAGTACCTTTAGGAAAAGAGGATTCCATTGAGTTTCAGACTGAAGAAGTGATGGCAATGCAGCTGGCAGCACTTCTGGGAGGGGGTCGTGGCACCACACCCACTGCTGTCCTTACCCCTCTGAAAGATGCTCCTTGTGCCTGTGGCTGGATGGGTCCCCTCGGCCAGGGAGATCCCTCCTAGAGTGTCTCCATGCCCTCGTAGGCACGTCTCAGCCATGGGTGGGCAGCTTGGACATTCCCTCAGACCCATCCCACCCTGCTCCCTGCCTGTCACACATCCCAGAGCAGTGGCCCTGGTTATAAAGCCAGCTTTGCTCCAGGCAGCGGGAGCATGGCATTGCTGCTGTTCCTATCTCTCTCTCTCTCTCCCCCCTCCCACAGCTCTTCTTCTAAAAAAGCTCCATTTCCTGTCTCTGAATTATTTTTTCAAACCTGTGCCTGCCAATACCTTGTGGTTAACCTTGAGTGGTGCTGAGTGACTCCATGGTGGGGAGGATTGGAAAGGAGGGAGCAAATGTTAATTGCCCCATAGGTTTTCATGCTGTGGGAACAGCTTAGTGGTATCTGATGAGATGTTAAGACTTGAGCTCCTGTGACCCTTAAACACCCCACACTCTTCACTCTGCACTTGTTTAGCATATTTTCTTTTTTTTTCTATTTCTTTTTCAACTGTATTTATTAAAATCCCTCCTGACTGCAGGAGCATGGTGTGCTGAGCATGGGGTTGCTGTGTCAGCGTGTTGCTGTGGGCTGGGGGGAGTGTTGGCCCAGCACATTGCTGGAAACAGCAAATAAAGATATCAGTGACCTCTGTGATAAGGGGCTTCTGCAGGCACTGGTGAAGCTGAGGCAACATTTGCTCCATCATCTAAAACTCTGTTTCATTTTCTCTGGAGCTCTTGGGGGTGAGTGCTCTGGGTCATCCCCTAATTCAAATGGAATTTGTGTTTTCATCCCACCCCTTTTCCAAACCTTATCTGAGTCTCCTGTTCTGAAGGTGGGCTCTTTGCTTTGGAAAATGTCATTGTTATCAGGCTGGCTTTGTCCTGATTTCTGAGTGCAGACAACTGTCCCTCTGCCCCTGATAGAAACCATCCCTGCCCTGCGTGGGGTCACCACTGACCTGGGCACTGAAAATTGGGTGGAGGAAAGTTTAAAGCATTTTTTGTGTTTCCCAGAACCTTTGTTCTGTAATATCCAGGTGACTTTAAAAACCCAGCGCGTACATTTGGCTGTTTAATTTCATCTGAGAGTTGGGTTTTCTTCAACATGCATGAACTTAACAACTCACGTGGGTGTGGCTGTTTCCTGAAACCAGTTTTCAATTGGAGAAGGCAGTTTCAGAGCATTTTTGGCAGTTTGGAATCCTTGCATCTTGCTGAAAGCCTTGATGTTCACATCTAGTCTGAGAGCCTTTGAAAATCTCACTCATCATCTGCTCTGAACAGTTTGAGGATCGTTTGTGTGTGTTTGTCTGTGCATCCAGGAAAACCTTGGATGTTTTGGGGAGCTGCAGGTGCTGAGAAAACTTTGGTTCACGTGAGCGTTCAGGGTGGGAGTTCCTGTCCAAGCTGCCTGAGTTTGACAGTCTGGAAATCTTTGAGGGGATAGAGGGGAGGTGGGATGGAGGGATGGGTGAGGGATGGACAGAGTTGTGTCATGTATGAATGGCTGCTGACATGCAGCAGGTATCTAAGAGATGTTTTCCTCAGGGTGCACCTCAGCTGCTCTTGAGGATGCTGGGGAGTGTTGAGCTGGTTGAGACCTTCACAGTGGTTTTGATGTGAAGCCATGAGGGAGGCTGGAGTGGGAAGGGGCATTTCTCTCCTGCTGTGAGCATGGCTGTGCACCTCCTCCTGTAACAGGGCCCCTCTGCCTTTGCAGCCACGATGGAGTTCCGTTCCTGATGCACGACAGGACACTCAGGAGAACCACAAACGTGGAGGAGGTGTTCCCAGAGCGGGCCTATGAGCACTCCTCCATGTTCAACTGGACTGACCTGGAAAAGCTCAACGCTGGGGAGTGGTTCCTTCAGGTGTGTACCATGGAGCCATGGCATGACAGCTCGTGCCTAAGTCCTCTTGGAGGTGGAAAGGTGGAGGTGACACATCTCCTTGGTGGCATGGGCTGAAGTTCAGCGAGACCAAGTGTCCATGAACCACATGTGGTTTGTCTCTACTAAACTTGGTCTAAAAGACATGTTGTCTTTCTGTGCCACTTGGAAGAAGGGGCCTTAATGCCTGGTTGGCACCAGAAAGAACTTCAAGACCCCCAGGAGGGTGAAGGTGATGATAAAGAGGGCAGAAAAGACAATGCGTTATAAGCTGTTCCTTTTTCTTGAATTTCCTTTTGGACACAGTCATCTTCGCAGAGAAAAAGTTAGGAATTCAGCCTGGGAGAGTCTGGACTTTGTGGCAGTGATACTTGACATGTGCTTTGCTTTCAGAATGATCCTTTCTGGACAGTGGGGTCTCTCTCAAGGTCTGACTACTTGGAAGCTGCCAACCAGTCAGTCTGCAAGCTGCAGGACATGCTGGAGTTGATCAAGGACAACACATCACTCATCCTGAACTTCCAGGACCTGCCATCAGCTCACCCCTACTACAGCACTTACATCAACATCACCCTGGAAACTATCCTGGCATCTGGAATTCGGCAACAGGCTGTGAGTTCTGGGGGGTTGGTGATGTTTCCAAAACTACCTTCCTTGTGGTTTCCCTGAGTCCTTGAGTGTCTCCATTTGGGGATCAATCCTTGAGGGATTCACTTTGGACAACTGATTGGAAGTGCCACCCTGTACTAGGATGTGATGCTGGGGAGGACTGGGATGGGCCTCTGAAAGCTTCCCAGAGTGGTGGCTGATGCAGCAGTGAGGGGGCTTGACAGCACCTCGGGGTGTGCTAATGGTGGGGTGGCCAAGAGATGGAGGGATGTGATAATTCCCAGCAATCACAGCATCCCAGAGTGGTTTGGGTTGGAAGGGACCTTAAAGATTATGTTGTCCCACCCCCTGCCATGGGCAGGGACACCTTCCACTAGCCCAGGTTGCTCCAAGCCCCGTCCAACCTGGCCTTGGACACTTCCAGGGATGGGGCAGCCGCAGCTTCTCTGGGCAACCTGTGCCAGGGCCTCCTCACCCTCCCAGGGTAGAATTCCTTCCCAATATCCCATCCAGCCATCTAGAGGTGTGGGAGGCTGCGTTTCCCAGACAGTGTGGCAGACGAGGCAGTCCCTTGGGTTCCAACTCTGGGGACCCCTCGGCCACGACTTGTGCTCTGTCCCGCTCCCTGGCAGGTGATGTGGCTGCCGGACACGGAGAGGCAGCTGGTCAGGCAGGTGGCCCCAGGGTTCCAGCAGACCTCCGGCCTCAAGCTGGACACGGAGCGCCTGAGGGAGAAGGGCATCGTGAAGCTCAACCTGCGCTACACCAAGGTGACAAGCGAGGATGTCAGGTACAGCCCTGCTGGCACGCTGCCCACCTACATCCCTGTGCCCCCAGTGTGTCCTTTCCTTGTCATCCCAGGCTGTCCTGTCTGCCCCGAGGTTTCCTTCCAGATGGACTTGCTTTCGAAAGCTCGAGCTGTGCAAGCTTTTCCCTACCCGTGATCCAGAACCCAACCAGGCTGTTCCTGGGGGTGCCCAGCTGCTTGTGACAACCTCTACATGCTAATTCAGTATGTGCTGGTCCTCTGGGAAATACAGATGTATGAATTGGCTGATTCTTATTACACTCTCAGCTCTGGGAGGAAGTGGAGGCTGTTCACTCTGAGTGCTGTTCCGTCCTCATTAGCAGCTGCCCTTTGCCTCCACTCATCTGCTCCAGAGCTGCTCCCACAGAATTGTGATTAGTCCAAAGGCTGGAAACACTTTCAGAAATGTGTCTCTGCAGAGAATTCACCCATTTCCTTCCTGTCCTGTATCAGCTCTTCAGGCTGATCAGCTCATCTCTTTAATGAGACAGGCACAGGGTGGGCTCCTCTGCTGTATTTGCACCGTGTGGTGTGTTGGCTCCAGCTTTGCCCCCTTTCTCAGGGAGGGCAGATTGTTTCTAATAGGGCTTTTCTGTTTTTTGAAGCTTAAATGCTTGAAAACTAAACAATATATATCTCCGAAGGAGCTGCCTTGCTGTATGTTTGAGCTGCAAGTAGGGAAGAGCTGAGCCAGTGGTGGTTTGAGAGCATAGCCCTATTTAACATAATCCATGGTGTCCTTCCTTGGCTGCCAGCTTTACCTGCAGGATAATTCCTGCCTGGTTTTCCCCCTGTGTATTTGCTGTATCCCATGGCCCTGAGCCTGGAGGGGAAAGGTGCTCCCCCTCCCCCCCCCCACACGTGGCCCCATGGCCGGCACAGAGACAGGACACAGGACACCGGGCGTGGAGAGGAGGCAAGAGAGTATTTATTGTTGGGGATGTTACATTTATAGGGTTTAGGAGGATTCACAGAGTAACCAATTAGAAGTCTCAAGGGGTTTACAGGAACACCCAATCACAGGAAGGGCTCAGGACACCTTCCCAGGATATTCCTGCATGGATAACACGGGGGCTATGCAGGATGTTCCTGCATGGATAACATGGGGGGTGCTGGGAGGAAGAAGCATGTGTTTGCAAAGAGACCACCAAAAACCATTTTAAGACATGTTTAAGCAACAGTTTTTCCCATATAATGCAGGTTTAGTGCCACATATACCAGTCTCCCATGAATCCCCCCTGAGCTGTCTCCCAGATCAGACCCTGAGTACTTCCTGAACTCTGAAGACCTTGTGGTGCCCTGTCAAACATTGCCGCAGTCCTGGTTTAACAAAGTACTCTCAATGCCCCCCAGAATCAGCACCTGGATGTCACATTGCTTTGACAACCACCTCTGCCCTTGAGCATCCCTCTGGAGCAGCTTTGAGCTGTGTCCACATCCTGTCCCGAGCCCTTCCACTTCCAAGTGCTTTGCCAATATTAAATTGCAGGGATTAATCTGTTCTGCCAGGGTGAGGGGGATTAGTGATGCTTCTTCTTCACAGATAAGGAAATAGAGCAGTTATGCAAATCTGGGGCCCAGGGAGTCACTGGCAGTGCCTGGTTTGCTGCTGGCAGCTTCTGGACCCCCAGCTTGCAGCTGTAGCTTCTTGGAAAATGCCCCCAGGAAACTGGAAGCTGTGACTCTGCCACTGTCCCCAAAACAAGGGCATGGAAGTTGTGGAAGTTGTAGGTCCGTCAGTGTTTAATTAAGCAAATTATCTGTGAATTGTTAGAGGCCTCTGAGCGTGAAGCTGATTTTACATCACCCTGGCAAGGTGGTTGTCACAAGTACCCTCCATGTCCCTCATTCATGGGGAAGCTTTTGAGATGGTCTGTGGGCTGGGTCAGACAGCAGCCAAGAGGGCAAGAAAGCTCTGGAGTTCAAACCTTTGGTCTGCAGGGCCCTTGTGTTGCTTAGGAAATGTTAAAAAAACCATTTCCTGCAATTCCAAGCGACTCGATCTGTGCTCACAGCTGTGGGGATGGCAGGGGCTCTGCTCTGGGAGCTGAGGCTCTGAGGTTTGGGGAGGGTCCTGCATGTCACCCTGTGTGTCTCCTGGCAGGGACTACGCCATGGCCAACCTGAGTGTGAACCTGTACACAGTGAACGAGCCCTGGCTGTTCTCCATCCTCTGGTGTGCCGGGGTCCCCTCGGTCACCTCCGACAGCTCCCACGTCCTCCACAAGGTGCCTTTCCCCATCTGGCTCATGGTAAGACTGGGAAGGGGCCCCTGGAAGGGAGGGAATGTAGTGGAGAGGTGTTGCCCACCACATGTCCAGTGGGGTTTTCCAGGAAGGTTTGGTTGGGTTTAAGGTGCTGTTTTGGAGCCCACAGAGCTCAGAGCCAGTGTCAGCACACGAAAGGAGGGAGGGTTTAACACTGTTCCCGTTGGCAGTTTTTCCTGATAACATCATTCTGGATGACAGCCTGGCCTTGAGAAGGTCATAAACGCTGTGATTTACACCCCACCCCTGCAGCTCCGTGCTTTTCTTGCTCCTTGGTGGTGACTTCAGCCATGTGTGGTCTCTCTTTGGTTGCACAAACCAGAAGGTTTAAGGTCTGCTTCTGTTTCTTGTCTTGCAGCCTCCAGACGAGTACCATCTAATCTGGATCACGTCTGATCTCATTTCATTTATCATAATTGTAGGAGTTTTTATATTCCAGAAGTAAGTAGCCTTGTTACAGCTCATCTCTCATGCATTTGTGACGTGTGTTTTTGTCCAGAGCCTGGGGTGGAGATGGGAGAGAGGCTCTGCTCCTCAAAACTTGGACTGTGATAGCAGGGAAAGGTTAATTTAAAAATCCACGTGAAGATCCAAGCAATAATTCCACTCCCAAGATGTTGATACAGAACTGGAGGCAGTTGCTGCTACCTTTTAAAAAGCACGAGAGATCTCAAAATAGCAGCAGTAGGTGCCTTGCTTTGCTCTTAAACACATGTGGAAGAGAAACTGCAAATGCTTTAGGGAAATGGATGTTGAGAAAGACATTAAAATGCTTTAAAGGAAAAAGAATAGGGGGGTTTTGAGATTCCACCATGAGAGTCTTCAAAAAGAACAAGTTATATTTTTCTTAAATCAGTTTGTTCTTGTTTGGAGGAAGTAGAAATAGAAATGTTACAGAATCCCAGAATGGTTTGGGTTGGAAGATCACCTAGTTCCAAGCTCCCTGTGTAGGCAGTTATTATGGGAGACATTATGATAGAGCAGATCAAATCAGTTGCTTAGTTCAATGCACAGGGAAAGTCCATTTTGCAAAAAAAAGAGGGAGCAAGGATTTGATGAGGGTGTGGCAGAACCTTTCCTCCAGAAGGGCACTGGGGCTGTGATGTCTGGAAGTGTCCTCCACTCCCTCAAATCCATCAGGTGGCTTTATGGGGATGTCCACGATCTTTAGACCTTATATTTCTCTGCTGGATACCCAAATGCACAAAAGAGTCTGGAAGCAGGGACTGACCTCTCTGAAGAGCACAATTTGAAGGCCAAGTTGATATTTGTGCTCTTTGGCCTCATCTCCCAGAGTCAGTTTTAGAAGGTTTTCCTGATTCAGAACCAGGAGGCCAAAGGTGGAGGAATTCAACTGATTCAACCTGCTGGGTGGGAACTAGAGGTCCCAGAGCAGAGTGAGGTGATGCTTGGAGAGAGAGAAGTCACAACTATGTGGACATTGCCATAACTGGACTCTTGTTCTCTGCACAGATGGAAGCTCTTCCAGCTTGGAAGAGGTTTGATGGAGTAGGGGAAGAGGAAACAGGGTAAGGAAGGAAAGCATTATTGCAGGATTTCTCTTCCACCCTCAGTGTGATACAGGTGGGAAGAGCTGGAAATGCCACCAGCTCTCCCAGGATCCATCCCCCTGAAGCAGTGAGCTCTGGACCTGATACAAGAAGGCAGTTGCTCAGGGAGGTCTGGTCATGTGGGGTTCATCATAGCGGGGCCAAATGTCTTCTTTTGGATCTCTCCCTTGAGACAACTCAACCCCAAGTTGGTAGAAGGAAGAAAGAGAGACTATTACCAGAAGCTGGATTTGCTCTTCTAAGAGCCTTGTGCAGACCCATTTCCCCAATGCTCCAGTTTCTCCACCACGTGAAAGAGTTTGTAGCAGGGCTGAGGATAGATCAAAACCGAATCACAGCAGAATTGGAGCTCCGAGAAACGGGGCTTGGCATTTGGCCTTCAGGGTCATGGTTGGTTCTTTGTGGGGTTTTTTGTTGGTCTGGTTTGGTTTTGTTGGTTTTTTCGCTCCCAAGTCCCTTTTTGGGGCAAACCAGAGCTGCTCCCTTGCTGCAGGGACGAGGGGCTGGGTGGGAGCAGAGCCACTGCTTCGATGTGCTCGTCCTGTGTCCTCTGCATGGCTTCTCTCCTCCCTAGGGTAGGGATTGCTCCCG
Source organism: Corapipo altera (assembly GCF_003945725.1). Classification (NCBI taxonomy): domain Eukaryota; kingdom Metazoa; phylum Chordata; class Aves; order Passeriformes; family Pipridae; genus Corapipo; species Corapipo altera. The sequence continues at coordinate 2,239,721 of NW_020884934.1, read as the reverse complement.
CTCTTCTGCTCCGGTGACAGGACTGTGGCAGCCTCTCCAGAGGGGGAATACCAACTGGGATGACTTCTAACTAACCTTTTTTTGCCTCTTTGCCTTGTTTATTTTCTTACTGCTCTGACTGTTGTGCACGTTCCTCCTCTTTCTCTCTCTGCTGCATTCTGGCATCTCACAGCTATCACATGATCAGGTAATTCTGGTGCTTTCCTTCTCTTTCTCTTTTTCATTCAACCTTCCTTTCTCTCTTTCTTTCTCCCTCTCTGCTCTGGCTTCACTGCAGATGGACAGGGTAGGATGCAGCTTTTCCCAATGCTTTCAAATGTCTGGCTTTGTGGGGGGACCAGGAGGGGTCGAACACTGGGCAGTCTACAGCCACCAGCACCACAGGCATCTGATGCTCAAGCCAGAGGATGTTTTGAAGGCAATCTGACCTTCTGTGGCAATGGTCTTAAGTCACTGCCTTTTAAAACAGCCCTGTTCTGAGGCCCTGTGGCATGTTGTAACTGGGAAATTCCCAGTGGATGTAATGCTCTCTCCATGGAAATAATCCCATGCAAAATAGCCCCTTCCTTCCTGTATTTGCCAGAGGTTTTTGAGACCAGCCTCTTCTAAATTGGCCCATTCTCAAGAAAATCATGTAACGTGTTCAGTGATACACAGTAGCCCTCCTCTGGCCCTGGGAATAATTTAGAAGGGCTGAGACCTGGAAAGGTTTGGCTGCACTCAAAGCTTGGGACCTTCCAGGAGTCTCGTCCCACTTACACCACTGTGGAACTGGAAAGGCAGTGTGAAAACAGAGAGCATTGCCCTTGGGAAGATCATGAGCCTGAGATGCTGGATTTGAAGTGCCATCACTTGGGAACCCAGCTTTCTCCTTTCCTTCCCCAGTCGTTGTCGCTGTCCTGCAGTAAAGCCTTCGCCGTGTCCCTCCTCGGACCAAACTCTCCCCATGTTCCCTCCTCCCTTCCTCCTGCTGTGTGCCCTGGGGTCAGATTCCCGAGGACTTGGTTGCTCCCTGTCTGTGCTTACCAGCCCCCCTCCCTGTGCCCACCCACAGCCTCAGGGTTGGCCACCAGCAAGTGGTGCCTGGCACTTGGGGTGTGGCATGTCCCCAAAACAGGGCCTGGCTGCAGGGAGCTGGGTGTCCTCCCCTTCTCCAGCTCCCCTTCCCTCCCTGGCTTATGGATAAGGAGAAGGCAGGCATGGAGGAGCTGGGCAGGCTTTAGGATGGGACCCTGGTTGTGGCTGGCTTGGCTCTGTGCTCGCTCCATCTTCTCACCTCAGCACTGGGGACCTGCCTGCCCCTCTCCCACCCTTTTCCCTGCCATTTTAGCATCTCCCCTCCCACCTAGGGCTCCGGCTGTGGCCCTAACACGGTGTGTGCTGTCTCTGTGTTGTTGTCCCAGTATTTTTTAGTCTGTTCCCACCCCGTGTCCGTCTGGTCTGCTCTGCCGCCAACCTCCCAGAACAGGACCTTCCTGCTGCCTCTCTGGCCCTTTTGCACGCTGCTGTCCCAAACCTGGCCGAGTACAACACAGCCCAAGGGGGTAGGAGAGGTGCTATTTTCTATTAAACCAGCTTTTTTGGAGACCCAGAGGCCGCTGAGCACGGCACGGAGTGTTTGGTATGGCGTTGGTTGGAGCGGCACCGTGGTTAAATGTACTCGTGGCTCTTCTAAGAGGATGTTTCAAAGCACCTCTGAAAAATGGGGTTACCCTCTCCTGGTTTGTTCACCCAGAGCAAGGCACCCCTGTGAGAGAAGGCATCACCTCCTCGTGCATGTTTTCCCACCCTGGGTGTGAGCACAGCCACCCTGGGAGATGGAGAGCAGAGAGCAGTGGTTGTTCCTCTTGGCAGGAGGAGAAATGCCCTTGGTCCCTGGAATCCTTGGAGTCTGGGCTCTCTGTGCCTCACAGTCACCCACACTCTCCATGGGGTGTCTGGGAATGGGCATGAGATCCCCCTGCCTTTTGGCTGCACAGCCCAGCCTGGTGCTGGAAATCCTGCTGTGTGGGCAGAGAAAAGACTCGTTGTTGTAGAGGCATGTTTTGGTCCTGATTTGTAGTTTAAGGAGGGTCTTACCCTGTGAGATCTTGCAACCATGTTGACCTTGGTGTCCCTTGCAGGCAGATCCCACTAAGGCTAAAAATGCTCTTCTTCCAGGTCAGAGTGGCTCAGTTTAGATGATGATGATGAGGGAAGAGAAATTTAATTTTTTAATTTTTTTTTTAATATACTTTAATGTCTTTGCCTCTTTCTGTTTCCTCTGTGTTTCCTCTGTGTTTCCTCTGCGTTGCTTCTGTCCGTGGGTCTGTGAGTTGTGTTGTGTTGCCATCCCACCTGTCCTTTTCTCTGTAGCATCCTCCTTCATCCATACCCTGGTCAAAGCCTGATGGTGCAGGGTCACCCACTGGGATTTGGGAAGGGGGTGGAAACCCCGAGGAATTGACACCAGTTAGATTTTCCTGGAAAAAAAATTGCAGAATCTCTTTTGTCGTCGCGGCTTTGTCAGGCTGGTGCTGCAGACCTAGGCTGGAGATTCGTGAGCTCCTCAAATGCTCTGCTCCTGAGGCTGGGTTAGGAATGTAAGAGAAGGTGACTGGCACCTAGAAATAAGTAAACGAATAAATAATCACCTTCTCCTGAGTGGGTGAGCCACTAGGTGGTGCCAGAAGATCAGAAAGCCCATAAACCACCCTAAAGCCCTGCTGCTTCCCCATCAAATAGCTTTATGGGATGCCTGGCTCTGGCAGGGAGAATGGGATTTAACTGAAAGCCTTCCTCTGTGGTCAGGAGGCAGGAGGAATGGGTGTGGGGGGTGGGCTATGAAAGCCTGGCCTAAGCAACAGCCTGTGCCAGGGCTGGACAACCCTTTAGGGGAAGAAGTGTTTCCTAATAGCCAACCCAAACCTCCCCTGACACCATTTGAGACCATTTTCTTGCTGTGTCTCAGTTTTGAGACTTCAGATTGCCCTTGAGCAATTTGAGGTCCCTTCTCCCACGAGCCTGAGGGTGAGGAAAAGGTTCTGGATTCTTTACTTGGCTCAGTGCCTTGTTCTGTTCCCTCTTTCCAGCCCTGAGAGTTAAACTGCCCCTACATCCTTTGGGCAGCTGGAGAGGGCTGTGGGGCAGCTGCAGCCCTTGGTGAAATCGGTCCCTGGGTGTAATTCCTTGGTGGGATTGGGATGCTAAAGGTGGTTAACATGACCTGCCTGCGTGAGATGCCACGCTCATCTCCCAGCATCCTCCTGCCGCGTGGGGTTGTGTCGGTGCCAGGGAGCAAAGGCCTCAGGGGCTCTGGGGCTTGGTGGTGGCCACTTGTATTAAAATGCTCCCACATCTGGGGGGTCCAGCCCCTGACCTGCCGCTCCCGCCTCGCAGGTGGCGCCTGGGGAGCATCAGGACCTACAACCCGGAGCAGATCATGCTCAGCGCCGCCGTGCGCCGCTCCAGCCGCGACGTCAAGATCATGAAGGAGAAGCTCATCTTCTCAGGTAGGGCTGGTGGGGGGCCCTGTGCTGCTCCCCTCAGTGCCACCCTGCTGGGGGAGGAGCTGCTCGTGCCTCAGGATGGCTGCACTGACCCGGCTGGCTGAGCTGGTGGGATGTGCTCGTGGCTCATCCGGGGCAGGGGGTTTGAACAAGATGATCTTTAAGGTCCTCTCCAACTCAAACTGTTCTGGGATTCATCCCAAGTTGGTTCAGGGATGACATCCCCGCTTTCTCTGTCCTTTCCAGAGATCAACAACGGCGTGGAGCCCACGGATGAGTTGTCTTTCTGCTCTGAGAACGGCTTTGCCAACGAGATCCTCACCCCCACGGACCCCCGGGACTCCAAGCTGCGGATGAACTGAGGGGCTCTGGGCCAGCCCTGTGTGCTCCCTGGCAGTGAGAGCCGTGCTCTTCTGCTCCCTGTGGGATGGGAACCCTGGAGGAGCTGCTAGTCGGGCAGAGACCTCTTCCCATACCCCACCACTAACTGCTCCACCTCCCTGGTTGTGAGGTTGGGGGGCTTATTTTTGTACATATGTAGAAAATTTGAATTTTTTTTGTCTGTTTTTTTTTTGAGTGTAATTTTTCCAGGGCATGAGTGGAAATATCGTGTTCATTAAACCCTCAACCTTATGGCTGAAGGTATTTGAATCTTGATGTGAAAGCCTGAGTCCCCTTGGGGGGTTCTGGGAACATGTTGGACGTGTGTCCCTGTTCTCCCCCTTGCCCTTCCCCAACCCTTCCCTTGGTGCAGCGACTGTGTAGCTGAACGTTGTGGTGTTCTTGTGAAGTGTTGATTTTGTGTTTTTTTTTTTCTGTTTCCCCCTTGTTCCCCTTTTCCTGGGCAATTAAATTGTAGCTCTGATGCACCAGGAGGCTGTTTGGAAGAGAGAAGCTTTCCTGGGAGAGGAATCTTCCCTGCTGAAGCTCAGAACCAGGGAAGGGGTTGCACTGGCTCAGTCACTTGGGCACCTTCTCCTTGTCCCATCCTCCTTCCCCAGAGCCTGGATGCTCCATGGGGAACAACCTTTTCAAAAAGTCCTGCTGCAGTTTTGGAGGCAAATCCTGAGCGTTGGCTGAAGTTTGGCCTCTGCTGGCAGCAGGTTGGATTTTTTTTTTCCCTTTTTTCTTTCTTTCCATCTTCTCCCTGGGTTGGGCTCTGTTGGGAGCCCAGGTGGCTTGTGGAAAGCAATGCCAGGGGCACCATCACTGCTTGGATCTGGTTGAAGTGCCTGCCACTCCAAGTGGCGTTTGCAGTCGCTCCCTGCTTCCCATTCCTTGCACCCTCATCACAAGGGGAGGTGGTGCAGTGTGAGCTTCTCCTTCTGTGGGCCAGCGAGGTGCCCATGGGTGAAGGAGTTGTAAATAGTTTGGAAGGTGAAGCAGCTCCAGAGTATAAGTATTCCTGCAAGGAGACCTTTCCTCCTTGCTTTCAAGGCAGGATCCTTAAAGCTGCGCGTTCGCGTCCTCCAAAGGAGTGATGGTCTTGCAGCAGATGCTGAGGGGCTCGTGAAGGCAGGAGCTCCCCTCAGCGTGTTTCCAATGCAAAAGGCTTCAAACCAAAATATTAGACCAGAGGTTAAAAGTTAAAAAAAAAAAAAGAAAAGAAAAGCTCAGAAACCAAGTTGGGGACAGTTGAATTTTGTCCTTTCCCCAAGGCAGTCTCGCCTCTCTGCTGGGACCTCCAAGGCCTCATGGAGAGGAGCCTGGTTTTGGGTCACTTTGCTGTTCCCAAGGAGCTGAAGCCAGCTGGAAGGCTGCTGGAGCTGAGAATGGCTCCTGGCTCGCTGTTGGGTTGTTCCCTTCCTTGCCGGATCTTGGTGGGCACCGTGTGCAACGTGAGGAACCCCCCGGAATGCGAGCTCCCTCCGGAGCTGCCCTGCTCTGCCTAGAGGGGATGGGACCTCCCTGTTCCTGTGGCTCTGAAAACCTGGGAGCTGAGCCTCTGGGTGCTGACCCAGCTGGGCTGTGTGGCACATGAGGAGTTGGTCACCTTGCAGAGGAGGAGGAGGAGGTCTGGGGGTGCTGATGTGCATCATGTCCCACACCCAAAGCCGGGATAAAACCAGCCCTGAGTGGTTTGTCCTTGTTTTGGCAGCACTGAACTGCTCTGTTCTTGTTTGTTGTTTTTTTTTGTAAAGCTGTACTCCAGTAGCAGTTTGAAACACTAAAGTTTTGGGCTTAGTGTGGAAGGATTGGGGACAGAAGTGGCCAACTTTTCTATGGAAAGGAAAAATGCTGATAATGAAAATGTGAATGTTGATGCTCTAATAAGCACGGCCTAAAATTAAGACTTTAATTCCTTTGGATCTAGCCTGGGTTTTATGAATGTTAATAAGACCCTGGTCCGTGCTTCCTCTTACCTCCCCCAAATACAGTCCTTCTCTATGGTACTCTCAAGTCTGTGAAATACAGTGTGGGGTTTTTTTCTGCAGAACTGCAAGCTTTTGGTGGATTTGAAGGTATTTTGAGAACTTAAGTTGCTTCTCCCTTTGATGTGGTGCTGTACTGAAACATTCCTGGTGGATTGTCATTGCCAAGTGAGAGATGTTGTTAAATCTCAGCATCTGTTGATAATCACCTGCATGTTCTGTTTTTATCCTTGGAGATGACTTTATTGAGAGGTGAAGTGCTTAAAAGCTTGGAAGTGTTAAAAGCAATCCAACTAAGAGTTGTTTTCACAATTAGCTTCTTCCTTTCTTTCTTTTTTTTTTTTACAACCAGACCCAAACTTCCTGTGTAATGCACTGACTGTTCCCGTTATCATCCCCAATATTTGCTACCTTTTTTTTTTCTTTAAAAAAGAAAAAAAAAAAAAAAGATACTTTTTGATGAAAATAGAGCTAGACCAAAATAAACTCTGCGACGCTCTGTGAAATAAACTGTCAGTATTCCCCTGCCAGTCTGATGTGGTTTTGTGTTCTGGCACCGCTTGCAGTTGATCCTCTTTGATCTCCCTGTGCTCCCTGAGGGAGCTGAAGGTCTGAGCAGAGGGAGCTTTGGAACTCTGTCTCTCCTGAGCTCGGTGTGCTCGTGTCGCATCTCCCCTTGGTGATGCTGAGCTGTGTGGTGTGGTGAACATGGCGGAGGGGTGGGATACCCTCCAGAGGGAGGGACCTGGACAAGCTCCTGGGAAGCTCGGGAGGGCAAGGTCTCACTCCTGGGTCGTTTCAGCCCCTGGTATCCATAAAGGCTGCTGGATGAAAGGATGGAGAGCAGCCCCGGGGAAGATTTGGGGGTGCTGGTGGATGAGTAGCTGGACATGACCCAGCCCTGAAACCCCCCATGCCCTGGGCTGATCCAGCAGGGAAGGGGGGGATTCTGCCCCTCTGCCATCTCAGGTGAGACCCCCCTGCAGAGCTGCCTCCAGCCCTAGGAACAACAGCACAAGGATGTGGGGCTGCTGGAGAGAGTCCAGAGGAGGCCCTGGAGCTGCTCCCAGGGCTGGAGCCCCTCTCCTCTGGAGCCAGGCTGGGAGAGCTGGGGGGGTTCACCTGGAGAAGAGAAGGCTCCAGGGAGAGCTGAGAGCCCCTTGCAGGGCCTAAAGGGGCTCCAGGAGAACTGGAGAGGGACTGGGGACAAGGGATGGAGGGACAGGACAAGAGAGAATGGCTTCCACTGCCAGAGGGCAGGGAGAGATGGGATACTGGGAAGGAATTCTTCCCTCTGAGGGTGGTGAGGCCCTGGCACAGGTCACCCAGAGAAGCTGTGGAAGTGTCCAAGTGCCCTGGAAGTGTCCAAGGCCAGGTTGGAGGAACCTGGGCCAGTGGAAGGTGTCCCTGCCATGGCAGGGGGTGGAACAACATAATCTTTAAGGTCCCTTCCAACCCAAACTCTACTGTGATTCTCTGGCTCTCTCCCTCCAGGTTTGGTAAGACAGAAGCTGAGGAGCAGTGGTGTGGAGAGGAGATGACTGCAAACCTCCAGGAGAGGAGGCTGGAGCAGTAACTGCAGAATAATTTCTCTTTTTTTGTAGCCCCAAGGGGATGATGATGCCCCCACAGAAGTGATCAGACAATGGTTTTAAACCAAAAAAAGGGAAAGCAATTTATTTTTAATGAACATTATGCAAGTCATTGCCCCAGGGTGCCTTGGAGGCCAAAACCCATAAGCAAGTTCCAAGAGGGATAAATGACTCCTCCGTGTGTTAGCACTTATTAAACACAGGGGTTCTGGCTACAAGACCCAGCTCGGGAAGTCCCTGAGCAGTTCTTTGCTAAATGTGTGATATAAAGGGGAAGACTTGCTTGGTGCTTGCTGTATTTTAGGGGGTTTTTACCCCAGGATCTTCTCCCCGAGGGTGCTTTCGGTGAGGAGGGACCTTGTCCTTTGTTCAGTCGCTAGTCGGCCGATTTCTGCGCAGCGAACCTGCCCGTGAATGACTACCGCAATCGGCCGTCCGAGGGCCAGAATTGAATATGGAGGAAGATTCCTCCCAGACCAAAGGTGCCCACCCAGAAAGCTCTTGATGTGCACTTAGTGCCAAGAGTGGCATAGCAAGGGCAGGTGAGAGACGGAGGGTCAGACCTTTCTTTTTTGGTTGGAAGGGCCGTCGTTCGAGGGCCCCGTTACAAAATTGGCCGTCCGAGGGCCAAAATTGAATACGGATGAAGATTCCTCCCAGACCAAAGCTGCCCGCCCAGAAACCTCTTGCTGTCCAAGTAGTGCAGAGAGTGCTGCACCAACGGCAGGTGAGAGACGAAGACTCAGGCCTTTCTTTCCTGTCTGGAAAGATAGTCGTGCGGGAGGAGGAGAGCCACGCCACACTCAGCCATCTGAGGGCCAAAACTGAATACGGACAAAGATTCATCTCAGACCAGAGATGCCCGCCTTGAAAGTTCTTGCTGCCCATGGAGTGCCCAGGTTGAAAGCCAAAGCTCACAGGCTTTCTGTCCTGGGGCACAGGGCTGCTGTCCCCTTTGGTCAGCCCCGCCCCGCCATTGCCGGCCCGCCACCCCAAAACCGATACAAATGAGGATTCTTTGCAGGGAAAAGGTGCCAGCACAGAAAGCCCTGGCTGCCCACGGAGTGCCCAGGCTGCGCCACCAACTGCACCTGAAAGCCAAAGCTCACAGGCATATGGACGAATATTCCTCCCAGACCAAAGGTGCCAGGACAGAAAGCTCCTGCTGCCCATGGAGTACCCAGGGTGGCCCACCAAGTGCACCAGAGAGCCAAAGGTTGCAGGCTTTCTTTGCTGGGGGAAGGGCTGTTGTTTGCTTTTTTCAGACCTGTGCTTCCACTGCCCAAATGGCGTACGGACGAAGATTCTTCCCAGACCGAAGGTGCCAGGACAGGAAGCTCTATGTGTCCATGGAATTGCCATGAATTTTCTACACACTGCACATTAGAGACAGAGGGTAATGTGTTTCTTTCCTTGGTTTCAATGCAGTCGTTCCCTTGCAGGAGTGCTGTACTGGAATTGGCACTCTGACTCCCGAAGTTGAATTTCGTTGAAGATTCCTCCCAGAAAAAACATGCCATCACAGCAAGCTCTATGTGTCCGTGGAGTTCCAAGAGAGGCCCACACACTGTACATGAGAGACGGAGGTTAAGGTGTTTCTTTTCTGTGTGGAAACACATTTGTTCACTTGCAGGAGCAATGCCCTGCAATTGGCAGTCCGACTCCTGAAATTCAATACAACAATTCCTCCCAGAACAAAGGTGTCAGCACAGGAATCTCGATGTGGCCATTTGGTGCTATGAGTTGCCCACACAGTACACATGAGAGATGGAGGGTAAGGGCTTTTTATCCTGGGTGGAATTGCTGTCGTTCTCTTTCAGGAGCCCTGAGTTTGAATTGGCAGTCCGACTCCCAAAACTGAATACTGACCAAGATTCCTCCCAGAAAAAACCTGCCAGCACAGCAACTCTATGTTTCCATGGAGTGCCAAGAATGGGCCCGACACTGCACATGAGAGATGGGGGGTAAGAGCTTTCTTTCCTAGTTGGAAATGCAGTGCTTTGCTTTCAGGAGCAATAAGCTGGAATTGGCAGTCCGATTCCCGGAATCGAATACGGATTCCTCCTAGACAAAAGGTGCCAGCACAGCAAGCTCCTTGTGTCCATGGATTGTGAAGAGTGGCCCACACACTGTACATGAGAGACAGAGGGTAAGGGTTTTCTTTCCTTGGCAGAAATGCAGTCTTTTGCTTGCAGGAGCCCTGTGCTGGAATTGACAGCCCGACTCCCAAAATTCCATAGGGACCAGGATTCCTCCCAGACAAAGGTGCCAGCACCGCAAGCTCTATGTGTCCATGGAGAGCCAAGAGTTGCCCACACACTGCACATGAGAGATGGATGGTAAGGGCTTTCTTTCCTGGGTGGAAATGCAGTTGTTTGTTTGCAGGAGCAATGCGCTGGAATTGGCAGTCCAACTCCCAGAATTGGATATGGACGAAGATTCCTCCCAGAACAAAGGTGCCAGCACAGCAAGTTCTATGTGTCCATGGAGAGCCAAGAGTGGCCCACACACTGCACTTGAGAGACAGAGGGTCAGGGCTTGCTTTCTTCAGTGGAATGGCAGTCCTTCACGTACAGGAGAAATGTGCAGAATTTGGCTGTCCGACTCCCAAAATTGCATACGGATGAAGATTCCTCCCAGAAAAAAGGTGCCCTCACAGAAAGCTCTTGCTGTCCATGTGTCTCAGTTTAATGAGACGGCATTGTTTTTCTAAGGAACATGAGTTATTTAGGTAGACCAAATTCCTCCCCCTAACAATTGTGAATCCGGAATTAATTGAGGAATTATGGAGAAAGAAAACATAACAGCCCTTTTTTAAAGTATAAATTGGTATTGGCAGAACAACAAAAGAGCACAAAAGCAACTAAACAATAAAGCTGTACCCAAAAGTCTCCTTCAAAGAGGAAAGAGTTCTATACTTGCTGTCATTTTTTTGCAATTCTAATCACGATTGGCAGGAGACGCTGTTGGATCACTGGAGGAACAGAGCCTGCAGTTGCTCAGTGTTGGTCAGCACGAGGCTCTTATGGGCTCTGGTGGTTGCTGTGTGAGGTCCCGTTTCACAGGAGAAGCTGAAAATGGAGGTCTTCCCCCCACACACTGAGAAGAGGAAGGGGGTCTTCCCCCACACACACTGAGAAGAGGAAGGGGAAAAAAGACAAAAACCAGAAAAACTCTTCCCAGGAAACTCACGCTGTCCGCTGCTGGCTGTGGTTGGGAATTCCCTTTTTTCATCGATGAACACACGCCACTGCCGTGGAGGAGGGAGAGGGCGACCTCTCCCCAAAAGAAGTTCCTCTGCAAGTGGGACAAACCTCTCCAGTGAAGTCCGAGCAGGTCCGGTCTGGGGGCAGAATAGGGTGCAGGCAAGCCAGGGTGAAAAAACAGCCAGATGACGAGGCTGAGAACAAAATGACCTCGGAGCTTTTCCAACACACACCTTGCCTGAGTTAAGGCAAAAGTGAAGTGTCCCCATTTCCGAAGAGAGAAGGAAAAAACTCATCACTCCTCCTCACAGCCTTAGTGAGGGCCATCAGCTTGGAATGCAGGCCTGCTAGTTAGTGCTTTTGTGTGAGTCATTTACCCCTTCCTCCTTCAACACCTTTCTCTTACAGTGAGGTGGGGGAAAGAAAAATTCCCTGCTTGGTTCTTTTTAGAACAAGTAAACCTATGACAGAACCCTACATCAATGCAAGAGTTTAAAGTGAGTTGGTCCAAAAGTATAATTCATTGTATGCTTGGAGAGTCCTGGCACAGGGGAGCCCACCTGGCCTTTCACAAAGGCTCTTTATGCAAATTACATAGCGCTTTAATTTGCATGTCAGGAGAAATATGCATAGAATAGTAAATAAACACTTAGCATTCCTTGCTCTGAGCATTGGGGTTGAATATCCAGCTTGAGCAGAATTTGTTGCATGTCTGTGCAGTACATGTTTGAAAATGTCACTTTTGCTTGTGATTAGGGCAAGAGATGATAAAGTTTTATGCCTTCCTCAGATAGAGAGTATTCCTTTGGGCTCTGGGGGAATAAATGAACTGTCAATATATACTGAACATATGAATTCATGAGGGACACCGGCAACATCAGGGAAAATACAAATCTAGTAAAAGGTAGGACAGCAAGGTAGCCCTGAAATAAGAACGGAATACATCATAACAAAGTTATAAGCCTCTTTCTGAAAGAAAATGATATGAAACAGTAATAAGCAGGTGAAGGGTGTGAAGCTGTTTTTTCCCTATATAGTGGTTTTGGTGTTACAGTGCTGGGAACAGTTTTAGTACCTGTATTCTGAAAAGGCTGTTTGGAAGCCAGAGGGAGTATGGAAGAAGACAATAAAATCTTTGAAGGCTAGAGAACAATTTCTTTGTTTAGTTTCTCAAGAACAGGCAAGTGCACTGTGATGTGATTTCAGTTCTGAAAAGCATATGAGAACAAATACCTGGAACTGGGAGCTAGAGAATATCCAGGTAGAAACACACCATTGCAGGCAGCTTAAGACAGGCTCCATCCATCCTGGTAAATGGATGTTTTTGGGGGATGTGATTCAAAACAACTCTTAAGGGTAAAACCCCACAGGACATGAACATATAACCTAGAGAACAACAGCACTGAAGATCAATGTCATTAGGCAATATGCAGATCAAAATGTTGATCGGTGTGTTCATGGTCCAAAGACACAATTATCCATTAGCATCAAGCCCATCACACTCCAAGAAGAAGCACATTTATTAAAGGAATACATAACTTTCAGATGGCAACCAGGGCTTCTGATGGGATCAGCTTAAAGTTATAATTTTTGAAGCGATGATGAAAGTCTTTCAAATAACACAATTTTAAACAGTGACTACAAAATTTTTGAAAGAACATTATTCTGAGTCTGAACAAAAAATTTGTTGCCCTCTTTTTTTGTGTGTGTTTATGTCAATGCTGGAAATTGTGACTACTGAGTGACATCTAGTGGATGTGACGATGCTGAACACCAACAATTCAAAGGTAAAAACCTTTTGAATTAAGCCAGACTTGTAATGCTGGCAAAGGGACCACATAATTAAAATGTTATGCATTGTAGCAACATGTAAGTAACAAGCCAGAGAGACAGAATCCACCTCTTCAAGGAAATGGAAACTTAAGCAAATATAAATGTGCCATTTCTTTTTTAGGTCCCTCCAATTCTCATGTAAAAAATCCCTATACTACTTCCTGCTCATTTTGCATGGCCTATTGTACTTTATATAATCTACATGCAGAGACCTTTTACCAGCACACTCACTGTAAATCACAATCTGTCACATAACCCCCTTGTATGGTGCTAAGGGCCTTCTCATGTTGTTTTCGATGGGTATTTTTCCTTTTTCATGTCCATTTCATTTTTTCAGAATTTAATATGAATTTGTCCTTGAGGCTTACTGGCCACAATAAGTCTGGAGTTGCTTTACAGTGAATTGATGACAGAAAATAGTAGTTTTTCATCAGAGATTATTGAAGAAGAATACCTGAAACACTTGTCTGCCTTATTTATCTTTTTGGGAAAATATATTTCTGGGAAGACCACATTTCAGAAACTGAAATACAGAGACTTCAACTTTCGAAGCTAAAGGGAAAAAATGCCAACAGAAAGCTTTTATATCCAAAGGGCACGATTCATCAGGTGTCTTACAGGATGCTTAACTTTGCTGCTCATTAAGCACGTAATTGTGATTTTTCATCTTGTCCACAGAACTTTCCCAGGGCTCTGTAGCACCATTTAAGCTCCCATTTATTAATTTTATTTTACCCAAGTTCGCAAGTGTAAATTTATTTTTTTCCGTATTTATCAAATAAAATTGAAACAAGTCCCTGGATACAGCAAGACATTGCTATTCTATTGATAAACTCAATCCCAAAGTTTCTAACTATGGAAGAAGTGGTAGAGAGTACTGATTACTGACAGATTATTACAGTGGAATATAAATTATATGTATTCAGAATTTTAAGTAATTTCATCTATTGTGTCTAATTTCAGATAAGATAAATGAAATCTATATTAGACAGAAATGGTCAGTAAAGATATTCTAAGTGTGGAGAATACAGTGCAGTGAGATCAGTGATTTTATACTGATTTTTGTATCTGAGAGGGCTTTCTTAATAATAAATTAGCTTTTAGAGATATATGTTGTTTTGGCATATCTGTTATTTTAAGGATTGGCATGTTGTAGCTTCATCTGTACCCACTCACTGATTCCTCCTGCCCAAGGCCAGCAAGATGTTGGTCGCAGAGACTTCAGACATTCCATGATACATCCCTAGGAGATACTGCTCCATGTGCTCCACTTTCCAGTCTTTATCTGGAGCCTCACCCCCTCTTGGTGCAGTCAGGAGGGGAAGCTGGATCTGCAGCAGTCACTGTTCCTGCTCCAGCCAGAGCCAGGGTGGCTCTGTCTTGTGGCAGGTGGTTTGCAAAGCTGCACCCATCTGGTAGCAAAATTTCAAATAACTGTTCATGAGCCACTGCACGTTCCTAGCAATGAGCCTGTCAGAGTGCAGCAGTGCCTCATCCATAATGGTCTATGAAGGTGGGGAAATCAATACCACATACCTATAAGAAGGGGAGGAGTGGAGTGCAGGCTACAAGGAAGGATTTAGAGGTGGTTTGGATTTTAACTCTCTTCCCCTGCTCCTTATTCACTCCCCTTCCCCAGATGAATTGCAGTAGCAATTTGTCTTTTAAAGAGATTTAATTTGATTTATTTTTGTCTATACAAAAAACCTGCACTATATTTGCATGCAGATAACCCTTTTTATAACAACTGCTTGTCTTTGTATGACATCTTGTATCTGTGTGTGGGCAAGGGCTATGCTTTCATTTCAGAAAAAATGACATTTTTAAGACACAAATCTTCTTTCTCCTTCATTGTATATTAAGTCCGGGTTCACCAAATAAATAAATTGCAGAATCATTTAGGCTGGAAAAGATCTCCAAGATCATCAAGTCCAACTTGTGACCAATTACCACCTAGTGAACTAAACTATGGCACTAACTCAGTCATTGAATTGGGCAAATTTCATAGAGATTAGGCTATGTGTTATAGATAAACTAATGCCATCAATACCAAATTTACTTAGCAATCAAAATCCACTGAAGGTTTTTTTGGTTTAGTTTGATCTTGTGTTACAAAGTCAAAGTTTTCTATCCACACATATTTTCAGCTTGAAAAAATGTGAGTGTTCCCGATATTCATAAATGAGAAAACAAGCAAGGAAGACCTAAGCCTCTGATCCAGCCTGAGACAGCAAATATGACTCATGAGTTAGGAGCTGCTTTGCCTGACACCACTGAAATATAACAGAGACCCAAGGCTGCAGCAGGAGCTGCCCCTGCCCCAGAAAGGCAGGTTGAACATGATGTGCTGTTGCTTGGCTGGTGTTAGATCACAGAGGGCTTCACAGGAGCCAATGCAAGAAGAAATGAGTTCCCATGTGGTGCTGTAGCTGAAATTGTCCTGCAGTCTTTTAGTGAAATAAACTTGGGAGAATTAATTTAGCCTTTTGGCTCAGCTACGTGATATGTCCCTCTCAGATTACTGAGCATTACATGGAGTTTCTTTCCCTCTCTCTCTTTCTTCCATCCCGGCCCTCAGCTCTGGTCCGAAAACCAGAGATATGGAGACATTCCTGCCATGTGCTTGGAGTTTGCTGAGCCCTTCAGGGGAGGTATGAAGCAACACTCTGCTTGCAGCTAAGCAGTAATTTGAAACCAAGAGCAGCGCTGATTTGAAATCCCAGAACCAACAGTCCTGTAGGTCATAGCTGGCTTCAGCTCTGCAAGGCAGAGTTACTGCACACAAACTCTGCATGAACAGTAGGATCTTAGTGGGGAATAACAAAAATGCTGCTGCCATGAGCCAGGGCAGCTGGATACTAAAAGCTGCTTCTGAGCTTCACAACTTGAGAACATGGAACTTGATACGAGGCCCAAAGTGCAGCTGAAAGGTGGGGTACACTGCCTTAGGGCTTGGGGACACGTTTGTGGGTCGTGGACTGGAACTGATTCACAGCTGGAGAATACAGAGTGTGCAGCACTGCTTAGACCTGCTGCTAGTCTGAAAACATCTCTTTATTACTCTAGTCAGGTGTATGCTAGCAAATGAACAGTGTCCATATCCCAGGAACAGGCCAGGGAAAAGGTTGGAACTCCAAATCTGAGTGAGCTTGGCTGATGGGTTGGGATTTTTTTTTGCTGGTGTAGTTATTTTAGTAGGCAGTCTGGACTCTGACTGCATTTCTTTTTAACACCTTTGCTTATCAGCTTAGTCTGGCTTGCACCACAAAGTCCAGGAACCACTCGTGAGGTTGTGTACTTTCCCTCCTGCCATGCATGCTGCTGTCCTCAGAAAGGAAAAGTGAGAGAAATCCTGTTTCACAGCAATTTCGTAGAGAGGTCTTTTCTTCTCCTGTCAGTTTTATGAATGTGAGGTTGTTAACTTCACAGATATTTGAAGTTTAAAAGGTTTGGGCATTTGTATTTCTTTATTTATTTTAGGGATCAATATCTCATCTATTTCAAATACTGTTAGACTCATCCTTGCCAAAAAAGTTTCCACTTCAAATCTATTTCTTCTCTGCATGTACATAAAGAATTTCTACTTTTGGCTGTTTGGCTCTTGATGATCCAGAGTAAAAATAAAAAAAAAAACCCAAAAGATTTCTCTTTTTTTGCTGCTACTAAGCCTGAAATACCTGTGGTTTTAAGTGTTGTCTCAGACAGTGTACTTGAACCATTAGTTGGATTCTTATTCACAGAGAGTAGATTTGTGAAAGAGAAAGACTCTCAATGTCACAATTCCCTGTTTTCAGAATGGGAATAATTGGCATCTTTTTTTTTCATTAGGGACAGTTTGGGAAACAAAAATAGGTGAGCTATAAAATAATTTCCCTGATCTATTTTTTTTTCCATTTTTTTTTTGTCAGGAAGCTCTGATCCTGCAAATTAAGCATCACAGGAGAATTCCTGTTGTTGTGCCAGATCGTGCTATCATTAAAATAAGACAGTCATCAAGATGTCGGTCATCAATTATAGATTTTAGCAAACCTACCTTTTGCCGAAACTGTTTTGTTAAAAGCTACTTTGCTAAAGCTCAGAAACATCTTGGCATTGCTTTCCAATGCATTGCTGTGCTGTGCTTTGCAGATATCCAGCCACACAAAAAAGAGCCCCACTGAGACAAATATTGAACACCAAAAATGCAGCAGGAGTAGCTGAGGCAGCGCTGAGATTGTGCTGCTTTCTTTATGAGCATCATATTGACCCATACCCATGGTTCCAGCAAGTCACCCAAAGGAAGGGGCTGCTCTTGAAAAGCAGAAAATCTGATTAACCCCTTGCTTGGGGGGGCACAGAAGGTCAAACCCCTCCCTTTCACTCCCAGTGACTGGTGGAATTCTACTTTTGTACGGGGTGGAGAGTTCTTGCAAAAGTTTGATGCTGAAAACTAAGTGAAAGCCACGCTATTCACCAGCACAAAGGAATATTAAAAAAAGCATAAATATTATTCTTTTTGTGAAGGTCAGAAATATTTTTCTTATTAGTTAATAAGGGGTATTTTCTAGTACATATATAATGCTTTATGGTGCATTTTGTCTTTCAGCAGTTGCCAGAGTAAAATCTTTAATTAATCTTAAAATTTAGCCATGTTTCACAGCAATATAGTGGTCATGTTTATTTAGCAAAGGTAATAGTGAAACAAGACAGGCCTATAAGACCTGAAAATGATACAGTCATAGAAGTTAGTAACACTTATTTTATTTTGTAGAAAAACTTAGCAGGAGGCTTCTTGCTTTCATTTCAACCTACTTCATATGGTCATCATTCAAATACCCAAAAAAATAAAGCTGGGTTTTTTTGCTTGTTCATTGTAGAGACCCCTTGCTGTCTTTCAAAATCATACTGGAACAGCAGTTCTAGGCTCAGACCCTTAGCTTTCTCAGTTATTAATATAAACAGTTTGGAAATCTTTGAAAATGTATACCATAAAGAAAAGAAGAATTAGAAAGTTTCGAGCTGAGCCGTACACAAGTGCCATGGTGGCACAATCTTGTGCACATGAATTATCCCAGTGACCTCACTGGGATTTACTTGGATGGGCAAAGCTGCTCACAAAGAAAGAACATTTGCAGTTCTGAAGTCATGGTTACTTCTTCCCTGCAGGGGGAAATAGAAAAAGCTTGGTAACCTCAGCTATGGCTGTACAATGTGCCAAAAGCAAAAATCTGTTATTTGCAGTCTGATCAATGATAATAAATCATAACAAAAAAATCAATTGTTTTATTGAATCAGGATTAAGAGCAGGTAGGATTACTTTACAAATATGCCACGAGCAGGCAAGAAATATCAACAGCATAAGCAGATGAACAAATTAACATCAATTGCTATTAATGTCCTTCCCCTTCCCTGATAGGCAGCAAATAAAAATACAGAAACAGCACAGCAACTATTTTTTCTGTGTCAAGTCTCTCCAATGTTTAAATTAGGTTCATAAATTAAATTAGACATGTTATTCTATACCAGTTGCTGTTAAAATCGAATACTGTTTACTGCTCGTATCAATATATTATCTAATTCCATTTGTGGCTTCACCAGTGGTCATTAGTTTGTCTTTGGCATACCCTGTGGGGTTTTTACACAGAAGCTATTTAAAACATGTACTTTTCCCTATAAAGTCCAACCATGACACCAGTGATTTGAAAGCATAACCTACCAGAATTGCTTTCAAGAATAGTGTCCTGAAAATTTACAATCTGTCCAGGTCAAATTACAAAGTTACAATCAATGAATATGAGACTCAACTAGACATTATTTTGTGGAGGGAGAACATCCACACATCTAAATTCTATCGATGTATAGTGTTCTGGTATTCACTACAGCTCCCTGTGTCTCTGTTTTGTCTAGATGGCACTTGGTTCCCACTGTGATCTCCTGAAGACTCTGTAAGAATTTATTGTAACAGTACAAAGGTGATCATGTGAAAAATCCCTGGGCAAACCTCTGGCTGCTTTCATAACTTCCCACTCCATATGCTGGCAATTTTCAGGATGATTGGAAAAGCTTAATGATTTATTTATAATCAGGATTTAAACAAAACAAAACCACAAACGTTTTTCTTGCTTGGCTATGTTTAGTTTTCTCTTTTCCCCTTTCCTCCCCTCTTTCCCTTTTTCCCTTTTTGTCTTTTCCCTTTCCTCCTTTCCTTTTTTTTTTTGACTCTGTTTCTTTTTTATTTTTTTTTCCTTTTATCATAGCAAAGGACAAATCAAGTTTTGGAGGAGACGTAGGGTCTTTGTCTCTTGAGGCAATGATTAACATGGAGGGAATATTTGGCAATAGCTCAACAACCTCTGTCAGTTATAGTGTGAGTTCTTGCAGCAAAGACAGTCTTTATCTTCAGCTTTCATTATTCAGTGAAGTTAAACATGTTTTAACAATGTCAAGCAAAAGGCTTTGTCTGAAGTTAGAAAAAGTGGGCAAGGCATATAAAAGGCAAGAGAGTCCATTTAGCAAACCCACATCTAACCACAAACACTTTCTTAGTCCAGACAAAAGACACAGACTTAAACAACCAGCATTTTATTTAATTTTTAAAAATGTTTAGTATTTTGTTTTGGTTTATTTTCCTTCCTTGTTCAGAGTCTTGTAACAGCTTCATCAGCATTGTTTCTAGAGTGCAGTAAATCACTGCATATCTATTAGTGTGATTTTTTTTCTCCCATTATTTCCCCAGGGGAAAAAGAAGACCCTCAGTATTTATTCAAGTACTTTTTTTTTGGTTTTGGTGGTGGGGGGGGAAGAACTTGAGTTCGTTCTGTGTTTATTTTAATTTGAAACTTATATGCTTTTGCATATTTCTGTGAGAGAAGGCAAGGACAAAGAAAATTGTGGGTTGCAAAAGCAGCACTAGATGGTGCTGTGAAGAAAGATATCTAAGCTAACTCTCAGCAGTCTAACTCGGGTGCTGAAATTTGGATAGCCACATTCATTAACTGTATAAAGCAGATACACATTACTGTTCAGAATGGCACTAAATTGCTTCCTTTAGGATTGGACAGTGGTGAGAACCATCATCTGATCAGTTCACAGCATAGATCAGGTCCTCCAGCCAAATGCCATAAAAATATAGATGTTATATATGACCTTTACCTCAGAGCCACAGGTGGCTGCCAAGACATGCTCTCAGATGAGAACCAAACGGTAGGACAGGATTTTAAAATCTATGGAAAATCACTGCAGAGAGTGGAACAAAGGTATTACAGGTCTGTTGCAGCCAAAAAGATGTTGAGCACCATTCTGAACTAATTAAGGCAGCAAGGTTTTCCTAGCCTGGTATAGATTCTATGAAAGTGGTAACTACAATTGCTGCTAAGGGAGAGAACTTCACATCAGGAGGAAAAGTATTCCTCTACCCATTGTTTATACTCTTTCGTGACAGACGTGATCATCTGCTCTGATTCAGCCTCCAGGCTTTGTCTCCTTAGGAGAATTTCCCCTTTGTTCTGCCTATCAGCACAGGGCAGAAGCAGAGGAAAAGATCTGAAAACACAACTGCAGCTTGTAGTACCACATGGGCTGACCTGCCTCTGCAGGCAGTGGTGCTGAGTGCATGGCTTCTGGACTGGAGCAGTGTGGCAAAGTGCTGCAACTTACAGCTTCAAGCCATCCAGCTTGAAAATAGTCCAGTCCAAAGCTAACAAAGAGATATCTGTACTCACCACCCTCGGCTTTGCCATGAGCTGAGTCCTGAATTGACACCAGTCAAATAGTTTTCTCCCAGGACAAACAGTGGATGAGATTATCACCTGAGAGACAAGGCCAACCCCACAGGGTGTCAGTGCTCAACCCCTCTGTAACTGCATTAGACATTTCTGGCATTGTTGTCTCCCTGGCACCATCAATTCATTCAGAACAAGCCCCTTCTGCTCTTCTTTTCCCTAACTGCTACAGTCTTGATCTATGAAAAATGGATTAATACCATTTTATCTTGTGTTGGTGTTATTCCTAAGCTTCAAGAGGCATAATTCATTTTGCCATCCTTATGGTGTTCCCTCTTGTTCTTAAAATGCTTCTAAACACAAGATATGCAGAAAGGAACTTAAAAACCCTTCTCACCAGTCGTTTAAGTTAAAATTATAGTATTTTAATACTTCACATGCAATGATCTCTTTGTAAAGTTTTCATAATGTCAGAGAAGTTCATAGAGTAAATTAGTTTGACTTCACTCAGAGTGCTAACATTTATAAATCTACAGTGCTGCCTTTCTGAATATATTTACTGCTGCAGAGAAGAAGGGGGGATCAAAGGGCTCTAATACTTATTTCTGCCATCATTGCTCGTCTACAGCAGAGTTTGAATTTTGTGTACATAGCAGTTTTCCGTCTCCAGAGATGTCAGAAATTACCTGGAAACTGTTTACAGGACATTAGAATAGGACAAACCTGCAAAAGAGTAGATATTGCATATATAGATATTAATGACCCACATAAGTCACGAATCCAGATTCTCTTGCAGATTTGTTATATGCTGTATTTTGCAGTGTGAGCTTGGGAATAAAACTAGAATCTCTCTTTTCTGAGTGCATTTCTCTCCTACATATTATTTTAGCTTTGACAGTAATAAGAGGAGACATACAGTGCAATATTAGTGATCAAAAACATCAAAACACATGAGGAAAATGTCTAATTGTAAAAGATCACCAAAGTAACACCAACAGTAATTTCTGCTTCTGCATGGCTTGATGCCTTTAAATTGCTAGAACTTGGGAGGAGTATGAGTTCTTATCACCCCTATGAAATATCAAGCCACCCAACAATGTGCCCTTTTTCCCCTCAGCAAGAGGAGAATCTATTTTTTAATTTGTCAGCAGCATGGCTCACTCTAGGATACTGCTATTTGAGAAGCTCCACCAGATTGAGTCATAGGATCTCAGGGGAATTTCATGGTTTTGACAAAAAAAGCTGAAGTGATCCCTAGAAGTTTAAACCCTCCCCAAAGCAAATAAAGAGAACCAACAATTTCCCGACCATTGTTTCTTGGCATGGAGTTCATAACTTTTTTAGTGTTTTGGGATGGCAGTACCATGAAGACTACATCCTGCCCTTATTGTCTCAGTGATTTCCCATGTGATTGAATGAACCACCACCACCACAGCAATTTGAAGAATCACAGATAATATATTCTGGGTGAGAGAGGGTGGAGTGAAGATGTGCCCCCCACTGTGTCTGGTTTTGAGCAATATTAAGTACCTCTATAGTTAAAAAATGAATAAACATCTGCAGTGATATATTCTTTGAATTTAGAATTCTTGGGGGTCTTTGTAGCCATGGGGCTTGACATTTTCTGTAGCACAGAGCAAAAATCTCCCCATGCATCTCTTCTTGGAGCCCAGAATACCTGAAGCATAGAATTCCTTCTGAAAGATAGCTGGTCTTAAGTGCTTCCTGTGTTTGCAGAAAGAGGGACAAGTCTGTTAGTGCAGTTATTACCAAATTAGATTTCTAATATTATTAATATCATGATGGCAGTGAGACCTCCTGAGGTGACTGACTTTTGGGCTGTTCCTTTGGCTTACAGCAGTCTAACCTGCTGACATCAACTCCAGATAGTTCTGCCTAATCTGTTCTTTGCAGACTTGAACAACTGAAACCTCCAGAGCCTCCACAGGAAGGTGGCACTTTGAACCCAGTTGGGCCCTGGGGACAAAACCCTTCCAATTCTTTTTTTAAAACATCAGAAGGCAGTTTCACCTGGTGAATCAGCTGGAAGAAGTTTTACACTGCAGTTTTTTCTACAATTCCTGTCCATTTCTACATTTTACAACCTTGCCACTAAATTCCCCACTAAATTGTCTGATTGAGAAGGAGTTTTTTAGGCTGTGGAATTTTGTGGGAATCAGAACCACTTTATCATCTACCATGCAGATTTTACTGTTCCTTCAAAGCCAGGGAAAGGCTGTTCCAAAGTGATTTTAAGGATCTCTCTTCTTTTTTAAGTTATGGAACAGAGACGAAGTACTCATCCACGTAGCTAAAATTTTGTTACTACCGATAGGTATTAATAAATGTGACTTGCTTTCTTCCAATTTTCTTCTATAGTTATGGTTCTGAACTGCCAGTTTTGTGCCTTCAGTCAAAGGAGGGCATTTAGAAAGCAAATGAACAAACAGTGGTTACTTGTGAAAATCAGTCATGTTTCAGAAAGTCACTGTGCATATATTTGGGGAGGTGGGAATTTAGTCTTCGAACACAGCTCCCTAGGCAGCTTCCTGCACAATCTGGCATTGTCAAGGAGCAAAAAGAGGTTTTTGGGGTTGTCTCACACAACTACTACATTTCTTAAGTTGTAGAAGTATCCACAAATCAACAAAACAGTGGCATTTACAAGCATTCTACCACCTTCTGTAGAACTGTCGTTATTAGCAAAGAAGTCAGAGGTGAACTTGTTAATCCTCATAAAATCAGAGAGAAATGCCTTTGTAAAAGAAAATTTGCAACATGTGAGGAGATCAGTGGATACACTTTTAAAACTGCAGCACAGAGGGTTTTGTTCCTTCCTCTTTTTAATTATTCTTTTTATTTTCTGAGGTAAATTTTAACAGGTAATTTAGTAGAGCATTGTGGTATTTTATTCATTACTGAATTATGATCCTATCAACAGTATTACATTTGTTATTATTGTTATTACTATTATTATTATTCTATTCCTTTATCTTCATGACCACACAATGCAGCTTCTGAAAAATAAGTGAATGCTGGCACTGCACCACCAACAAAATAAATACAGTGACTAATATTTAAACGTATTCACTTCTTTGCCATGCAACACTTTAATATAATTTGCTTTTCTATTTTATGTGGTAATTTTATTTCTGTCCACTGATAATTTAGAATTGCTTTCTATTTACATTGTTAAACTCATCCTGAATTATGCAACTGGTGTCTGCAATCCTCTGTGTTCTCACTTTACGGTTTCACTGACTCTTCTTACAACATCAACATAATTCCAAGGAAGGAGTGCAAAATATTTGTTTGTAAACTCATTTGGCATCTTTTGGAAAGGAAAGAAAGTAAAACAAAATGTGGATGCCATAAAAGAATGTTACCAAGAACATTGCTGTGGCTGAACAGCAATACAGAGGACAGATTGAAACCACTAAAATGTGAAACTTAATATTGGAATTGTAATTTAGTTTTGAAAAAATGTTTTCCAGTCTCCTGGTATCAGGAAATAGTTACCAAGCAACACTGTAGATATTGGTAATGCAGGCAGATCTATTCAAACAAAAACTATTCGAAACTCTGTCATTATCAGGGGAGCCATGTTATTGCTTGATTCATAACACTAGGTATCTAGACACTTTCATATTCTACTTCTCAAGCAAAAATTTGCCTTTCCTGAAGAAGCGCCTCTAATGTTTTCTCTGTTAGATTAAGCTTGCAGGGATATGCCACCGTCTGCTGTGGTTCCACCTGTATTTTGCTGGGCTGAATTCAGTAAGGGATGCCAAGAACTGAAGGGCAAAATAGATGCACAGTATGTGTGAGAAGCAGCAAAGGAATAGTTTTTTCCTAAGAACACTTTTGCAGTGGTAGACTTGGGATTTCAGCAAGAGCCTTTGTATAGACTTGTTCAGTCATTCCTCAGGAAAACAGCAAATAAATGGTTTTAGATCCAGAATTCTCTCCTTGTTACCTAGAATCAGTTTACAGTTTAGAAGCAGCAGAGTGGACGGCAAAAGCACTAAATTGGGTCTTGCAAGCTGGCTGCAGTATAAAGGAAGAGTCATGTTACAGAGCCAGGGGTTGCTTTTCCCCTGCCATGTGGGTTTGGGTAGATGCATCTGGGATGTTGTTGCAGACTGGGTCGGACTGGTGGGAAAAATCATTGTCCTTCAGGTTGGCTGCAAGAGATTCTAGAGCACCTGAAAGCAGGGAGCTGAATTAATGGTGATCTCTGTCTGTTCAGTAGTTCTGTCTGTTCACTGCAAAGATTTGTGCAACTACAACCCCATCAGTTACAATGGGCTTCCATTTCTATACTGTATTGAGCAGGAGTGTGTGGGTGACACACAAACGTGCTCTGTGGGCAGACAGTGGTGATTGTTGCAGCACTGCCCAAGTATGTATGGTGAGTCTGGCCTAAGCAAAGGTCCTGGCAGGCTCTTTCAGAAAGGAGATTTAAGGGTATGTTTTTCAACTCCTTGTAAAGTGGCAAAAAAAGAGGACTTTGCCTTTTCTTGAGAAGGTGCACAATTATCTACAGGTTATCTGGTGTCCCCATCAATTTATTATCCTGGACGAAACAGGCTGTAAGACCCTGTATCTTTTGCTTGACTTCTTGGGCCAAGCATGGAAATGGTCCCGAGATCTGTGACAGACAGAAGGAAAAGTGGCAAGAACACAGGGAAGAGCTATAAAGAAAGAGCAGCTGTTTGAAAGGCCTGATTTACAGCAATAATACCTACTCACCTCAACTTGTGCGTCGAAAAGTTGCTCTAAAGATGTCCTGAGCAACTCTGCACTTCAAAGGAAGGTCTCTTGTTTTGTGCTTTTTTTTCTGTATGAAATGGCACAAGGAGGACATTTACTTGAGGAGTTTAGGACATCCCATTCCCAGCTGGTATCTGACTCTTTAACTTGAGCCAGATACTGAGTGTTTTATAAAGACCTGAGCTTGGGCTAAATCAGCAAGTCATAACTGTTATCTTCTGCAAAGAGTTCTGAGGCAAACTCTCATGAAAGGCTGGAGGAGACAGGAGGGGTGTCTGCCTTTGCAGTTATCAGTCTCCTGATTCAAGCAAACCAGGACTGCTGTACTCACCTCAGTAGTGCAAAAAGCAGAAAATGGCAGCAGCCAGCAGGGAAGGGATATTTGCTTTCAAACTCTTCTCTCTTGTGAGGGCTAAGGAAGCTGGGGAAGCCAGAAGCCTCCTGGTTCCCCTTTTAAATTTAGACTGAAGGAGATGCATCCATTTTAACATGTACATCTTCTCAAATGATAGCACCATCTTTCTTTCTTAATGTAAAGCTTGTGAGGGCCACAGTGTAGATCCTCAAGGGATGCATGCTGTGGGCAATTAAAGGGTTCTGATAAACATAAAGGTAATCTTTTATGGCAGCAATCTCTCTTCATAGGCAGTGGTGAGAGTATCCCTCTTACCAGGATGATAAACATTCTAAGCTGATGATTACAATTTTTAAAGGCAAACCCTGTGACAGAAAGCCACACTGCTGATCTTATCTTGTAAAGAAGCTACATGCTGTATGTGTCTGAACTTCTGTCTGTGCCTATCTTCCTATAATGTAGAGAGAAAATTATTTGTTACAGTGTTTGTACCCAATTTAATTTAAGATGAGAAATCAGTGAGTAGGAGGAGAGGGTGGAAGGAGGGGGGCAGGACCTGCTCCATTTACAGCTCTTAAAAATAGCATGTGAAGCCAGAAACTCATATAAAACTGAACTAGCCATCATCCACACGCAATGCATTTCCAAACAGAGGATATCTACAGTACTTCCCAATTATGTTCAGTTCACTGCAGTAGGTGACCCCAATTTCTTTGAAAAATCTTTATAACAGTTCTTTTCAGAAAACCTGCATGGGGTGCTGAGAAGAAAAGTCAAGGCCATAGAGTTTCACTTACTTGGGCTTCCTTGGAATAAAAGTGTGTGTATTACATGACCAGGGAGAAAGCTGGAGGACAAAGATGTGTCACCTGCACACTGGGCGTTTAAAGCCAGTGACAAAACGAGTTGAAGATTATCAAAATGAAAATTGGAGACATCTGTTGTATTCACCACCTGGAGGGTCTATGCCCTGACTCTCTTTATTTCTCTTACTGCTCTCATGTGCCCTGTGGCTGCTGTGGGCTTTTGGCAGCCAGGTGGGGTTGATGCTGCTGGGGCTCCCCCAGCACCGGCGATGTTGCACACAGGGATATGTCCTGGCCCTTGGGCTCAGCAGGACTCAGCAGGCCTGGTGCAGCATGGAGGTTCAGCAGCCCTGGTGCAGCAAGGAGGTCCATGTTCGTCCCAACAGCACACAGCCATGTTCTGTGGCTGTTCTGACTGCTCTGACTCCTGCCTGGCACATCCATAATGGTGTGTAACCCTCTTGGACTGTGCCTCCAAAGGAGCTCTGCGGTGAGGTCCTGTGGCAGGAGGGCCTGTCCTGATAAGGCCTTGAGACTGATCAGGGAGTGCATAAAATTCAAGCTATCACACCAGCTGTCTGTGATGAGCTACCAGCAGCACATGGTAATGTTTTTGCTGTGGAATTATGCTAAAATCAGCCTGGTCCACCAAACTCCAAACACACATCCTGCTCTTTTCAAAGTTGGATGTGATGACAGATAAGCTGGTAGCTGGCCTGTAAATTTGTGACTAGCAGTCAATCACTTTAGAAGTCCAGTCTCCTTTCATACAGTCAGGTTCTTCTAACATAACCCTTCTTGAGGTGTATGTGTGGAGATTCCTCCCTTGGGCTGGGGATACTCCTCAAGGTTGAGTAAAAGAGATCTCCCCATGAGCATTGGTATGGGTGAGTTATACCAAATCTCTACTTAATAATTATTTCTTTTTGCTATTTTTAATATAATTGCTTCAATGTAGTGCACTATCCTATCTTATACTACACTACTAGTAGTTTTAGCCTTTATATTATGTAGTAAATAATTCTCATTAAGGCTTTTTCTCTGATCACTTGTAATAATAAATGATTCATTTTATGTAAATATTCTCATTTTGCCAATTGTTAAAACATGTGGGACAAAAGTGGTTCAGTTATACTTCTGTAATTACTTAAATTTATACCGTTGACATAATCTGCAGTTAATTGGAATCAGCTGCACCCAGACTCCTCTCTGAGAAGGAGTTTAGAAACAAGGGAGTCCTTTCTGCACCTTGTGACTCAACAGCAGGGTTTTTAAAATAAATTTTGTCTAAGCTTTCCACCCCCACCCATGACAGGTCCTTACTGTGGATGGATCTGTAGTGGCACAGGGGGGCCCTTACTGGGATGCCTGCACTTGGCTAAGCACTTTTCTAGCTCCGCATCTGTGCCCTTGTTAAAAGAATGGGCTCACTTTGGTTTCATGGCTGTTTTCAAGGCAACACAACAGAGAACAAATCTGGTTTTGCTTAATATTTATTTTGGTGCTGTCGGCACACAAATGCACAAAGGGCACAAAGGAAATTTGCTGATGACACCATGAGGGGGCACCAGTGTAAAGAGGATCAGGCTGTCATGGGAGGGAGAACTAAATGACCTCAAGGGAAAAAGTAATAGAAGTGGAATTAAATTTTATAGTACAGAGTGTAAATGGGCTTGGGGACTATTATCACTTTTTTGCTCTATACTGGGAGCTCATTAGCTTGGGATGACTGACGCTGAGAAGGATCTGGGTGTATTGGCCATGGGACAACTGAGAGCCACCAGTGCTGTGAAAAGTCAATGGCAATCCAAAAATGCCTCTGACAGGTTATTTTCACTAAAGATGAGGGAGAGTTTGTGCCATTTTACAAGGTACTGCTTAGACCTCACCTGCAATACTGTCCCCAGTTTTAATCAGCCATAGCTAAGAAAGATGAATTCAAATGGGAGCAGTTTGCAATGAAAGGCTTGGAGGTGCCTGAAAACAGAGAAAAAAAGTGCCTAAAAATCATCATGCTCCAGGAAAATATCAGCTATGTTGGAATTCATATTTTGTTTATCTAGCTTTCAAAAGTCCAGTGCTAAAGCAAAAAAAAAAAAAAAAAAGAGCCGATGTAACAAATAAGACAATTTGCTTTACAGTAGAGAATCTCTCTTTTATCAATTTGCAATAATAAAAGTGTGTAGCTTTGTGCAAAAATGGGCAGTTTAAATTGGATTCCAAAGTCATAGTTCAGCCATCAACTTGAAGTTTCTTGTAACATGGGACTGAATACCTAAAACAATTTCCAGTGGTCCATAAATCACTTTATGGAATTTGGAAGTGTGCATAGGAATGGCTCCCAAACCAGCAGAAGTTAATGAAAATGGAAAAAACCCCACCCCACAACAACAAAAAACTGGAAAAATGAGATTCATGTATTTTCATTGCAGCCTTAATTCATTGTAATATCTACTACAACATATACTATTCTTATGCAACCCTGGTTGTATTTCATCATCTGTGTTATGCCACCACACACTTTCTGGCTATTTTATCCTCTTTTCACTGCTTTCCACCCAGGCTCCATCTGCATGGCATGGCAGGCTCATGCTCTGTGACCTGAAGCTGGAACAGTACACCTTGACCATAAACTGCAAACAAGCAGGAGCCAAAACACTACAGCTGTCTCCTCTCTCACCCTTCGCCCTGGGTCTCTCTGGGGGCCTGGAGCCAAGAGGTGGTTTGGAGTGTGGGGGTCTCAGCAGTGCCCAAATCGCTCCCCAGCTGTCCCAAGGTTAGTGTGAGACTTGGGCATTTTGTGATGGTGCCACCCATCCTCAGCCTGGTGGTTCTCAGCTCCCACGGGGTCAGTCTGGAGACATTATAGTGGGAGATGCACAGCTTCAGCTCTGTTAGATCCAGGGGGCTGGAGGGATCTGAACCACCACTGTTGCCTAAGTGCTGTTTCCTGAAATTTCCATCAGTTTTCTGTAGACTGGTTGAGGAGGGAAAGTCTCTGAGAATGGTCTCACTATACTTCTTCTCCATAGCTTTTCAGAAAGTGTGAATTATACTTTTTGCATGCAGTTCCTAATTCTGAAAACTGATACATTTCCTTATTTTTGGGATTACACCATCTGTTTACAATAGAAAAGGTAATGGATATTAAACTCAACTGAGATCTTTTCTCAGACGCTGCTTGGTTTGCCCAGATTTGGGTCCACCCTCTCTCCTCACCAGCCTTGGAGGTGAGGAATGGTTCCTCTGAGACACATCACAGTTACCTACTCCTTTCACTTACTGCCAAAATACCAGGAATTTAAAAGAATTCCAGGCAATTTGAATGGAAACCTTAAATGAACAAAAGGTCTGAAGTACTGTTTTATTAAACGAACAATAGTTGAGCAAACATTTTCTTAGAGGCATCTCAGGGTAGGCAGGAGTAACCCTGTGTCCTGCTTTCCTCTACCCTTTTCCTGAGGGACCTTCACAGCCTCTCCCTTCCCACATGACCTAATGACCATCTGCTGCTTGACTAAAATTTGGGATTTGGGTATTTCAGCTGTGTGACAGGTAGGAGTGGGGTCATGTTCAAGAAGCACTCATATACTTCACAGCATGTAGCAGAAGAGTATTTTCCCTGTGTTGTTACCTGTCTAGATGACTCGCCCAAAATTACTGGATATATTTGCAGGTATCGGTGTACCTGCATTTAGACCAGCTAGCAGCTGATGTCCTGTCCCATAATGGAGAATTGGAAGGGTCCCATACCTTCTTACAGGGTGCAAGCCGTGTCTTGGTCCAAGTGTTGGGCTCCAATGGCCAAACTTCAACAGCACTGCGGTTTGGTTAGCACAGAAAAAAAGTTTCAAGGCATTAGCTAGATTATAATGGAAATATTTGCACTGAGCATCACTGTGCATAATCTAGAAACCACCTGCTGCAACATTTCACAAAACATATTTTGAGACTGAAAGGCCAAATGGTATACAGATGCTAATCAGCTAAATCCATCAATATCTGTTTTCTGAGCATGGATCAGAGAACAGTATCTTGGATACAGCACAAACCGACAGACAATATTATTGTCAAGCAGAGAAACTATCAGGTCATACTTTAATTCTTCTCAGCTGTCCAGGGAGTTTATTTAATCTCCAGTGCAAAGGAAGGATTCACAGATATATCTAGATGAGGCAGAATTGATGTTGTAAAGGCGTATTTAATGGCATGTTGTTAAGATTTTATCATGCCCACCTGTGAGTTTTCTATGGCAAAAGAACCATTGCACCTTCCACATTTCCAAAGATATTCTTTTTAGTATAGTTTATGATCTGCAATACATAATCTTTACTGCAGATAGCATCCTGAAGATTACAGGTTTTGTCTATTTCTTGGTCAATTTGACTTTTTTTTTTAATAGCCTGTGAAAATACCTGTATGTACTTTCGTACATGTCATCTAAGAGTGTTTCTAAAGTGCAGGAGTATTCTCTCTGTTTTTGTCCCATTTCTTCAGGAGTATCTGGAAACATTCAGGGATGTTTCTGTACCAGAGGATGAGCCGAAAATAGTTCTAGTCTGAAGCATCCCCATATAAACCAGCTTCAGATTGATCAAATTAAGATAAATAATTACAATTACTGTCAATGAAAGTTACCCATGTGCTCCAAGGCCTTAGTCCCACAAACATGAGTTATCCTATTAAACTAATGAGCTGTTTTACGTGCAGGAAGTTTCTCAGGCAGAGAAGGTGCTGGAAAGATCTGCACGTGATACAACACCTTCATTCAGAGGGCACATGCCTACATGGCTTAGGGTATCCAAAAGGAAAATGATGTACAATGTCATAGGTGTTTTGGGTTTTTTTGGTTGGTTGTCATCAGAAGGGTTTTTTAGCAAGAGAGAAGCGGATCTGTAGAACGGGAATGTGCAACGTTCAACATCTCAGTCTTAACGAATTGCTGAAATCTGGGGAGAGCAATGGGCAGTACAACGGAGACACACTGGATTTGTCCAGCTCTAGTAGGATATGATTGACGCTGAATCAGAAGGGAAGAAGCCATATAAGATCTATAACATGTCTGAACATCAAGTTTCACTCACAGCTCATAGCTGCATCAAATTGCTGGCAACTTGCATGACTGATGCATCATTTGTCCAAATATAGGCATCCTGGAACCTCTTTTCTTCCTGCCACGTTATCACTAATTTCACTGTAAAGGAGAAGGTAAAACTCTATGCCTGGTGTAACAGAAGAAAAAACCCCCTGGTTTCTAAAAAGAAAACCAGGGAACCCCTTTTTAACATCGTGGTAAGACTGAAAGATATTTGAGGAAGTGGAAACAGTTGAGCCAGCATACAACATCAGAGAGGTAGGCTTTTTAAGGATATTTTTACATTTTTTATTGGCTTAGTTTTAGTGCAGCAGTGCCCATGAGCTTCAGTCAGGGACATGGATAGCGCAGAGCAGCAGCAACAAAAAGTCTACTCCCAAGTATTTCAGACACTCACACAAAAAGGAGTAGAAACTTAAATTTTGGTCTTTTGGATGCTACTCTGATTTGGGTTTCTCACTCCACTCCCATGCAAACTATGTTAGATGTAGCAAACCCCACAGTTCTAAAGGTGATGTGCTAGCAATTTTTATTTAAAAATTTCAAAAGGGTAGACATTGGTGCATATTTTTTTGTTGAACTTGTCTAGGTTTGCATGTTTGCTGAAGCCTCTAATATGGCATTAATGGTAGGATAGGTAAGCTATGGCCACTGCTTCTGACCCACATCAGTACAATGTCATTACAAATATTTCCTCACTATATGAAGCATCTCCTTCTAGGTCATTTTCATCAAGTCACATTTATTACAGCACTTCTTAACTTAGGAGTACAGTTACCAGTGTTATTGATACTTAACCTTGCAGGTGACTAGCCAAAATTTCAACTACTAAACCTAGACATATCAAAGAAACAAATTTGCCCGCTTCTTACTCATTTGCACAAATATCACAGTTTCTTACTGGCTAAAGTAAAAGACAAAAAAAAAAAATCAACCCATATTCACAATGACTTTACCTGTGTCAACTCATCACGTTACACACAGATTGCTTTGCTTGCATGTCTGAAAACTTGCAAATCTCAAGAATTAGTATGTTAAAAAAAAATAATTAAAAATTCGGTACCTACAGACAGCACTTTTGTGGGGAAGCCAAGCCCAACCAAAGCCATGTGTATTTGAGGAGTACTCTCAGACTATAAGGTGATAAAGCTGGGTGGGAAAGCGTTTCTGTTCTGCATCTGTTAAGATATCTGGTGTGCAGAGGAACAATAAGACCACAACTGACAGTGCTATTGTGCTGGCCTGTTTCTCAAGTCCTTGTGCCTGGGAAAGAAGAAAGCACAGAGAACATCGCTTACAGTTCTGTTGCATAATGCTGGAAATGCTGTTCCCAGCCTTTCTGTAATCACTTTTGGCTTTAAACATATGATTTAGCTGTAAATTATCCCCCTGGCCACAAGCACTCCCTTCATAAACTTACTGAAAAGCAAATTAACCTCTTCTGTCTAGAATGAACTCTCTTATTAATATGAAAATCAATTCAGTCCTTTTTGCTTTGGTTACCCCAGCCTGTTTGCACTTCCCAAGCTGAACAGCGACTGTCTAGTTAGTCACTTAAGCAGAATTAATTTTAAGAACCAATTAAAAAAATCCAACCCAATAATACAGTAAGTGATGTTCTGGAAAGCTTTTCATTACTGCATCTGTGGTTTCTAATTGCAAAGCAGAATGTCTAATTATTGCCCTGATTCTTCCATCCTGACCTTGGACCAGCTCCACAGGTGGTGAACACCAGTGCAGTTTAACACACCGGTACAGTTTAATAGCAGTCCATATCCCCTCCACACTTTTCAGCTGGCTGCAGATCCATTCCCTACGTGTTCCTGGGCATATCTTTTAGGTCATTTGTCTGTTTGATGCTTTTATCAGGATCAAACTCGCCTTTTCAGGTTGTAAATATTATTTAGCACCTGTTTTCAAGTGGCACACAAAAAAATCTTTCTCACAGGAACACGAGGACTTTTTATTACCCAAGGAAAAATTCATTCAAAGAACAGAAGTCTACTAAGATCAAAGGAACAAAGTCTTCATGCAGTGAGGAAAGAGCCATAATAGAATCCAGGTGCTGGATGGGTATGGGCATACAGGGTAATGGGAAAGGTTATACAAGGTTTTCTTTTGTTCTCACTTTCCTACAGTCATAGCAGATGCTTAGGAGTATTTTCTCCTCTGCTTGTCAGGCTATCATCTCTCTCACCAACAGACAAATATGGTTAGTAAAATAACATTTCTTCTTCCTATGCTCTCACTTTTTTTTTAGACTAAGTGATACAGCTTTGGTTCTCCTATACCTACCACTATCAATGTATTCCTCTTTTGAAGTGAGGAATGCAGAGCAAGATGCAGCTATATCCAGTCTCACTAAGGAATGGGCTCTGAAAAATTAATGCATTCAGACTTCTGATAGCAGCAAAATAATTAAAACTGTAGTAAAACACTGACTCATGTGGTACCATAGCAAAATGTCAAATTTCATGGTGGCACAGCATCACTTCTGTCTCCAGGCTCTCAGGAGTGTTGTTTTGCTCTTTGATGACTCAAAGGAGATTGAAGGTATATGCTTTTAGGACTCTTTCAGATGCACATAAAAAACAAAAAGAAGAAAGCTGAGATTTTGTGACAAAGGCTGAAGATCCTGCAGTGAGAAATGCTGAGGAGAGCTCTGTCACACAATTCCTGTCTACCTGCAGGCTCAGGGACATGATCCAAAACCAGCAGTGAAACCCCGGATCACTTCCAACTGGTTAACATCCTAATTTTGGAGCTGCCCAAACACCACGTGAAACTTTCTCCTGTCCTTGTACCTATATGAAGAATTGCTACATTTCTCAATGACTCATAGCAAAGCCTGTATCAGTTGGGACCTTGGTACAAAACCTTCCTCCAAATGAAGACTGCTCCATGGGTTTTTGGAGGACCTGTAGAGAGAATACAGAGGCAACAAGTTGTTTTCTTTTAAAACACGTCCAGAGGAGAAGATGGACCCACTTCTCACACAGCAGGCTTCTTGTGTGGGCAGTCACCCAAGAGACAAGAAAATGGGAGCTGCTCCAAGGGATGTTGCAGTGTTTTATGTGCTTTAGAATAAGCCATTATTGGATCAACATCTTTGGAAGTGAGAGACCTCCTCTTTCTTTTCTGGCCCAGAGTACCGTGGGTTAGTTTAAGTGAATGCAGCACATTCTCTTTCTCTCTGTGACCCAGCAAACATTTAACTATTTCTCACAAAGGGAAACATGAGATTTCTTCCATTTCCCTGGGAATAATTGCCACATAGCAAAGCCTGAAAAACTTACACACTGCCAAAAAAAATATAAAAAAAGGGGAATTTTGAGACCTCTCCCGGTTCGTGGGGGATAATTGAACACACCGGTGTACATGTGGGTTCACATTGGCTGCCGTCACAAGTTTTCACTGCCAAGGAAAGAAAGCCCTTAACCTCTGTGTCTCATGTGCATTTGGTGGGCTACTCTTGGCACTACGTGGACAGCAAGAGCTTTCTGTGTTGGTACCTCTTTTCTGGGAGGAATCTTCATCCATATTCAATTTTAGGAGTTGGACAGCCAATTTCAGCACGGGGCTCTGAAAAGTGAACAACTCTTTCCCCCCAGAAAGGGGGGAATGCCTGGAACCTTTGGGTTTCAGGTGCAGTTGGTGGGCCAGCCTGGGCATTCCATGGGCAGCAAGACCTTTCTAGTGTGGCACCTTTGGTCTGGGAGGAATCTTTGTCCGTATGGAATTTTGGGAGTTGGACGGCCAATTTCTGTGCAGGGCTCGTACAAGCGAATGATTGTTGTTCCACCCAGGACATAAACATCTGTAAGGGGAGTCAAGTGTGTATGTAGGTCTGGATTTAGCTGGCATTTGGGAAAAGGAGAGGAACATGGGTACAGAATAGAAAGTTAACAAAGGGTTCAGGGAGGAAAAAGTTCAGGATGCATTTTCCTGACACGTCTGATAATTGTACATCTGCATGCTTCTGAATTTTGGGCACAAATTCTACTACAAATGTCTTTTTTATTATAGTTGTCTCCTGAAAAAAACAGCCCATCAATTCACTGCTTTAAAATAAATCTTTGCCTTTTTGCCAATATGTACATTTATGAAGGGAACACATAATTCTTTTTGGAAGTATAAAGTTATTATCTGTAAATATATTGCTAACCTCTTTATCTTCTTGTTCTACGACTTGTAGAACATTGCCCTGGGCCAATGTTGCTCTAACAACTGTATTGAGTAGTACAAGCTGAGCTGGAGCTTTGAGGTATCTTTATGTCTGTTCACTTGTTAAACGTGTACTCTGCTTTTTCTAATGGTGTGAAACTGAACTCCCTACATTAAGCAGTTAATATAAGTCAAAATTAGTCCTTCAGAGATGGGCAGGGCTAAGCTGTACGACTTGTCTGCTCATTTAATTTTATGGTGTTGTTGGGTACTTTTCAGTGTTTTCAAACATGAGTGGTAGGTTTGCTAAAATCATCTGTCTCTAAACCTCCTTTATAATAAACTGCTGCCTTGTTTCTAACTTTTTTATTGCTGATTCAGACCTACTTTACTAAGGAGGCCCTACATGTCACCTTTGCCCTCATAAATAGAAAGACCTCCTTAAAGCTTTCAAAGTACTAAGCTGCCCTACATAGTGTAGTGAAAAGGGTGAAATGGAATATATTATGAAATGTCTTACTCAGTCCAAACTGGATGAGCAATTAGTGAACTAATAATAAGGTTGCAGCACTGTTTCTTCAGAAACCTTTAATTTTGACATCAATAGGCATCAAACATATCTCAGTGTGAAATAAGTCTATAGCTTTGGTTGGTCTGATCATAGCAGTGCTTAGAAAACAAAATAAAGGCATCTATGACACCGTTAATGGAACGACTAAAGCTGCAGATAAAAATGCACAGGAAAAGAAATGTACCATTAGCTAATTTACTTTGTGCTTTTATACTGTCTACTATGGGAGGCTGTTGAATTCTAGGTCTGGTTACACAAATACAGAATGACTGCTAGCTCACTGCTAGACATATTAATCTCCCTAGGCTGCCTCTGCAGTCATTGAAGAGGCACAAGCCTTGTGTTGCCACTGATTGCCCTGTCTCATTAGGCAAAGTTAATTTTCATGAATTAACCCTTCTGCCTCCTGTCATATTTGTTTACTGGATAGGTTAAAGTTATTGCAACTAATCCTCACTGTTTCAATCCCTGAGAGTTGCACATGGCAATGGAAAAGTTTTGTTTTGCACTAACATGACCTCTTGCATAGAACTTCCTTGTTGTTTTTTTGAATTTTTTTTGAAATAAGGGGAAAGGGGACATTGTCCAAGTGTAATAGCAGTTTAGCTTTATAGGCCTCAGTACAGGATCCATCATTAAAATTAAGCATGTAGTTAATTGGTTTCCTGCATATGGATGGATTTAAGCACATGCTTAAATGCCTTGCTCACTTGAGGCCCTAATGGACCATGCAAGCTTAAAAGTTTTCATCTCATTGAGATAAATGGAGTGGGTAATCATAAATTTATCAGAACAGAAGCTGCTGCTCACTGTATATGTAGGCAGCATCTTGTAGTATTGTCCTCTCCCTCTGGCTGGGATATCTAGAGCTTGCTGAAATAGAAAAGAAGCAACTGGTTTTTCTCACTCAGAGCAGATCAGCTGTACAGTATTTTGTGGGATGAGGTTGTGCATTTGCCACAGAGACAAGAAATATTTTTCTATGAAATGTCATAATTTAAAAAATTAATAGAAATCAGGTGGAAGCAAAAACCCAAAGGAAACAGATGGGATACTTAGGACTAAAAAATTCATAAACTACTTCATGACTGTGCCCTGTCTTTCCTAGATGTGAATTTAAGATTTTTTGTATGTTTTAAAGAGACAACTGTTGTCTCACAAGACTTGTATTAAGGAACTTAAAAAAATGTCCTACTTCTGGTAATAACGGCAAAGATCTGAAGATATTTCCACTGTAGACTGTGTTCCTGGTAATGTGAACATTTTCAGCTCTAGTTCTTTGTGTTCTGATCTGATTGTTAAGGAGTATAAACCTCTGCTTCCATTCCTATTAATGGTTCTCTTTGTCATTATCTCCATGTTTGGTAGGAACAAATGAAAGATTAGCAGAAGAGTCCTGCTATGGTTACCAGAGTGGACACAGCACTGATGAGGGTGCTTGAGGAACACTAACCTGACTCCCTTTTCCCTTGTCTCTGTTCCATTTACAGTGTGACAGGGTGACAAGAGTAGACTTGTAGCATGGGGCTGCTGATGGAGAATGGCCCATTCCAGCTGTTTTATCCCCAGCTGCTCTTCAGAGCAACAGTTCCGTACCTCCCGTGTTGATGTATGGGGAATCAGAGAAAAACTGTGGTCTTGTTGGCAAGCAGAACTGTAGCAAGAAGGCTGAAGATAGAAACTCATAAGGATCTTAAACCCACCTTATCTTCTCCCTGTTTATTCTCATTTATCTAGCAAATTTTTTTTTCATCTGGACAAGACTAGTTGCAGTGGCTAGCACTGAACACTGCCCAGCAACACAGTAACTGGCCAGCAACCTGCTCCCTGAGAAGCAGCCCAGCAAAGACCAGTGAGATGCAGACTTCTGAGTTTTTTCCTGTATTTGATGGTTGTTTCTTGTGCTTGATAATGATTGAACCCATGTTTCCTCAGTTAAAAATCAATATTTATGAGATTACTTGCCCCTGTTTTGGATTACATAAAATGTGGGAAATGGTACAAAAACTCTATGGATGTTTTATTTTGGCCTATTTCCCCTTACTACCAAAAAGATACCACGACTTCAAATGTCATTCCTTAGGAATGATTTCCTTAAAGCTAATTGCAGTGGACATATGCTGGATAATCCAGTGATAGGGTGCTTTTTAAAATAAAGTGTACAGGATAGTCTCATCAGTTGTTACCTTTGCTTATACAAGGCTCTCCATCTACCAACTTTTTCTCTTTCTTTATATGTTACAATTTCTAGGTTTGTTTTAAACCATATTGGATCACAGAATTAAAAATGCTGGAGGCTAAAAGAGCAAGAAGCACTGTCTAGATAGGTGACAGCCAAGAAATTTAGTACCTTGTCCATTATGATGAATTTTACCAACCTATACATGTTACATTATATAACTATTTTACTATCACTACCATGTAAACGTTTTATTGAAGATCAAAAAACAAAGTACTTATAAGAATTGTAGAATAACTTGGGGGTGAAATTCATGTTTTACAGTAAAAGCATAAAGATAAATCTGTTTCATGTTTCTAAGATGAAAAGATATTAGACAAGATCAGACTGTCATTATGTAGATCTGTAATACAGTACTGCCATGGTTAGTAACATGCCATAAGCTTTGCACTGAGTTTGCAAGGTGTCAGGACTTGCTCTGTCTGAACTTTCCTTGACCTGCCTGCAACTTTTTTTTGGTTGGTTTGGTTGTGACAGAAATTTCTGTAACACTTCAGGATTTTATGGCTGATTTGCTTTACTTTTGTTTATCTTTCTGTGGTGCCACCATGGTTTTGCCAATACAGGTAAATACAGTCCAGGCAGGATAAGAGAGACATGGAGTGCAGCATGGAGGGGTTACAGACTTGGAATGATGAGATATGGGGCACTGATTGACACCAGAAACCCCACAGCTAAAGAAATGTGGACCTAGAACTGGACTACTCCTGCTTTTTAGGATAAGCAAGCAAACAAAAAAATAGTATCTAACATACATAAAGCCACCATAAAAAATGGCTACAGCATGGAGGTGCAGATTAATGAAATAAAGGCTAGCTGCAAAGGCATGTTAGCAGACATGCTATAAAAGTGACCCTGAATGAATGAGACAGAGAAAGAGGAAAACTTGGAAGTGAAATTATAATCCTCCTGGCAAAAGACTTTGGATGCCAACAACTCCCTGTTAACACAGTCAGCACCAGAATGAAACCCCCAGCCTTAGGGGTGAGAGGAACACCAGAAGGGTGAGCATAACTTCATGGAAAGAGGTAGAAACTGAGTGCATGTGTAAAAATGTAGCTGCATTACTGTTTTTATTACTGAACATTTTCTGCATAGAATTTCTCTTTCCATAACACCTGTACCTGGGCTAATAATCATTCTTAGTTAGACTGTTAGGATTTCAATTGTACTAATGATAAATTTTGACCCTATATATATATGTTTCCCCTTTGCCTGTAAGCAAGACTTTAACTACTTAAGGAAGAATTTTTGAAATCATATAGCTCTTTTACACTAGCAGAAAATGGTATACTAAGCTGTCAGAACCTGATGTGATAAAATAATGAAATTATATTTGTTATTTTCTGTCAGCAATAATATATATATATCAAAACAAAAAACAAACTGTGCTAAACCAGGAAAATAGTCTTAATAGGGAAATGTTAAACAGGAGTGTTTATTTTAGCTGTAGGAGTTTGCTTTGACTTTGTCCTTTTGCCAATGGCAAGCTTTAGGCAAGAGGGAAATAATGTGCTACTATAGCTCATGAAAATAGTCTGCCCTCCCTTCTACATTTGCCAGGGTGTTGTTGTTGCACTGGCTGCTGGCCCTGTCAGGCTCCCTGTTTATGCTCCCACAAGCTCTTCAAAAGAAGCAGCACTTGCTCAGGCTCATGGAGGTTTTCCATTAGCAGAGCGGAGCGAGGAGATTGTCTACATGCTTCTTAACTCTCAAGTCCAGGAAAAAATGCTCTGTGCAATGTTCACTGAGAGACCTTGGCTTTTCAGGGGCTCCAAAAGCTGTACATAAAATGAATTTTTACTGCCAAAATGGATCTTATTATTTGGAGTGGTTTAGGCTACATTTGTACAAAGCAGCACGTAACTGTTCTTTGGAGAGCTACGGAGAGGCTTTATAAGAACATGGAATGGAAGCAAAGAGGTCACATTAATTTATGCTTTCATAATGTGGAAACTGTAAGGAAATGCATTTTAAATAAGAATTGACATAGGAGACCTCTATGATAACAGCTTATATTGAAGGAAATCATTCTTATACAATATATTTCTCAAGGCTCATAAAAGATAGCAATAACAAACAACATTATGCAGTATCTGGGAAATTCTATTTACTTAAAATGTTTTCTGCTTTTATTATTATTCAGTCTCATTCCTTCAGTGGAAGTTCTGATTGCAGCTTGAGCAATGTGTATAATTTCATTACAACAGGGCTATATTAGAAAATCTGATACTGATAGTTCCAACAATGGCACCCCTCTCTTATTATCTGTCACCTGGCTACAACAAGAGCAGTGCAAATTTCCTGACATCAGATTTTGGCAGGTAGCTAGAAACCAATATAATATGTCGTGCATATTCCACATACACCCTGTTGCACTCTGGTGGAAAAAAAAAAAGCATGTTCAATATCCTGACTGAGGCTGTTTTGGAGCACAGCCTGCCCCACAGGCAGTGTTGGGTCGTGGGCAGGTTTATGCTTTGCCTGTGAATGTAAAAAGGGGTCACCATGGAGGCTGAAATATGGAAACACATCAACATAAATCTTTTCACTGTATTTCTTCAAGAATGTATACCTGCAGACAAGCATATATCTCCTTGCGGGTTTTGGTGCTGTGATAAGAGAGGGAAGGAGACAGAGTTTCCTCTAGTTGTCACTGTGCAGCAATCCTAGAATGATTCAACAATATTCCTTAGCTATCCTCTACTTTTGTGGGATTTGTCAGTATTGACAACTACACCTGGTGGTGTAGGGTTACCTGCTCACAAGCCCTACGCCAGGAGGGCCTTGAAATAAAAAGCAAACCCTTCCCATCAATCAGAAGTCAATGGTTTTGTAGCTGTTTAAATCAGGATTTATTAGGGGGAAAAGAATTCTAAAAACCTCACACGCACTTAAACAAGCAGGGAAACTTCAGAACCTAAAAAGTGAGAAGTAAAACATATGAAAGTTGGAAAACCAATTTCCCTCTTGACAAGGATGGGTCCTTTTCTCCCAGGGTTTCTTTTAAATTTTTAGTAACTTTCATTGTTTCTGTATTTGAGATAAAGTGACCTCTCCTGACTTCTCTTTGAAGCCCTTGTCTCTGCTTTCCTCTTCTCCCACCACTTGTTCTGCCCTTCCCTCCAGAGGAATTGGGAGTCTAACTTGTTTGAATGCTCTAATGGAAGGTGTAGTTCCCCTTCCTCTCTTATTTCTAGGGTGTTTCTCTTCAAACCCCAGCACCAGCCTTCCTCTCTGCTATCACTCTTCGCAGCATTCCTGTAATGACATAGCATGATATAAATTCCATTTGCCATCATGTGAGTACCCGCTCAGGTACTTGTGACAACTACAGTCACATTGAGCAGCCTGGCCTGCTCTGAAATCTCTTTGTGGCAAGGGCAGTACAGCCCCCTTTCTGAAGTGAGCAGGCCATCCTCTCCCCTTCTCCTTTCTTCACTCTTTCTCATTCCATATCATGGGGTTTTTTTGCTCCCTTGTTGATAAGCCTTGGTGGAAGCCACATGCTGGCCATTTTGAAGACATTTTCTGACAATCCAGTAGATAGACCTGCTGAAATAGAAAATTTCCATTTTGAGAATGCTACTTTTATTTTTTTTTCCAAAAGAATAAAGGTGTCAAAGTTGCTAAAGAGAAGCTAATCCTTTCCCTTGGTTTATAAGTGCACATCTTGATGAAATTCTGTGACTAGTTAGCTGCCAAAAACATTTAACATTATGAATTAATAAAGCCATGAATTTCATATAAGATGTTTTCTGGGATGCCTTTCTTGTTGCTGATTGTCATCTTTCTTAGTGGATATAAAGCCTCTTGCTTGGGGTTGTTGCTGACACCTCAAAGTATCTCATTTATTCGGGCAGTAAAACAGATTTAATGAACCATGGGAAACACATGATTTTTCATGAAGTGACCATAATGACAATGGTTCATAGATAATAATGGGCTATTTACCTGTGCCTGAATTGCCTCAAATTTATTTTCTTCGGACAATTTCCTCACCTCAGCTACGGTAACAATATGATAGAGCTGTAGGGCTACAAGCAATTTGTTAATTAAAATTAATGTTGCATATTGGGCTGTTGCATTAAGCACTTAGGCCTTCTTGAAGAAAGCAAGATCAGCTAACCAAACAAATCTTTGGGTCTGACCAGCTTAAGAGATGAAGGATTTCTCTCCTCAGCTGCCTACAACCTTCCTGGTGGTTTGTGTGCACTTATAATCAGCATACCCTTAGGATTATTGATTCTCCCCTGTAAAGTGTAAAGCTTGTTTCTCTTGATGTCTGGGTTATTGGACTGATGTGTTTACCAAAGGGAGTAAGAAACTCTTTTACATTCTTATGTGAGCTAATCAGATTTACACATAATCTGGTCAAGTATGATGGATTAGATGGATGGGTGATTACTGGAGACAGAATCAACACTGCAGCTTTTCCTGCATGACAAATGCTTTCTGTGTAGAGTTAACTGAACTCTGGGAGTGAAATTAGAGAGGAATTTGGTCTTACCTTCATCAGAATATGATCTGATACCTAAGACAGCATCAGTTGCAGGGTTAACATGTATACATATATAAGAAATAGATACAAATTAGTCAGGAAAAAACCACTAGGGAACAAAATAAATTCAGCAGAGGCAGATAGATGCCCTGAGTTAGTTTTCTGTGAGATTTAGACAACTGAATCAAAGAACAAAACTCACAAACCCTTTGTTAACCTCCCTGGTATCCCAAAGGCTAAGGATACTTGGGTTTTCACCAGAAAGTTCCCTGCTGTTCCTATCTTGCATCTGATCCTGCTCAGAAGTAACAAAAAGCGCCGTCTCCCTTCTGATATCCTTTTCTCTATGAGGATCCAAAGTTTCTCCTCTTTGCTTTGAGGACTGTTTCGTAATTCCATGTAACTCCCACAAACTCAAGACATTGATCTCACTGGGCTAGAGGATTGTGCTCCATCTTTTGTCCCTTCTCTTTGTCTCCAAAAGTCATATTCCTTTGTAATAAAATAGAAAGAAATTGTTTATCCTTAGATGGTAGATTGAGGTACTGACATCTGTGAGACTCCTTGGGTGCTAAGATACTTTGATAATCTTAGAGCTGGAGGAGCCCAGTGTCATTGGCTCTCCTTGGGCAGGTGGGGTTTGCTCTTGGGGATCATTCAAGTGCTTTAATGATTTCTGTCTTAGATCTAATTATGGACCTGAGCTGAGATTTACTTTAATATTTTTGTGTAGCATAAACACCAAAATACATAGCACAGCTTTCACAGACAAGCTCGCATTTCAAAATGAACTTCAGGATCCACATGACAGAATATGAATTTTAAACATTTTTAAGAGACAATTCTGGCACTTACATAAAGAAAAAAGAGGCACAGAAAGAGTTGCAGTCATAATTTCCAATGAGCCAAGTAATCTTGATACCTTTTTCATATGCATTCCACACCTTTGAAAGGATACATACCATGTTTTCTGTAAGTGGAGAGTTTTGAGATGTGCAACATTTCCCATGTAACAACATATCAGTTTCAGGCTGTGATGAGAAAAAATTGCTTTCAAATATCGTGAGTTCAAAAGTGCAGCTCAAATTTTAAAGTATTAGTTTCACATTCTGCTTAAGAAAAACTGTGAAAAGAGAAGCAGAGAGGAGACTGAGGATAAAATTCCAATAAAAATAAGATATCTATATCTAGCCAGACAGTTGGTGTTATATGTATCTATATAATACTGTGTGCATGACAAATATGGTAACAGAGCATTAAGGCTGCATGGTTAGGCAGTCAAAAGTTTGGAAACAGCCTAGTTAAGGTTGTTCGCTGTGCTGCTCTTCTCCCTCACATTGTGAACACATTGTGCCTTTCTTTAACTGCAATACTTCTCTACA
Organism: Corapipo altera; assembly: GCF_003945725.1. Classification (NCBI taxonomy): domain Eukaryota; kingdom Metazoa; phylum Chordata; class Aves; order Passeriformes; family Pipridae; genus Corapipo; species Corapipo altera. The sequence goes on along the minus strand of NW_020884934.1, from coordinate 2,195,644 downwards.
TAGTCATTTTTCAGATAGAATAAATATTTCCTTTATATAACCTCGGGAAACTTGAAATGTTGTTTATTCCTCTAAGCGTTTGTGGATTTTCATTATCATAGTGGTGCAGACAGTAACACAGATGCTCAAGCTGGTTTTTAGCCTTTTGTACCCTTCAGATGGCACAGAAGGGCTATAAAACAGACAACACCAACCCACCTCTCCACCCTCCTCCCATATTTCCTTCTGTTGTGTCTGATATGGATGCTTTTCTCCTGCCTCCCTCCCTTTGCCATTTTTGCATTAAGTGAAATGAAACACAGCAGTACAGCTTTTCAAATGAGGAAAAAGAGCTGGCAGGACCCTTCCTCCATCAACATTTCTATGCATTGAAAAAGTTGCAAGGCAACATCTCCTGCAAGTCCTCATGTGATTTGTCCTTGTCTGCCTCTAAGGCTGGTTGAAGACACTTCAAGCCTGGACAATCTAGGTCTGGCTTTTATTTTATACCAATCATGATTATGTTTTACCTCTCCCACCCTACTCCCACAGACACATGGTGTCCCTAATTCCTCTGTTTGGAAGGACTACTGAGACTGCAGAGAGCAGTCTTTCCCCACCTGAACTTGTGAGCTGTCCTTCTTGGCTCACTGCTGCGAGTCAACAGAAAAGCCCCCCAACTACAGTGTGGCTCAGAGTCAGCTCACCTGCAAACTCAACTGCCTGATAAAAAACAAGCTTTAACTGCTCTTCTCTCAAGGTTTTTTCCTTGACCCAGAATAGGATCTCTGAATTTGATTCCTTTAATTTTCATGCTGGTGACTTGAAAGTATTCTAACCTTTCATTCTTGGAACAGTGCACAGTACTGCAAATCCCGTACCCACAGAAAAGGGGACCAGCCTACTGCCCCCTTAAAATAAAGATATGAATTCAAAAGTACAGCATCTACATCAATCCCTTAGACGCTCATCCAAACCCACCGATATCAATGGTCTCACAACAGCATTTTCCTAATGCAGACCTAGACAATGACTTCTAATGACAGTCTAACTCTGAGGGTCCAAATAATTTCTGGAGTACCTTGTGGAGAGAGGAAAATATTTGTAATAAATCTGAAAATAATCACTACATCCCTATTCTACATTGTCAGATAGTCTAGACAGCAAAATCACAGCTGCTTACCAGTGGGTAAACACCCTGTTTTGGATTGGTTAAAACTTTACTAGTTCCAGATGATTATCTACACCCAGCAGACAGAGATCACTCTTCTTAATTCTGAAACTGCAGAACATAAATTGTCTTTCATTCCCTTTTGGATCAAATCTACAAGGTTATTTTACATTGCCTTCATCATCAGTTTAACCCAACCTGGAAACCTCAGAGATGAGGAGTAGCCACTGGCAGCTTTCTACCAGGACTTCTGTGTGTGCCACCACCAGCAGAGAAGCAGGAACAAATGGGGAGGGCTGCATAAGCTTGCAAAGCAAAGGCATTTTAATGCTTTTTATTGTATCTACTGGAAGCTTCTTATTCCTGTATTTGTTTACTCAGAGCCGAGGCTTCAGCATTAGCCTGATTCTTACATGTTCTCTGTAATGGGTGTGCAGGGGATTCAAACCCATTTTACTGCATGGCTGACTAAGAGACTAAAGTGAAAAGGGCAAAATCTAGACTGTCAGTATGAGGTGGAAGCAACATAGAAAAAAAATTCTTATTGTATCTTTTCGGCTTCCATTTCATTTTGGAAGATAGCATAAAATTCTTACCTGGAGTGATGGTTTTAAAGCTTAAGGAACACAACATGATTCTGTAATGTGACTCCATGATCTTTTACAAGCCTGTGCTTAATAGATATCTATTCTAAAGTTATGTCAGGAAAAAGAAGAAAACATGGTGTGTTCAAAACTCAGAGCAAGATCAGCAGGCTGTATGAAAGAAAGAAAAAAAATATTTTAACTGGGAAAGTCAGCAACTCTTCAGCAATTTTATTATAAATAACTCAATTATATTGTATAATTCCCATGATTGCCAGAGACCTCATTGATTACTCATAATGGTACTGCATTAGGATGCTGATAATGAGATATTTATTTTAATAACTATTCTCTATGTAGATGTACTAGTTTGCAGAAGCACTAGGTTAAGGATACTTCAGTTAAGTGACTCCTGAATGAATTTAACATAATAAGGAGGACAGATGGGCTTTCAACTCCACAGCAACAATAAAGAAAACAAGACATCACTGTGGCATAGATCCTTTCACGCTGTTCTTTTTGCACATACAATGTACTGCCTTTCGGCACACTGGCTATTTCTGCTTAGGATGGTTATATCACATAAAGAACTCAGAATCTGAATCAATAAAGGCTAGACACTTCTGACACTTATGTTAAGCAGTAGCTTACCCTGGTAAGAGCAATTTTCTATGTTTCTTTGACATATACTGTAATAAATAGAATTGAACTGGAAATAAGGCAATGCATACCTTATGCATTGGTTGCAGATTGTGGCCTAAAATTAGTGATTAAAATAACGAGGTTTGATTTTTACCAGAACTTCCACGAGAAATTGGATTCATTCTACCTGTTCCAGTTTCTAATCTCCGTTTTGCAGGCAAATCTTGGTTCCCTTTACTGCCCCTGTAACACCTCTTTGATGAGCACATTTCAAAATGTGAGCTGTTATCCAGTGTAGAAAGCTCTCCTGAGAATCCAGCTGCAAGTCCATTTCTATGTTCAAAGTCATTATCACTCTGTCTGGATCCAAAGGCATTTGTAACATCTACAAACAATCAAGGAACAGCTAAAGATGCAGTTACTGAAATTGGAATTTAAAAAATCCATTTCAAATACAGAGGTACTGTAATCTGTACAAAATTATTAGATTTCACACAACTACTGAGCTATTTTGACATTTTAGTCCTTAAAAGTCTGTACCAATAACTATATTGCAAAACACAGAGGCATTGGCACAGCATGATGCAAGTCTCTGATCTCAAGTTAATCTTTAACAATAAAATGACCTAGAAAGAATTTATTTTTGTTTCTTACGTAGCTGAGGGGCTTCTGCTACACTCTGCACACAGGAGATACCTGTAGAGGATTTCATTTGATACTTCTCCTTGTCATTTCTGTTGAGCCTTCAGTTACCCTCATTAATCTTACAACAGACTCTGCCCAGCGTCTTCCCATGTAAGTATGACTACCCTGTTGGGAAGCCTGAGCAGGGTGCTTGGTATAGCTTCCAACATTTGGGCCAACACATCATATGTTATGCACGAAAATGTCTCTGGATAGGTTTCAGAAGTGTAACTGCAGCCATACGCTCACACCGAGGCTTTGCAAAAGCCTTTCCGAGAGAGCTTCCCATCTCCTGTCATCATGGCTTAATCTGCACTGGGCTTTGAGGAAGCTCAGGACTTTCCCTGCCCAACACTTCAAGCTCTTTCAGCGTAATGTGCTCCATGGACCTTCTGCTTCCTGTGTTTGGTGCATTGGTGTGAGGGTGAACCCACAGGGAAGCTCTCACAGGATGGTCCCGTGAGTCTCAGGGACTATTAATCAGTCTTGTCCATCGCAGCTGCCTTTCAGACAATACAACAACCCTGGCCCTACTCTGGAGAAATCTGGTCAGAATCCAGATGTAGCATTGCTTCCCAGTAGCAGAATGAAACAGATTCATTGAAATATATACAAGGAAAATGTTGGGCAGGGCCACAGAAAGACAGCTTTGAAGAAAAACGTGACGTGTGTACCTGTGTGCACCTGGTTGTATAAAGAAAGGAATTAGAGAAGGTGCTGTTTTTATAAATGCTGGTGTCTGACAAGTAAAGCAACTGTCACACGTATGCACGTCCTTTTCATGGAAAAGGGGTTATAAGGAGTCTCTCCTGATTCTTGGAATCTGCCATTATTTCACATAAAAAAATTACACCCACCATATAATGAAAATATTTTAGTGGATCTTGGTCCTTTTGAACCCAGTTATCCATCACTCTTTGCAAATAAAAACGGTAATAGAAGGGAGAATTCTCATCTTTTCTCTAGAAAAAGAAAAAGAAGTATCAAACCAAAGTTTATGACAGTTCATCTTCTTACACAAAGACAGAGGAATTAAACTGCACAAGGATCAATTCAGGTTCATGATATCTGTTTTAATAACCATGATCAAGGGTAGATTTTCAGTCAGTTTTTTTACTTTGAATCTAAAACTCTAAGAGGTTCCCTGGAGACTCCAATGTTAGCATGCGTTGTAGAATATAAAACATGTATTACAGTCAATTTAATAATTTTAACTAAAACTAATTGTCTATGTTTAAAATTTTACCTTCCTTTTATATGAGATAAAAGCATTAACTCTATTTGCTATATAATTCTTTTTAATCTCATCTGGTTTTTTACTTTCCAGGATTAAGAATCCTATGGGAAGACTGGAACTCTTTTCTGATTTAATGCATACACAGATTTGTCTTTCACCGTACTCAAATCTCTGTCTTGTTTGTCACAAGACATTTTCAGGGAAAGGCATTATCTCAAAAATAAGGCTGGTTTTCAGTCAAGTTTAAAGGACAAGATACCATAATGGCTGCTGCATGATTGATTAGAAAAGATTTTTTTTAAGAAAAGGGATGAGACCAAGCAAAGTTAACAGCAGCAGAAGGACCCAAAGAAAAGAAAATTCAGCACTATTGTGCTGAATCCTATATTTTTTTTTAATTTGGTGTCTAGCCCTTTTATTATGCTTCTAGACAAAATTAAACTGCTTAGATATTTCTCTCCACCTTCATTTATCTGAGCTGTAGATTCCTTAACAGCAACATGAGGACCACAACACTTCTCTGTTTTAATTACTAAGGTACAGAAAAAGGCTTTCTACCTTTATGCTCAGTATAAGTCTTATTTTTATAATCTGTAAGCACTTCTTCCCTGAAATTTCTCTTCACCTGAATAAGGCAGTTGGTTCCTTCCTTTCTGACCTCCGTTTTATGGTCTCCACAACCGGCATTTAAACAAACACTTTAACACAGAAAATTCATCCTCCATGCCCAAAAGCATGTAAGACAAAAAGGTGAATAAAATCTATATTTGCCTCTCATCCTCCTTTCTTTTCTTCTGCAAGTGTATGGCATGGATAAATGTGTGTAAAGTAAGGTAGACAGGAAGGCAAAACTGCAAAATAAAATGGCTCTTGAAAAGCAGTAAAATATGGTTTGTTTGGTGTTCACACAATATCAGAAAGCTAAATGCAGATTTGCCCTTGAAGAAAGGAATGGAAAGGAGAAAGATACTGGAAGGGATTCAGGAGGCTGAGTTCAAGTTTTCTTTTAAGTTTCAAGTTTGTCTGAAACCGAGACAGAGTTTGACTCTCAGTGCTGCTGACATTGCATAAAGTGAACCCACCAGTGAGGTTGAGATGAAACCAGGGTAAACAGCAGCAGATTTCATGCTGTTCTAATACAGACCCCTGTGAAAGCACAACTGTTCGGAAAAATGTGTAATATACTTCAGGTATTTGGACCTACAAACCTCAAGAGGCACCACTGCAATGGTTCTAGTCGAACGACTTCTAATTTGACACTGAAGAGGCAACCTACCAAGTAATAACTATGAAAACTGCACAGGGACAATAATTCAGCTTACTGTAGCTGTGTTTTAAGCACAAGGATTTCTGCTATATATTAGTGCTAACCTCAACACAAAGCTTGCATTGCTATCAGATCGCTGCTCTGTGTTTTAGTGTGTGATCCAAACAAAAAACCAAATCACAGAACTTGTTGCATAGTAAACACAGACATGTTTGATTTACCACACTGCATATACTAATAGAAAAAACCAGAAGTATTTGTCGTGAAAGAAATAACAAGAAAAATTAAATAATTTTCCCTCTGAGACAATTGGCAAATTATCCAGGATTTCACTGGGCAGGACAGGTAGTCTCTCTAGATGTCTTATCTTAGCCAAGACTAATTACTGAAGCTCTGGTCCATTACAACCATAAACCTTCTTCCCCATACAGCACTTATGTTTTTGAAGACCTGCTTGGGCAGCAGCTGGTCAGCATGACACCTCAATGGTAAGTGCAAGTATTGTGTCCAATTCCCAGAGGCACAATGGAGTTCAGCAGTACCAATCCAGGCCTGAAGAGGAATTAAAAATCCTGAGTTCTGACCGGGCAATAGTTACATCTAGTCCCTATGAATCTAAAAGCAAAAATTAAGGAGAAGAATAGACATTTATTGATGCTGGTCTACACTACTATTCATAAGTTGCATACTGAATTCCCAACTCCTTGCTCTGCAGAGACCACGAGCACTTAAACAAGCATGTCTCATCACTTCAGTAATGACATCTCCAGGGATCTCCAGTGCAGGGCAGATGGGCTACAAAATCTGAGAAAGTAACTGATGTTGTCTTTCGTGGTGCAAATGCTGATTCCCTAAAACAAGAGCACAAGAAGCTGCTGCAACGTGATGTTATTAAAACCCTTAAAGATATGTTTATGAAAGAATATGTGAGTTTCATTACTCAGCTGAACCCCTCCGGTTCTGAGAAATCCTTTTCAATAAGGCATGGCACCGGGGTGACAAATTAAGATGCAGAAAGAAAAAAAAAATTAAAAAAAAATTAAAAAAATTTGTATTCTCCGCATAAAGAAAGCGCAAGACACAACGTACGGAACCACACCACAGAGACACCGCAAAACCCGCAGATACCTCGCTACATAATCAGTTTGCTAATCCAGTCATCAGTCAGGACTAATAGGAGCTGTACATTTTTATTCCGCCGTGCTTCGAAATCTGGGTCAGCCGAGCGCTCCCCCCGCCCCGCGGCCGGGCGGCACTGCCGGCGCCCGCCGCTCCGAGGAGCCAGAAGGCAGCAAACCGCTGCCTGAACAGACAGAATCCAACAGGCAGCGATGGCCATTTTGTTTCTAACACAAATCTCTTCGAGCGTCACGAAACTTCGGAAATGCTTAGCACCTTGGGGAAGACAGGCACGATCGTATTTATCGTAGTGAAATGCCTGACCTACCCCGAATGCAGGTAGGGAATTATTATGGCGTTCGGAGAAGATTAAAAAAAACCCCAAGTATTTGAAATGTTAGCAGGCTGTTTGCGAGTTGTAGTGTGAGCACCCGTCACGGGAGGGCCGTGCGGGAGGGGAGCTGCGGGACAGCAGCGCCTTTCCCGGCTGGATCCCGGCACCCCGACCTCGGCCGCATCCTCAGCATCAACCGGTTACTGGAAAAACGCTCGTGGAGGTGGGTTGTGCTGCTGCCTCTCGGAGTTGAGGGCTGAGGAGACGACAAGCAAGGAAGCAAGGGCTAGGAGAGCAAGCAAGAATTCCAAACAGGACGTGGGGGTGCGGGGGAAGCGAGGGCGGGAGCACTGAGCACCTCTGCCATCTCCTGCAGGCACAGCTGTCGGACTGGGGCCACCTGGTGCTCCAGGGCCCTGGGTCAGGCGGCCAGGCTGTTCAGTCCAAAGATAAAAGCATATACCTGTGTTTACACCAGAAACACAGACCACCTGTGACTCTAAACCGAGAGCCAGAGGCAGCACTGCCTGCCCTCTCCTCAAGGAAATGAGGAGGATGAAAAAAGGAGAAGATGCAGCTGTGCCGTTGCCCCAGGAGCTCGTGCAATCCCTTCAGCGACTCTCATGTCAAAACCCCTGTAGTGGCTGCGAGTTTCTTAGAAACAACCTTTTGTCTGAGGAAGTTTCGTCCAGCTTCTATCAAAGAGTTTTCAAGTTTTCCCAGAGCTTTGAGATTTTTAGCTGTGTGAAGGCTCTGCCACGTGCCTGGTCCTCTCAGGCATGTTAGGGCTCTGCTTTGGCTGTGGTCCAGGCATGCACTGGGATGCTCAGGGTTTCTGCAGTTGTGCCATGTAGCTCTGCTCATCGAGGATGATGCTTCCAGGACACGTTTTCCAGGATCTGCCAAGAAGGAGCTCAGTGTATGATGCATCCTTGAAACATTATCTTTACTGTTTGTGCACTGAACAAGTGTTTGGCACGTAGCTACATGACTCTGCCTGGGAAATCCCTTGTAGATATAGATGTGTGGAAAAGAGAGAGAAAGTAAGAAATATAGCAGATGTAGCTGGGAAAACAAAGCTTTGAAGGCAATTTACCCCAGAGGAATGACTCAAGTGCAATGACTTCCTCATGTTTTCACCTATATCATGCTTAAAGCACAAACTTGGATATTAGAGTGCAAGACACTCTCCTACAGACACCTGCATGTCTTCAGCATCTCATACTTTCCATTACAAGTAACAGCAACACCTTGCTTTTGTGGCAGAATTGCAAATAAAATCTCTTATAAAATCAGGCACCGCTGTGCAGGCAGCTTCAACCCCTTGCAATCAATACTTTATGGATAAGTTGATGCGTGCACTCTGAAGAAAATGAAATGAAATGTACCATGTCAGTTTGCATAATCCAAGAGCCGATAGCCTTCATTTTCTGAGCCACCAAAACAAAGATCTAAAATAAGGAGATTTGGAGGCTGGAGTTTAATCTCTGCATGTTTTGCCTTTTTATTTATTTATTTTTTTTTAAATGTCTTAAAAACCTTTTTAGGGGGAGAAGAAACAACTTAGAGTGCCCTAGCACTTCAGACACAGGCTGAGACAATGGTGTAAGTTGGGAAAAATGATTCATAAACACCCTTCTTTCTGTATCATGCTGACTGTGTGACATATTAGATATGTAAAAGGTAAACGCTTTCAGTACCCATCATCTGAATTTACCTCAGGCCTTCAGTTTTCAACTTTATTTAGGTTCCCGTAGCACCCAAAATGAACCCGAGGGGAATAGTCCTGGCATTGTGGACAGCCAGGGCCGAGCCCGTGCTGTAAGAGCATGATCTCACAGTACAAGGCTCTCCTTGCCTTCATTGCAGTGCAGGTGTTACAGCCATGTGCAACTGTAAAAGGTTTTGATGAGGAGAGCTCTTCAGGATCCCTTGTTTAAGCACAATTTTCACAGGTAGGTGATGGCTTCCTTGAGTCCTGTCAGCTTCAGGTACTGGCTGTTCACATGAACATGCACATGGGCACTCTTTTGTGTATGGCTGGATGTACACAAAACTGATGGCTAGGTTGGAAAATATTGTCTCGTATTAAAGATGGAAACACTCATGCTTTGTCCTGTTGTTTGAAATAGACTTTTCTCAAGGATCAGTTTCTTCCCATGGAATGATTTCAGACGGTTACTCTGATAATGGCTTATCAGATGTGTTTATGCGAGAGATACTTGGCAGCTAAATGAAAAATAAAAAAAAAAGTGTTTTCTATTATTTGTAACAAATATCACGGCAATTGTCATATAAATAAATGCTTAAAAATACTGTGAGGTGCAACCTCATGTCTTCCAAGCTGGTAGTTAGGTGCCTAAATACCCTTAGAGATCTGGAACACCCTAGTGCTACAGATGGTCCTGTCTCTCTGAGTAGCCCTGTCCTTATTTTCAGGGAAAAACCTCAGCCAAAAAACCCCAACAAAAGAGCTGAGCACTTTAAGAAAGGAAGAAGAAATAGGTTGTCCTTTATGTAGACACTCATCTTTTTACTGGATTATTTACATATATACCTTTATGTATGCAGATTTTTACATTTACTTTTTGCATTCCTGCACAGCTCTGTCAATTGTCATGATTTTACAAGATGAAATGAAAAGTGAAAAAGATAAGGATAAAGCAAACACTACCAAATCCCTGAGCTTGAACACTGATAAAACTGATACATATTATTTTAATCTAGTACTTCTTGGGCAACATTTACTTAATATTTAATATTTTTTATTTAATATTTAATATTTGGTTCCATTTAATCAGGTAAGGTCTCAAGAGAAAAAGCTGACTAGTTGCTTTCTAACCCTGAGCATCAACCAAGTTATCCTCAACTTTTCTGCAGTGTGCTGTTGGAAATGACTCCATGTTAAGTGCCAAAGACATTAAAGAGATGGACCTCACTGTCTAGGGGACCTTGTGGCAAGGGCTGAGGCCCTGCCAGGAAAGCAAAGTTGGAGTCTGCATGGAAGATCCACCTTTCAACCGTGTTGAGCCGAGGTCTGAGGAAGAAGAAAGTGTTTAAGTGTAAATGGAGATATCAAAACCGACAGGGAAAACTCAAAACAAAGCCATCCAAAGCAATCAATGCAGCACCAATTATTCAAGAACAGAATCTGTTGCTGGGTACTGGCCAGCAAGATAATACATTCACTGTCTTCCCTGTTTTCATCTCCCCTGTCAGCTTGCCCCAATAAGTTATTTCTGTGCTACTTTGTCTCCTTTACTTCAGTCTTCATTCTTGAATTTTCATCATGGTGCCTCCCTAGAGCCTTTTCTTCATCCCTGTCTACTAATCTGTGGGATGACAAACCCAGAGGATGAGGCTTTTTTTACTGTTCCAGTAAACTACCTTTTTTTTTTCTCTTCTTGCCCTGTCTGTTCTCCCATTCTTACTGATCTCCTCTGAAACACACAGGACAGCAAAGAAGCATAGAAAGAGAGGGGAAGTATAAGTGAAGTTATTGCCCAATGCAGAAGAAGGCTCACGTTTCAACATCTTTAGGCAGAAAAAGTATCAAAAGTAAGATTTTAGAAGAAGAAACATCTTCCCTGCTGACAGCACCGTAAGGGATAGCTGCAGGGCAGAATTTTAAAACCAGAGGTTGTCTTGACCTCTCTCCAGCCTTGCATGGTGCTCAGCGTGATGGATCAGGGGAAAAAAATTATAGTGGGTCAGACACAAAGACACAGCACACGCAGTAGAGATGCAGTAGCACCCCTGGTTTTTCTGTGACTGTGGATGGCAAGAACCAGGATACTGCATTCAATATGACCACAAGAAAGGCTGGGAAAGAGAGAGTTCAGAAAAGAGCAACAAAATAATTAAGGGACTGGAGGGATTTACCTGTGAGGGAGATTAAAAGAACTAAATAAATATGTGTAGTTTGGCTAAGTGATAACTAAGGAGAGACATTCTAACCGTCTACAAATATTTGACTGACATACACACTAGGGAAGGAAAGGAATTACTTAGCAGGAAACAAGCAGGTATATCAGGGAGTAATGGGATGAAATTAAGAAATGGAAAATTGAGGGAGAATTTAAGGCAAATCCTCCTGACAATGAGTTCTAATAGTCTGAGGAAAACATAGCAGCATATATACAGTAGGGAACAGTCCAGCATTGATAAGAAGAGGGACTTAAATGACTTACTGGGCCTTTCCAATCTCAAATATTTATGATTATATAATTAAGTATTATTAAATTTAATGGCATGTGCCATTTTTTTTTTCCAGCAAAGTCTGAATGTTCCCTCAGGTCATAAGTGTGCAATTATTTCCTAAGTAAAGGTCTTACATTTTGACTCATGAATTCTCCTGAAATTAAATAGGTTGGTCTCCTTTTTTTTTTTTTTAACTTAAATTGAATTTTTGTTAATGCAGTTTCTCTTATTTTCAAATAGCAACTATCTCACCCTACTAGCAGCTTGTAATTCCCTCTTTATGCAAGACAAGCCTGCACACTTGAAGCTTCATGGCTCAATGCCTGAACCTGGTCAGCCTCAGGTTGAATGCCTGCTGTGTTCAAGGGAACTGCTGTTCCGAGGCCCAGATGAGCACAGAGGCTCCTCTTACTCCGAAGATGAACTGCAAGCAACAAAGGGGAAAAAAAAAAAAAAGCATGTTCCATGGTATTTTCAACCGAGAGCTGTTTATGAAGCTTTGAACCCAGATCGTGACCATATGAAAAGCTTCATGTCACTGCTTACCCCCGTGTCACAGCACCATTCAGAAAATGAAAACAGGTGTTTATGTGGTAGTTGTCCAAGCTCCCAGCCAGTATCACAGCTGGCACATAGAAAGTTTCCTCTATTTCGCACTGGCAAACTGTTTCATTTTGGTGCATATGCTTGCTTATGCCAACATATACTTCACATTGTCCCCTGAAATAGATGCAAATCTGGGGAGCAATCAGAAGGCTGTGATCTCATTGTGAGCAGTCGTTTTGGGGATCCAAGTGGTTTGTTCTGATCTCTCTCAGACAGTGTATGCTGCCTGAGACAGTTGTAGAAGGCAGTGTTGTAGTTTTTGCTGATATTTTACCATACAGTCTAATTCTTTGTGAATTATTATCTAAATATATCTTTTGTCCAGGTGACAGTGCTGCTCACCTCCCACTGTGGAAGGCAATCTGTGACACCCATTGCTTTTGTGATGCTTTCTTCTGGATTTCCCCCTGTAGTGCAGCTGCAAACTGGGCACACTGTATCATCAATATCTGACATTCATACTCCCTTCTTCCTTGACTACTTGCTTACAGCTCCTTTTTATTATATGTGCTGGACTTCAGCTTCAACCAAGGCAGTAAATGACAGCAGAGTTTCACCTGGCGTCAGGATGTGGTGACAGTAATGCCTGCGAACACGCTGGTGTAGCACAGCCAGCAGGGGCTTCCTCGTGAAGGATGAAAGGTATCTCTCTCCAGCCCCGACAGACACGTAGTCCCCTCTTCGTTACCTGCCACAGGAGTGTGTCTGATCCGTGAGCCTGGTGCACTTGTCTGCCAGCGTTCATGATAGCTGGTCCACTGAGGAGACAGAGAATGTGAGAGGCTGGCTATTTTTTCCTGCTGTGAGTAAATCCCCAGTGAAAGATCCAGGGTGCCAGCATTACAATATTCTGAACACTAATTACCAGAAATCTATTTGCCAAATCTTTGCACTTTTAAGATAACACCGTAGCAATCAACCCGAAGTAGGATAATTAAACAAAGCACTCGCTCCTCTCCCCTCCTCCCCCCATGACTCTGCAGCCCTGTCTGTCGTTTCTCAGCACTGAGTTGCTGACATGGGGGTGGATGAGACGAAAGCTCGATTTGCTGTATTCGTTTTATAGGAGGTGTGGCTTCGGAGCAGCTCCCTCACCAGCAAAGGGCCACAGGGAGCCCCAGCTGCTCGTGTGGATGGTTTAGCACTGGACCGAGTCCAGACAGGAGCAGGTGAAAAGGCTGTAAGCAAACGAAGGGAAGAAAGAATGAAAATATTGGCCCCCTCTCCCAAAGCAAGAACAGGCTCTTGCTCTCTTTTAAAACACGTGGATTGTGAATCCAGTTCTGACAGGCATGATGAATGTCCTGAAGGATCTAGATATTTGGGGTGCAAGAACTGAGTTGCTGCTTGCCAGAACTTGTCTATTTCTAATATTCTGTTCAAAGCATCAAGCAATTCAGTAATAACTTGCTGCTGACAGGTCTTCATTAAGGTGCAGCAAGTTTCAGCCACTGGTTTAGTACACAGTCCTCTCTTTTCTCCACAGTTTCTATTGAAACAGCTTCTGCACCCCTTTACATGTTGCAGTTTTGATCTTAAACCAAGAAGAGGAATTATGCTTTCATGTCTTGCCACCTTCTCCAGATCTCGATTTTTCAGGAACCCTTATTAGGTTATGTATAGCTTTCCCATTCTGGAAATTCTTTTGGAGTACATATGACAGCGAAGGTCAGTTTAACCTATGTGTTACTGAAACAGGGGAAGAAAAGATCTTATGTTTTTAGATTGAAATATAAAGCCAAGGCTTGCGGCTTCTGAATATACATTCTTCAGAAAATGTGTGGAATTTTAGTTTTCTATGCGTTTTCTCATTTAATAGCTAGGTATTTTTTTTACTTCCTTAACAGTTTTCAGCATTACAAAATGCTTTCCATTAGGTAATCTACATTTTTACCTTCTTAATTTTAGGCCAAAGTTTCTTCTCACATAGGTCCAGCCCCTGGGAAAACAAAATTCCCAACATACGTATTTTTGCATCATTCTGCTTACCACAGAAAATGAAGAGGAAAAAAACCCCCACAAACCAACTCCCTTGCATTTTCTGTAGGTTGTTTGCTAAACTTTTTCATCCGTTACATTTTTCTGAACTTCTCTGAGATGACTACTGTTGCTTGTCTCTTCAGTTTCTTGATTATTTCCATGGCTCTCAGCATAGAAACTGTTCTAAAAAAAAAAACCAAAAACCCACCCTAAAAAAACCCCCATGACAAAAAACTAAAAAAGTCACAAATATAAAATCAAGAGGCTTTTTTCTCAGTCTTCTGAACTGTTAGTCAGGCACCCTGCATAGTTACCACACAGTGCTAGAAGTAATTTATATATTTACTTTCACACAGAGTTTTTGTTGAGCGGGGAAAAAAATACATGCTCTGGAGATGCACAAAACAAAATAGCAGTTTACTTATGCATAGGAAGCAAATTACTTTTGGGTAGAATAAGAATGTTACAGTCCAAAATTGGAGCAGTTTTCATGTTATCCTGAAGAATAATGTGAAATCTTTCCTCGCTGCATTTTTTTTAACGAAAATGAGAGATAACTTTGCACCACTGGGGTACTCAGATTCAGGACATTTGCACACTCTATGACTCGTAGCAGACTCCTGGCTTACTTCTGTGAAGGTAATTTCACTGTGACAGCTGTGAGATAGCATCTCTAGATTGTTCTGCAAAATGTAACTTTCCGTTAGGAGCCAGGGTGACTATTCTCCAGTAATCAGAACTCTTTGATAAACATTTATTTTTGTCTCCTTGACCTAGACAAGACTCTACTACAGCACTTGGAACATCTGCCAGGCTAGATCTAGTTGTATTTCTTGTAGCTACTGGAAATCTATATAGTGACAGTTGCTAGCAGTGATAACAGTGGTCAGACAAGAAATGCCATTTTTTTAAATTGTTCTGTTTACTAAATCCCATCTCACAGAGAAGATCTTGTCTCCTTACTGCTCAGGCATAGCTGGGAAGGAGCTGGTCAAGGACGAGGGGACACACTGCAGTTACACCATGAGCTGTGCTTTTGGTATTTCCTGTGTATGTCAGAGCAATGCCTGTCACTCATGGAATTGTCTGATCTCTGTGACTTAACGCTGGTAGTGGGCTCAAATCGCAGCTTTTGTCCTCTACATTAATCCCTCTCCTGTGGGAGCCAAAGGAGCTGGCTTTGTCTCCATCAGTTTTCTCTCAACAAGCAGCTCATCTCTGGAGGGCGAAGTTCTGGACAAAACATTTGCAACAACTTCGGATTCCTGTGGCATCACTTGGGTAATGCATAGTCACCGGAAGAGTAAAACTGATATTTACTTCTTCTAATGAAATCCTCGTTTGACACAGCTGGATATGGTTTTTTTTATAACCAGCTTAATTCTTCTCCTTTTTACAAGAAAGGTGGCATCTCATTCCACTGAGCCAACAGTCTGTTTGGTGTTTTGTATGTCTTCCTTGTTAATCTTCAGGTTTACGGTGACAGCAATACTTTTTTTTTTATTATTATTAATTTAACTCACATATGCTTGTGGGGTTTCAAACTCCACAATTTCTCTCTTTTCCCTGCTGTTGCTTTCTGCAGAGCAGCTAATTTTCATTCCAAGGATGGTGTACAGAGCAGCCCACTAGTTAACACAAGAGGCAGCCATATGACAAAGGCTGGGAAAGGACTTGGGCTTTCTGTTCTAATAATCACAAGTGCCAGTAACAGGACAGGACAAGAGACTCAAACACAAATAAATTAATTAGCAAGGACATTATTTATGCACTGGGAATTCCTAGAGTATGTGGTGTCTACTCTAATAACCCATGGACAAATCACCTCCCTTTGCTGTAACACCTTAGGGAGAGGGCCAGCAGAGAAAGACAAATGTAAGTTCCCATCTAAAGGGGAGAGGATAACAAGCAGCTTGAAAAGCTGCAGGGAAAGACCCTGCATGTGCATAAAGAACAGGGCAATCCATATGGACACCTGTCCCTCACAACAGCTCCTCTTGCCCCTGGCTAGACATGTTACACAGTGATCTGTGGTTACTATCAACAGGACTCCAGCACGTGGGGATCTGAGCTTGCTTTTGCCAGTGCAGTGAAACAGAGGTGAACATGGAGCTTTTAGGAGAAAAGACAGCCTTCCATGAAGGACAAGGAAAACTAGGAATCTCATCCTTGCTCGTGTATCGTTTCTGAAAACAATTTGGTTTTCATGAACCATATGAAAATGAATGAAAATAAATCTGTGGTAAGGACCCTTTACAATCTAGAGTGTTTGGACCAGATTCTTAACTGTTAAGGGGAAAAATGCTGTGTCAGGGGAGCCCAAATTCTTATTTCTGGCCCATAGTGACTGTTTTCATTGAGCAGTTTGGTTGGCTACTTGGGAAAAAAAGAAAAATAATGGAACAGATAAACTGTTTGATAAACTCTTTTATTTCTTTGCTGTAAGTCTGTATGTGATGGACCATAAGATTCTGACCTTTAGCCCTTGTCTAGTAAAAATTCAAAAATAACATATTTATTAAATATTTTACTTTTATGACAGCCTCATCTACAAACTACCTCTTTTTCTCCAGTATTACTCAGTCACTGCAGTGTTCAGTACTAATCACAACTATTTAGAATTACATCTGAGCTTTTCTTGGGAGGTTAAATTTATCTGCTATTTTGTAAAGAAATAAAAATGCTTCTCTACACACTTCTTTTTTCTCTCTCTATTTGGCCAGTGGATATGTAGGAGTTAGGTGTTTAGTTACATGATGTAATTTATCACATTTGTTGCTGCAATAGTGACAGTCCAGGATGGTATGAAGCTATGGTATTTAATACAGAAAAGAGAGATGATATTGAAATCCACAGTACTTTAAAGGATTTGAGGTTTTAAAAAAGGAAAGAAATAAGAAAAACTTTCCACAACATTTTTTAAAAACAAACATAACCATGTAATTTCTGTTACATGGTAATTACTTCTCTGTTTGAGCTGTTCACTGTTTTCTCCCATTGTAATTTCACATACTGGATAATGAGTATCCTCTGCACAGAAACAACAGTAATGGCTGTGCAGCAGGAGAATGGTTTCTTGATGGTTCTACAGTAAAGCATTGTTTCATTTCTTCTCAGTTCATGACTCAAACACAGGTGTGCAGAGGAGTAAAACTGAAAGGCCAGAATATTAAGTTAAAAAAAAACCAAAAAGAAAGATACTTTGTTGAACAGTCCAGCAGAGCAAAGAAAAGCCATACGGTATAAAATTGATATGAACGTGAACATCGGTTCATGGACTGATATGAACACGAGCATGAAATTGGTGTTTTCAAACAGTCCCCTGCAGATGACCCTTGGAATACATTGATTCCACATGGAGGTGAAAAGAGGCCTCTCTTTGTTTCTGAAGGATCGGACACGAAACTTGAAATAATAAATCTGTGTAGAGTATTGCCTGAATACCCATTTTTAAAAGCTGTCTAATGATACAGTGCAAGAATGTCACAATTGTATCCAAATGCTATTTCAGTTCTATAGAACAAGAGTATGATGTGGTAGGAAACAAATATGCAGTTTCCCTTCTAATATGAAACAATTGCTCGAGGATTTTATAATGGAATTTTTAAACTATGTAGAAGTGCCTGGATATTAAGTTAGTGGGGACATTTTGAAGCATTTGTTAGAGCCTTGTATGAGGCTTTAGATACTCTTGACAAACTTTGGACTAAAAGCTATTATACTTATTCTTTGAAATCATCGTAAGATTTAGTTTGAAATAGGTTTGGTGATGGATGAGGCATTTAAATTTATACACTGTGCCAGTGCTTAAGTGTGTTACAGAATTTGTAAAAATATATCCAGTGTGAACATGGTAAATATTGCCAACACAAGGTAAACCCCAATGCTTCAACAGGGCATGAACTTACTAGGATGATAGAAAAGTGGATGCCAAGGTATGCTTAGGGAAAAAAAGTTTCCATATTTTTTGAGTGATAAAATTTGCATTTACAGATCTGAATAGATGCTTCAGTCCTTTGACAAAGATGCTTTTCACTTAGGTTGTTGTCATGTTATTCTGTATTTTAAACAGGGTCAAACACCTTTCCTCATGGAGATGACCTGTCTGCTAAAAATGGCAGGGAAAATAGAAAGAGGATGTTCCTAAACAATATTTATTGGTAGGTAAAAAACTACTCTTACAGTCAGTTTTCCAAAAGTAAATATATAACAGTCATATTGAGGCAACAGCCTAGAATAGTAATTATAGCTGATCTCAGCCAAACTTGAGAAATAATTTTCTGTGTATAGCTAAGAGGAAAAAAAAATTCCTCAAACCATACCTGCCAAAAGAGGGTCTAAAGCAATCTCATATGTTGTAGAATCCAAAAAGTAATATTTGAATACAATGCCATCATCCTTTTTCTAGGAAAGAATGATTTCTAGAATTCATTAGAACATTATGAATTTCACCATATTAAAAATCAGTTTGAATTTAAACTACCAACTAATTCTCAATACAAAGATAAAACCTAAAGAGGAAAAATAAATCCTACAGAATCCTCTTAGAATTAATATTGGATTCTCCAAGTTCAAATTCCAATAATACCATCATCAAGAGGGTCCTCAATTAACCTCATCTGAACATTCCAAGCAGAATATTTTAAGGGTTGTGAAGCATGCAAATAGAAACTTCAATTAGACACTGACTTCATACATTGGACAGCCTGTGAGAATAATGTGAAGAATTATGTAACCAACCCAGTCTTTCGGTAAACACCCACAGATGATGGAGAGGAGACTGACAAAACTGAGGATCAGCATCCTAATTCCTTTCTCAGGCAGAGCCTAGAAGGATTAAGAACTTGTTTACACAGGGGAGTGGGGGCTCCCTTCGTGTTCATTCCAAGCTTGGTTTCTGCACGTTCAGATCACCTGCATTCACACGGCATAAATCTTATCATGTATTAACTGCTGAGATAAAATATATTCTGCGCTGGCTTTGAAGCCGTGGTAGATTCAGAGTGCATTAACTGAAAGCATACTGATATTCAGTGGCTGCAGCTGGACCACACACTCTCCTGGAGCCAAAAGCTCTCACAGGGGAGAGCCCTGGGCTCCTACTCCCGTCTTTGTGTGTCACCACCGGGTGTTGCTGCCTGTTAAACGCCAGAAAGCAGCTGGGGAGACCCCTTGGCTGGTGGCAAGCACAACCAGGAGGTCATGTTGCTGATACACCCTAATTTATCTAACTGTGCTTTGGTGTAAGATCATCACCAGCCTGGAGCTGGACAGATATCCTAGAGGAGAAAAGATGAAGGGTCAGGCTGCTGTGCGATGAAATGCGGCTACAAGGCTCTCTCTTCAGGTGGCTGATTTGCTGATGGGTCAGTGCTGGGCTTTTCTGGACTGAAGTGAGAGGCCAGCATGAATCTTTTTACACCACTGGTATAAAACCTGTCAGTACTTTGCATAGGCAGCTTGTTAGTACCAGGAAAGTGACCTGGGCTTGTGCCAATTTTTTCCCTTTACTTTTCTGCCTTTTAACTTTCCTTTTGCTTCCCTTAGATGTAACCAATATTATATATTTTGATACACCTCCACGACCTGTTTTTCCATGTATCTGCTGGAGAGTGTTTGAATTTTTAACCTTTCCTCATGCACTGAATCCAGTGACTGTGGCAGAGAAAAAAAACTATTTAGACTCACTGTTTGTTGTGTACATTTAAAATTCCATGCTCCCACTCTGACTGTCAAACAGGTATTCGTATGTATTTGCACAAGCCCTATTTTATTTCCTGCATGCTGATAGCCCTTTCACCTAAACGTTCAAAAGGGTATTTTCTATGTTGAAGCCCAGAAACACTGGTTAAAAAAAAATTGTAAGGATTTCATAGTTCATTATAGCCTCACCCCAGCTATCCATCCTCAACTGTTCTGTTCCCCTTTTCCTTCTTCCATCTGACACAATTTTCTCCTTCCGCTCTTGTTTGGTTCTTCCCAGCAGGAAAGCTCCTCTTACCATAGCATCTCAAAATTGTGACTGCCAGCTCCTGCCTTTCCACGTGGAAAAAGAAATAAAAATATAAACACTGTCTCCCTACCCCCCCCAAAAAACTATTAATAGAAGTGTACTCACTGTGCATAGTGCAAACTAAGAATAGTGTTAAGTACTATATCCTAATTAGCAGAGTACAGTAATGCTCTCATTTTAATCAATGGGTTTTGAAGTTCCAGCTTTCATGGTATGTAATGAAGTGCATTTCAGAATGCTGTATCATAGAACTCTGCAGCATATCTTATAGGCATTTTCTTCTTCAATTACAAAGGGCAGAATTTCTGTTGCTGAAACATATTTTTGAGGCATTTTCCCAGGATAAAACTTAGCAGTGCAGCTGTAAGTCGGTTCTGCATAAGAAATGCATAGACTTAGGGAGCAGTGAGGCAGGAGGCTCTGGGCATCCTTAACCCCTGATGTGCTGGACAATTGTTCCAAAACACTCTTGCTGCCTCTGTGTACTTTGTGCCTGCCCTCGAGAGGTGTGGCACCAACCGTCTTGTACAGCAAATCCAAGGTGAGAAGCAGCAGGAAAAAAATTTATGGCAAATTTGAGGCTTAAGGGCTGCAAGGTTTTTTCTCTTTTTATGAATCAATCATTTCAAAATGTTGCAACGTTACAGCCCTTGCGATATTTTCTGCAATGTGACTGCTTTTCTTTGAAAAGAAGGCTTATACAAGAAAGTTTTCTGTGTACCTGTATGTCTGTCTTTCCTCCTACCTTTCCATAATATTCAAACTCACAGCAGCGTTTCAACCACTTTTGGCAAAGAACTTCAGGCTCAAATATACAGAAACTTCAGGAAAATGCAGGGCTAGGTGGAAGACAGAAATGTACTGAAGGGCAGGCAGGGCTGGCTCAGCCCGCAGCCTTTCTGCTTGTCTCTCCCAGCAGACCAGGGCCATGTCTGGCTGGGCAGGCTCCTCATGCAGAGCTCCAAACCACCAATAGCATATGGTGCTTCTTGCACACCTCATGTGTGCAGAGGAGATGGTTTACTGGGAACACTGGGGACATGGACATAGAGGGAAAGGAGACACACAGTATGTGAGGGAACTAGGGAAGACAGAGGGATGTTGCTCTGATGCGGTATGTGTGGGAGGGGTAATTGTAGGAGGAGGTATGGGGTTATTGCAGGCTTGGGGAGTACGAGGTGAAGGGATGTAAGGCACAGATCTGTTGGAAACCCAGATTGATTTCTACCCATGGATGGGAAACAATATGTTGGTTGCAACACAAGTAATTTTGCACAGTTTCTTGAAGCAGTGGTTAAATAGTTATACCTTCTTACTTGTATTTTGCAAAGATAAATATTTCCTTTATTCATCTGAAATATTTTTTTTTATGAGGCTAATAATACCAGCTGCATAAAAGAAAAGTACATTTCTCATGCTTAAAATTATTTCATGGTTCAATAGACTAAGTTTAAAATAAAATGGAGTAACATAACCACAGACATAAAGTAGGAACATAACCACACCATACAGTATTCTCCCACTTTAAAAGGTCTTTGTTCAATGCCCCTTCAACATTCACAAAGTAGTCTGTGTACTCCTTAACAAATAATCTACTAAATGTTCATGAATTACAGAAGAAAATACTACACTCACAAAAAAAAAGGGGAGAGGAGGGCAGTCATATAGCCCCTAAACTCTGAACTTTTATCATTGCTGTTTATCCTCCATAGCCCATAAACTACAAAAGTCTTCTCTGATTAAGTGTCCAGGGAAAATGTGATTTTGGGGAAGGAGTTTCTTTTCATTTCTCTGCTCTCTTAACTGTTCAAATCATAGCATGGAATTATGTGAGTGGGTACTGCCCAGCAGCTGGTGGCCTACTTACAGTGCAATGTCATCTACCCTCAGTTTCCAAAATCTTCTATCATCCTCCAGTAGCTTAAATTGCTCTTTCTTGTGATTTGTATTATTTAGAAAAAGGCAGGAGAGAGTTAGCAGAGTCTCCCGGGACAAAAATTCTGTCACCTCCACTAATGTGATCAAGGTGGTGGGGACACTGCTATCTGTTTCACTAAAGAGAATAGGTCTGGCTTATCAGCAAGCAGTGCATCTTGTGCTTTTGCTAATCATCCTACAGTGACATTGATAAAGTTGCCATAATAATTTACAAAGCCAAAAGTCTTACAGAAGCTGGTCTGACTCTGAGCTCTGAATTACAGAGCTGAGGCCAACAGGGGGCAAGATGTCAAACATGTGCCCTCTTTCGTGCCTGACACGCACTGGTAGAGACCAGCAATGCAATACTGGGCACTTTTTATTCAAAGTAGCTTGCAAGGTACCAAACTGTCAAATGGGCAGGTCTAGGAACGGATATGTGTGAATTTTGACCCAGAATTGCAGTTGCAGAGAGGTAAAGTTCACAGCACACCAAAGGAAAAAAAAATCACGATGCTCATCACCTACACACACAAAAAATAGAACAGAGTGGGTAGGGAGGTGGAAGCAAGCTCTGAGACAGATATAGTGCAGAACTGAATATGCAACTGATAAAGGGGTCATGCTTTTGTGCAAACCAAGCAGGACGCATAGAAAAGTCTGAGAGAAGCTATTTCTGCTGATATTCAAAGTCAACTGCCCCTTTTAGAGTGCCATTCCCTTGCTCTTCCTTATGTCCGTTTGCACAGTGACTCTTCTCTCACATTCTGTACTTGTAATTGTTTGTTATTTGATATCATCACCTACTCACTAGAAATAATAATAAATCGAACATATAGATTAAAAAAACCCAGCATCTTAAACCTGCCAATTTAAACTAGGTTAAGAAGAAGTGTTAAAAATAAGCTAAAAGCAAATTAGATGAAAACCAATCTCTGCCCAAGAGATTGCCTCTACACACTAGAGAAAGGAGAGCCAACTCTCTTCCCCAAATAAGGAATCAGCTCTTATGCAGTGGCCAATATCACAAAATTCCTTTTTTTTCTGTCTACTTCTTAGGAAGATCCTCACTACATCCCACCAGGCACAGATGTAATCAGACAAGTTTTAATCTTTTCTTGTAAGTCAGTCCCCTTAGCAATCACTAGCTTTGCATTTCTTTGAATTCCATTCCAGCTGCTCTGCAACATTATGGTGAGAGGTTGTCCAGGCTCATATGCTGCCTTCTAAGGGCCAGGCCACTTCTGCATCAGAGGGACTCAAGGGCATTTAGTAGGAAACATTAAGCATCTTGTAGGACCAACTAAGATTTTCCATTTCACCATTCTTGAACAGAATGGGATTACTGTTCCTTCCTGAATAAAAGTATGATAGTTCTTCGTATGACGACTGAAAAAAATAAAAAGAAAATCAAGTTCAAAGATGGCTGTTTTGCTGTGACACTGCATTGCAGATTCATGTCTAATCTTCTGCCAATGTTATCTACTCAGTCTTTTTCAATGTTGCTGTTTTCCAGATTTTTCCTCCGACTGAATCCGTGACGTTTGATTAATGTTTTCCCAGATGTCTGAACGTGAGGAAAAAAATGCATTTTCAGTCTCATTTTGTTAAGTGCTGGGAATCTCTTTGATGATCCATAGCTAATTTTACTGTACTTGTCACAAAGCAGATGTATGGCAATAGTCCCCTAAGCATGCTGCATTCAATCACTACAGACTCCAGGTTTCTCCTTTCTATTTCCCCACCTTTTTTGTGTTTACTTTTTCATTAGTAATTAACCTTCACAGTTTATCATATTCTCTCTCACTGGCTTGTTGAACACGTTTGACACCTGAGTCATACAGTTGATCCAATCCCGTTTTATCCCTGTCTTTTTAGTTTCATCCCTTTGTAGAATGTCAGCTTAGGATGCAGTTTCAGGAATACAATTCTTCATTTTGGTTATTTTGTCTCAAACACTTAGTGCATTAACACTTCCTATTTCTAATTTACCTGAAAGACTTTCCCATTCAAAGGATGGAGAGTCTTTAAACATTCAAAAAGAGCTATTAACATGAAAGACTGTAAATAACTCCCACTTAAAGAAAGTGCACTCTGTTATCTCTAACTCAGCATCAATAATTTGCAATAGCTTCAGAGCTAATCTTTATTTCAATCCTCTCTCCTGGAAAGGTAGAAATCACCTCTGAATTGTCTCTCTTATTTCTGATAAGCTTTAGCTATTACAAAAACAGAGAGATGACTGATGCTATTGAATCTGACAACAGAAGGAATTCATGCAACAATCTAAAAAGAAACTACCCCTTTGTGACTGTAGAGAAAACATGACTATTTAGATTCACAGAGTAGCTGAGGCTGGAAGGCATCTCTGGAAATTATCAAGTCCAACCCTCTGCTCAAAGCAGTGTCACCTACAGATGTGTTGCTCGGGGCCATGCTTAGTTGGGTTTTGAATATCTCTAATGATAAAGACTTAACAGACTCTCTGGGCAATCTGTGACAGTGTTTAATCACTCTCACAGTGAAAAAAAAAAGAAAAACAACAAAAAAAGTGGGGTTTTTTAAATTATTTTTATTTAATTTAAAAAGAATTTTTTTTTACATTTCAATTTATGCCTATTTATTACCTTTGAAAGTCACATCTTATTACACTTACAAAACGGATTTGTTACCAAGGTGTTTTCTACAGGAGAAATAAATCAGCTACAAAAAGTGAACCTATTTTTCCTCAGAAGTTGTCAAAGTGCAATTGTAACAGCGACCTAGATATTTGTGCTACTGGACACATGGAAGTCCTTATAAAACAAAAGTCATATCTTATTCACTGTGATGCATATGACAAATACACTGGCTATATAGAGAAACGAAGGAATTATTAGACAGTGGATGTTGGAATACAAGACATAAAATAATTTGTATCAAATAACAGTAGGTATTAAGCAAAAAATTTAGAAGGGACAAATTCTTGTCTCTTCTAAAACTTCAGGAGAATTTACTTGTTTGGCTTTTACTGTTAGGTTCCATTTCAGTGTATGTGAGAGGTGTGGAGGCACATGTGTGTGAATGTATGTACAGTAGGTCTCTGAAGAAAACACTGAATGCAAACTCAGAAGAATTTTGTGTTTGAATCTCAAAACTGAACGTGGGAGAGTCCAGGAGGAGTCTATGGTATAGTGTTTGAGCAGGGGCACCATGTTGACTATCAAAATATTACTGCACTTAAACAATTGTAAAACCAAACCTTGATGAACTTCCCCGAAAGTTTAGTTTCCCATTGTTTCTGGTCCCTTCTCAGAGAGTCTTTAGTGCCCAGCTGACCACTTACGTACTTGTATTTAAGGGTGTTCTCCTTCCTTTAAGGAAGATGAAATACAAAACGCTGTCTAATGAAGACAATTGTACCTGAATTTTTATCAAGGATCATTCTGCTAAACTTTAGCAGGTGGATTGCACTGGGCATATCTTCTGCAATAAATGCCCAGGGATCATAGCTGGTCACTACTAGGTACAGCTGTTTTTTATATTTAAGGTTCCACATGAGCCAACAACTCACTGGAACCAAATACTAAAGATACTCACTCACTACAAGATTTTCCATACTAGGACTTGTAAAGCTGTGTCTAGCCTGGGGAGCTCTGCAGATTTTCCAGCCCTTGGGTCTGACTACTCATAGCCCCACATCTGGGTGATCTGACAGCCCCATCCTCTGCACAGCAATACCTTGTAGGACGGGAGCCAAGGAATACTGGCTGTGTTTCCCATCTGGATGAGCGGGCAGGAGCTGGACTTTGAAATATGCTTCCATGTATACCTGCTACTCAGCCCAGACATGGCAAATAGCAGAAATGAATAATTGGTGTAATGGGCGATTTAATTTTGGCAGCTGAAGTTAGTGCTCTGACAGGGACCAAGGCATCATCTCCAGTTTGGAGGTTAGTCAGGTGCAGGATGAAATTTCTGTTCCAAAAAGGAAAAGCAAGCCCACAAAGATGCAAATGGATGGTTAATAGATGCTACCTTTTGCCAGAAAGGTACCTGAATTTTAGGTCTCGTAAATCACAGATAAGGTCCTTGACCTTGGTTATTTGTAGCTGTGTTTATCCTTATTTCTGCCCTTTAACCTCCTGATATAAAACGTGCTTCTTCATGATATTTCAGCAGCTATGGTCCACAGCTGTGATCTGAACCTTTTTGATAAAAAAAACATGGGAGGACATGATAGAAAGGGAAAGTATTACCACTTTTTGCTGGTTTTCTTCTTTTTCTTTTTTTTTTTTTCTTTTTTTTCTTACAGTGGGTTTGACAGTGGGTGGAAAGTGGTGACTCAGACATTGTCACAATGTTGAAACTCATCTGTCTGGAAGGGTGTTCTGCCATGTGCTGTGGGAGAAGGAGATGGCAGGAGGGAGGGAAGAGGAGGTGCCATTTCTTGGATTAGAGCTTTTGTAAGCTTCCAGAAGAGAGGAAATTCAGATGTTTAGCTGGCAGCAGTTGGTGATGAGGGAAGAACCCTGGCTCAGTTCCCTGTTGGGCACAGGGAGCAGTTTCCCTCCATCTGTTAGGAGCTTCTGATTAGATGAGGTAGGTTAAATCTTTTTCCCCTCTGCTCTCCCTTCCCAACGGTTGTGAAATCACTTATTTGTGTTGCTGGGAGCAAAGAGAAGAGAAATGAAACCACAAAGCCAGTGCAGGGCTTTTTATGCTCTTTGCAAGTTGCAGAAGCTGGAAGGAGATGATTAGAGTGATTGAAGATTGATGAAAGTGATAAGGTGGATGAAAGGGAGCAAGGGAGCAAGGAATGATGCATTTACTTAATGGGATATCTTAAGCTTCACTGTCAGGCTGCCTTGTTTGCAATCTGTTTAATACTTGCTCTTACCTTCTAAAAAATAATGGTGGGTCATTGTACACTTTCTAAAATTGTTTTGAGAAAGGACAAATTTATATCTGCAAGTGTGTGAATTGGTACTGAGAAAGAGGAGTTACCACACACATTCCATGTGCCAATATGGTTTGTCTCAAGGCCATGCTGAAGTAAAATCAACTGCATCATGTTATAGTGATTGTTGTCCACCTACATGCTCTTCTTAGCCAACTGCCATACTGTTTAAACAGTACAGGATTGGAAATAGAGGCCAGAACAAGCTCTTCAGGTAGCAACTCACTGAGCAAAGCTCTGGCAGCTTTTAGAGCATTGAAACAGACACATAATTACAATAAATAAATAAATATTTTAATAATAAATAATCAAATATATAGTAATAGTGATAGTAATAGTAATAATAATGGTAGTAGTAGTAATAATAATAATAACAACGATAAAGAACAAACCCCAAATATATACAGCCACACAGACCAAATCTGAAAGAAAAACAAAAATAATATTCATATTAATTTTGAAAGAGAGAAGGAACCTTTCTCTGTTCCTCTTTTGCCTCTTCCCTCTCTTCACCTTCTGTGGCTAATCTCCTCGGACTCCTTACCTCTCCTGCTATGATATTGATCCATCTCCTGTCAGGGCATTAAATTGCATAACACACCAATACAAGAGGCTGCTCTATTTGTGTAGCAGCCCCCTGTGAATTCTTCAATAGTTGTCTGGCCTGGCACAATACAGTAAAAAAAAAAAAAAAAAAGACAGCCACAAGCATCCCACAGCCCAGAGCAGCGTCCCTTCCCTGGGTGTTGCCTCACTGCCTCCCGCAGTTTTGCCAGCCCAGCAGTTTGCTCTGCTGAGTCTGCCTGCTTTATCCTGGTGTTATCTCAGGAGCAGAAATGACAACAGCCTCTTTTCTTTAAGAGGGGAAATGAATTTTGTGATGTGGAGTCTACATCAGCCACTAAACCAGCAGCTTTTCCGTTGTTGGGGGTTGACCAGAAATTAGGCTGAGATTATACAAGGCACACTAAAGGTGGTTCTTTTCACTGAATTCAAATTTGTAAGCTTATTACAGTCACAAGTTTTCTTAAATGGGAATTTAAAGATACAGTTTTTCCTGTCTTACTAAGAAGAAAGAGGCCATAACACTCATCTTATACAATCATACAATCACAGAAAGGTTTGGATTGGAAGGGACCTTAAAAATCATCTAGTTCCAAACCCTCTGCCATGGGCAGGGACACCTCCCACTAGACCAGGTTGCTCAAAGCTCCATCCAACCTGCCTTGAACACTTCCAGGGAACACATCCTCATCTTCTCTGGGCAACCTGTTCCAGTGCTTCACCACCCTAACAGTAAAGAATTACTTTCTAATTTCTAATCTAAATCTACACTCTTTCAGTTTCAAACTGTTATCCCTTTTCCTACCAACAGACTACCTGATAAAACATCCCTCCCCATCTTTCCTGTAGGCCCCTGTTAAGTACTGGAAGACCATTGTAAGGCCTCATAAGGTTTTCAGAGATAAATACTCCTCTCCCCCCAGGACTGGAAAACCACGATGGCCAAGTTCCCACGAAGCATTTTTCAAACCTACTCATTTATAACCCAAACTAGCTAATTTGCATCTCAATTTACATATGTTCTACAGTACTTTATTCCATTGATTAGATGTCTGTACATTTACATTTCCATCACTTCCACATAACAGCAGTGGTAGGTCACAGTGACCTTACAAATATCTTGTCAAAGCCTTTTGTGTCAAAACAGCACAACCTCAGAAATGCACTATCAAAACATCCCCATCATCCAATGTCAAAACAGCTTCATCACGGAGCCTAAGCACATTCAGATCCAACAAATTAACATATCAAGGCTTTATTGCTTTAATATCCAAGTAAAAAACAAAAACCTAATGCCTTCTCTGTGAAAAGAAAATTGTTCTTACTCCCATTTCCCACTGCTAATTAACAAAGCTCCTGTCTACTGGGGTGTCTCAAGAGTGATTTTTCTTTTTTTTTTTTTTTCTGACAGTGTCACTACAGTGACCAACATTTTCATTTAGCCAAACTTGCAAAAATGACTGGAAAAGGCTTCTGGGAACTTAGTCTCAGTGATTGTCAAATCAGTAACATTCCTGGCTAGATACAAGACTGTTCAGCAAAGTGAAAAAGAAAACAGAAAAATTTTATAAACAGAACCAATGCACAGTTCTGGACCATCTCCTGTTGCATTTAAATTACCTCATTGTTCAATTTTCAGACCGAACCTACCTTAGTGCTTGGTTTCACTGCAAGAGACTATATAAATTGGGGAGAAGTACACACTACACTCTTTTTTTTAAAATTTTTTAATAATTTAAAGGTATTGAGATAAATAATCCCCAAAGATTAAATCTGTTTATAAATCACAGCCTCAGTGGTCCCCTTGCCCTCCTACCCATCTGCAGACCAGGCAGAAGAAGCACCTAACTTTTGTGCATAACCACAGTTTCACACCAGTGCAACTGAATCCATATGAATCCCACAATTTGAACTGTAATGCTTCTCCATCTCTGCTTTGTGAGCAGGGTGCTTACAAGAGAGGTTTTCAGGGACACATCCCATCACAGGGCAGTGGACTGGAGTGTAAGCATACATAACATCCAAATACAAGGACAGTATACTAAGCAACAGTGTTTACTGTATTCTTGGATAAAGACATGCAGAGATCATCAACTGAAAATGCAGTAGTACAGTAAACTAGTCTGGAATATCAGCACTGCAAATATTCATGTTTGGGCAGCAATCACAATTTCAGGCAATGATTTTCTTAACAGGTAAAACATTTGAATACATTATAAATAAATATAAATCAGCTGGTTTCATTCTATTTTTCTTTTCCAGGATATTAGCTAATAACCAAAGCTATTAAATTTACAAGCAAGGACAAGGTCATAGGCAATCTGCTCTTAACTAACTGACCTTGTAGTAAAGACATTATGTCACACCCATCAGTCCTGGGGCAGGATCTGTTGCATTTTGCTCTGCTTTCCACGAGTCATCCCTGTGGCAGCACAGGGTGCTACCATGAATTCAGATTGATTATATCAGGGTGGAACAAATCAGAAGCTGCAGCTGCAAGTTTGTAGAAACAGACCTGACTGGTGCATTTGTGTTATGCCCAAAAAAATTAAGTGGAGGCATGACCACATATCTTGATCTTGTATAAACCCTTTCTCTTTAATTTTTCAGATTTGGTTGATTCCAAAAGTCATTCTTTTAAAAGCAGCTCCCATGTAAGCTCTCTCCTTAAAAATGGTGTCTCAGCATATAAAATATTCCCTCTATTTTAAATGAGAAGACTGCTGCAGAATTCATGAACTTTTTGAGTGTGACTGATGTGATGAGATAGAAAAACAATTCACTCTGCAATAATTGTGGCCTTTAGTTTATACTTAACTATGCTTTAATGGATCACTACATTTATTCATACTTTACTTTCATTTTCTAAACAGTATATTACTGACTTTCAATCTGCAGTCTGAGAACTAATCTCAGGATTTCAACGACCAGCTTCATAGCAGTAAAGTCTCTTAATATTAGTGCTTCTTATTTTCATCTGCTTCTCCAAGTTCTCCACTGAAAATCAGACGAGTAAAACCAATTTAAAGTCAAGGGAGGAAGTTCTTCAGATCTCTCTGGCAGAAACTTCTGCTGCCTGAGAGCTGGAAAGGAGCTGTTTTTATCGATTGATGCGAGCTGAGGGAATCAGATGAAGTGATACACGTGTGTAACAAAAACATATGGAGGAAGAACAGCACCATGGGGCACTACAATTATAGAAAAGAACAGAAAAAAAGGAAGTGAAGTGGTTGGGTGAAGAGTCAGAAGAGAGACATATGTATGAAGGAATAAAAAGACCTCATGAAATGGAAAGCAGGGCCAATTTCTTCCTATATAGCTTTAATTCCACTCAATTTTTGCTATCCAAAGAAAGAAGGATGGCTGAGAGACCTGAGCAGCTTTGACAGGAAGGACTAGATGAGGCTGTAGAACTGCATTTGCAGAAGGATTTCCAATGAAGGCACCTACAATGGTTGCTAATGTTGAAATGGTAAAAAAGCTGCTGATACTGTAGTACACCCCAGAGAAGTACCGAGAGAAAGGCTGCCTCAACTGGACAAAAGCTCCATTATTAATGGATCCAAGGGAGCAAGAATATTAGAGGACAGCAGAGGATGAAACCTACTTAAAACTTATCTGATCACTTAATTCTCTGCAAATCTACAGTAGGAGCACCAGGACCCTCTGTGACTGTATCACTTGGGCCTAAGGTGTCAGCACTGTGGGAGTCATTCTGGGATAATGCTGAGGCCTCACAGTGATGTGCCAGAGTGCAGAATCAGCCCTTGACATAACAAACTCTCTTGGCAGCAAGGAACCTGGCAAACTGAGGAGACAATTCCAGCATTCTTGTAATTCGTGGCACAAATGACTTCTGCCAGAATCTATTCCAAGCAGCTGAGGGGCTCTATACACAGGGCACCTGTGTGTGTTGCCCAGGGCATAGATCAAAGCTGGCACTAAACACTGTAGGATTCACTTCCTGTCTCTGTGGAGCCTGATAATCACCATGACCAAAAAGTGGGAAGTGACTCTCAGAATAAAAGAGCTTTCAAGATCCAGTTTAGATACGTTGGTGCAAATTACAGTTGCTCCTTGATTTATCATTACGTTGGGAACATAACTGAGAAACTTAGTGTCATCTCTCTGACCATCCCACAGGAAATAATTCCACGCTGGACACAAAGATTCAAGCCTTATGGTAGTAAAACACAGTCCTCTTATTTAAGGGTGTGGGAGTCACGTTTTACATAATATTATTATGCAATGAGCTGTTTGCTACTGTGAAACTCAGTTTGAAGCAGCAGTAACATTACATCATTTCTCCATGGCTGAACCAAGTAGAGGGAACTGTACCTGTGTGTGCCACTCTTTGAGAGCCAGATTGTCCCAAAATATTGGCAATGGCAGCAGAGGGAAAGGCATAAACTGTTTGGATTGAAGTAACAAGAATTAAAAAAAACCCCCGAAGCCACAAAAACTTAAATATAAAACATATTTCGGTAACATTCAGCCATCATAGCTCTTGCAGGCAATTTCTCTTCTGTTTCGATATTTTAGCTCAACATGCTTAAGTCTTCAGAGGCTGCACTGACAAGCAAAAGTCTAATTACCATGTTTAGTTTGCTCTTTTTAGCATGCTCTGCAGGCCCTGTCATTATTTCACTGTGACAAGAAGTTGGGTTTTTTCCTTGTAGCAAGTTCTTCACTATTCTTGTTAAAGTAACACTGCACCAGAGATTGCTTTGATTGCTTGGTTATATTTAAATTGCCATTAATGCTGTTCTCCTTTGAAACTTCTTCCTGTGTGTTTACTTTTATACATCTGGTGGGGAAATGTATTTACTTTTTTGTTTGTTTACTGTAACACACAAGAGAATACATAAATCAAATGCTTTGTCCCTAGGGCTTTACTTGTCTTGTCTTTACGCTGTATCAAAAATTTCAATAAAAATTGTTTAAGTAATAATCCTATAAAGACATGGAAGTAGAATGTGGCACAGTGACGAATCGCTGGGAGTTGGATATAAAAATAATATTTTGGAAAAAGAGATGAATTGTCATGATAATTTCTTCCTTCTTTATTTCTTTTTCTAATTTCAAGTTTAAATAGATTTGATATACAGAATCATATACTTGTGAAAAAAAATCTCTTGCAATGCAGTAGAGATGGATAAAACTTGTAAGGCATTTAAAAGATCCAGTTGTATCTAACATGCCCTCATTTTGATTTCAGTTATTATTTCTTCTTATTGTTACAACAGAGATATCTCGACAAACATGGATGGTTGCGCTGGCAGTAGACTAAGATCATCATAAGACAGGTGTCTTACTACCAAAAATAGAGTACAAGATCACTTATTTGTATATTAGTGCAGGTTGCACATCAGCGGGGTACTGAACTTCAGTAGGCAAAATGTCGTTTGTGGAGAAAAGTACGATAAAGAACGGAAGCAAAAAAAAAACAATCCTAAACTTGTAAAGACATGAAGTGAGAAAGGTGGAAAATAAGAAGCACTGAAACAACTTTGCATTTTCTTCTGTGAAATCAAAAGACCAAAAGCCTAATCACATTGACAGTCAGTAACCAGTCTAGTGCAACAGGGAAAAAGCAGGGATGAGAATGGAAATTTTAACAATGGCAAAATGTCCTACAATTTTATTGATCCTTTCAGTTCATCCAACTCTCACGTGACTATTTGCTTTTGAGTTTCTCTCTTTTTGGTGGGTGTTTTACCTGTTTCTATTCATGGCTTTATCTCATCCCGAGCATTTTTGCCTGAAATGTGACATAGCTTTTCTACTCTTCTGTTGTCTTCTCCATCTGCTGCCTGTCTCCTGCCTGTACAGTCCCAAATCAATTCAATTCCCACTTTCACACAGCGCTGTGGCAATGGCAGCTTGTGACTGAAGAATCACACAATAGATATGGCAATAGTGACACTGCTGTTGTCATTTGGGATAACGGTAATAAGCCTTGCAGAGTTGCTACAGATAAAACAGGCTGTTTTCTGTCATATTAAACCCACAGTTGATCACCTAGTTCCTCTTTGTCTCTGTGGTCAGAGATTAAGAACTGATACAAAGGCATTAAATCCTGTACTAGAAATTATGGGAAAAATAGCTTCTTTTCAGCTCAGCCATTCTTTTGATCAAAACACATATTTGCCTCATTGTAAAGCTTATTATAAGCCACCACACCTATTGCTTCACTGCCATGCTATGCACTTTAAAAAGTGCTGAAAGATCTAACCAAAAAAAGAAGTTTGGTATGAACCTATGTTGCAATAAATACATAAACAGGTCAAATGCAACAAGAAGCTTCTAATGGAAGTCAAAGCGTAATCAGCATCCAGAGCCAAAAAGTTCTTGCACAGTTTCACTCAGACGCTTGTAATGAATTTTCACTGCTTTGTCTATACTTCTTTTTCCTTCTCAATAGCAGGTAGGAGATGTATTTTTGTTTGTTTGATTTTAAACTACTGGGGATGTCTGCAGACAAGAGAACTCCCACGTCCTCTCTGCACTGTTTTGCATGTTTTTTTTACGGATTTGCTGTTTTGGATGTTTGTGCTTGGAGCTCTTGGTTGGTCATACAATGCAGTATGAATAACAAGTGTCAAATTCTCAGAAATGCTCGTGTGTGTGTGTGTGTGTGTGTGTGTGTATATTTTGAAATGGCTGAAATGTTATTTTTAAGCATTCATTCAGCTTCAAAGATCCACTTACCATTCAATAGTTGCATTAATATAAGCACAGTTTTAAGCAGAAGAGTTCATTCCTTATTTTGATGTAGGATCAGACCTGCTGTTTCATCTAAACCTTATACTCTGTAAAGCTGACAGGATGACAAAAAGAAAAAAGACTTCAGTGCTAACAAACTTTGTTTCCCCTTTTGACTTCCCCAGTGTCACTGCTATTTATTTAAAAGGGGAAGAGATCAAACACATATATGATATTTACAAATAACAAGACATTAAGAAAAAGAAAATAAACAAACCAACCAACCAAAACTCCTACAGAATTAGCAATTACGGCACTGCTAAAAAACAGAGATTCAGTTGGGGTGATCCTGTGCTACTTGCAAACATCTTTACTCCATGGGCTATGAGACCTTCCCTCAAAGGACAGTAAGAAAAAAGGTTTCTGTGAACCCTTTCACTGTCTGGTGAAAAGAATGGTGACATATATGAAAGGAATTAATCCCTATTTCACCTCATCACTGGAGACTGCTGGGTAACTTCAAAGCATTTGCTTTACTGTGCTCTAGGTTGGTTCTAGTTGTGCAGGCAGACAGTACAAAAGCAGACGGTTTTAGAAGAAGGAAAACATAACATTATTTGTATGTTACCTGTGGTCTTAGGCACTGCTTTCAAACTGGAAGGCTGATGGAAGGAGCCAATAGATCCAAGCAACTGCCCTTAAAGGGGACTGGAGGATATTCCAGCAGCTGGCTTTTTGTGTCTGGCAGGTGGAACAATTTTTCAGGGCCTGTTTTTCTACAATCTATACTATTTGAAAAGAGAATATAAACAGTGGCTTCTCTGAAGTTAACAGAAGTTTTGATATTGACTTCAGTGGTGCCAAGATTTCGTAAATATCGTAAATTTCATAAGATTTCGTTTCTTCTGTTTACTAAAGTATTATTATTGTTGTCAACATGGCACCTTAAGGTTGATCCCTGCACCCCATAAGATTAAATGGGCCTCTACACTGTACAGAATATAACTTCTCATTGTTAGCCACTCTGTCTGCTTTATCTCACATCAGTGATCAGAGGAGAAAGTCCTGCTATAGAATGTTATTTTGCCCAGAATACAGGTGCATTCAACATTGCAGGATCTTATGGGAGAGGGGGTATTTTTTATTAGGAAAACTATCATAGCACAGAATTGATCAGATTTTGAAATGCACAAGCTTCTCCTCTGCTCTGATGAGAGCAGACACTTCTCCTATTCTTAGACCAACATCACAAGTATGTACAAAATGACAGCATATGGGACTTAGGAAGGAGATGGTCCTATCGAAAAGTCCAAAAATCAAATCATTGTAGAATGAAGGACACAAAATAGGCTTGAGACTGTGCAATAGCTTTGTAGTGAGAGAAGTCTTAGACTTAAATCTGTGAGCTGAATTTGGTGACCATCTTAAAGAGAGGCAATAGATAAGGGAGATTAACCCTTAAATTATTGCATGTTGTGAGGAGCAGCCTGCAGATCAAAGACTTCAAGTTGTTGGAAAAGAACTTTCTTTTACAAACAGTCAGAGAATGAGACAGAGGTGAGTTGGTACTGGCCCTAGTTAGCTCCAATCCCTCAGGAAAATTGCTCATAGTCCTAAGGACTGAGAGGTACTTGGCAGTAGCAATCAATATGATGCAGTGATTCTTTGATTGCTAGACACAAGTTCAACTATTAAA
The DNA here is from genome assembly GCF_003945725.1 of Corapipo altera. Classification (NCBI taxonomy): domain Eukaryota; kingdom Metazoa; phylum Chordata; class Aves; order Passeriformes; family Pipridae; genus Corapipo; species Corapipo altera. Next base: position 2,160,007 of record NW_020884934.1, on the reverse strand, counting down.
CTCTAATGCAGAATCTCAAAGCAAATATTTTTGAAATTTCAACTGTGTTAAAAAGGATTAACTGGAAATATTGTCTTAAATTTTAAAAGCACAGGTATGTAGTAGTAGGTTGGAATGGATCTTAGTCAATTTTAGTAAAACTGGACTTATAGGACACTTATTTATTTATAAGGACTTTTGTGGGGGGACAATGTTTTTTAAGTCCCAGAGTTTAGTTACTAAGCCACAACAGAAGTCGAGCTTTCAATTTGCTTTTCTCTCTTACTATTCGTATTATGTACAGAACATGAATTGATTTGGCATCAACATCAGTTCCTGGAAAGGCTTAGGTTCCCAATGCATTCAGATTTGTTTAGTGGACAATACATTACATTACCTATACTAAGCATTAATATTGTATTTGCACATCTCTGTCTACCAAAGGAAGTCCTATCTTTTGTTCTTTGTGCTTACCGGGGTCTCAACTATTTTAATGTACATTCTAAACTTTTAATAAATCCAAGAGAATTGTCTACAGCCACTAAACCCAGAACAGTGCAATCAACTTGGCAGATTCATCACCCATGCTGCACATTTCAACACCTTTTACTTCACATTTGTTTCCCTGGATCTCTCCCAGAAGAAGAATGAAAACTTCGAGGAAGTAACAAAGTAATAATTTTATCAATAGTAAAAATTAAAATTTCCATCCGTGACACTGTGCATGTCATGAAGTATTATAAAGCCCAATAGTAATTTGATTATATTGTAAACTAATTATACTTAAAACTTTTCATCTTTTTTACCATCCTAACATGCTGCTGATATCTATTCTCTTCATAGCACGGCGTATACAATGACAGAAATTATGGCAGTTCTAACTGATAATGTTGCCAGCACAAAATCAGACACGACTTCCTGCAAACTCAGACTGAAATCCACAGCTGGATCTGTGCAAATGTTTCTTCTGGAAGTTGGTAGGAACTTCTTACAATATACTTATCCAAGGACAGATTTTAGCCCTGGTGTCAGTAGGTGAGCTGTTTTCACTGTCTAGATTCTAATTACAAGTCCTACCTTTAGTCTAAGCCAATCTTAAAGCTGCACAACACTTCTCATTTTAGGATGTTGTCATCATACTGTTGCTTAATGTCACATTTTCCAAGCTGCTTGTGTCTCCTTTGGACTAATTTCTGGTGTGTATTTGGGTCTGTGGGATAAGGGGGAGGGGATTTTTTTTACAAATTATCTTAGCTGGTTCTAGAGGCAGGATAAGGTTTTCTTAGTGTTGGGTTGAAAACTCTAGCTTTTATTTGCTCTGCAGAAAACATTTGGCAAAGTGGCAGTAATAGCAGATGGTATATAGTGGGGCAAGAGACAGTCACCTTCATGTAATGGACATTTCTGTGTTATTCCCATAAAAAAGTTTCATAACCAGACGCATTTTAATTTCTGAAAAATCTCAGTTTCATATGCTGAATGAGCAGTTTTAAGGGGAGACAAGGCAGCAATAGAGACAGAAAGTACAAAACACCTTCAGAGGAGGCAGCAGTTTGTTGGGTAACAGTGGAAGACAGCGGAGGATGCAAACAGAATGACACTCTACACAACAAAGAAGCATATAAATATATTGAGGATCATCTAATACCTTCCCTTAAAATCCCCTTCACAGGCAATGAGAATGAAGAGACCAGAGAGGTGAGTCATGAAATGATCTACTGTGTGAACTGTCTGATGGAGGAAGGCGTGTATGAGATCAGGTTTTATGGCCAAAACCATTTTGTCCTTGACTGATAAACTAAGTGATGCAGAAGTTCTTGGCATGGAAAAAGTAATGGTCCCAAAATATCTTAGGAAAAAAACCAGCCTTTCTTGTCTGAGTGGAAGGGAGATGTCCCTTGCTGTGTTTCAGTGCCTGATGACTGTCCTCAGCATGCTTGATAAAATCCTCAAGGCTTGAGCCCATCTTTACTCCAGACAGAGTGACTGGGAGCTCCTGAAAAGGAGCTGGGGGCCAGTTCAAATGTCTCACTTTCTGGGCTGTGAACTTCTGTCCAGGGACCTCTCATCAGGAGCCCACACATCTTACCAGAGTTCAGCACTCTGGTAAGGAGGCCTCATCCCTTGTATCAAAGATGTTGGAAAGACTCCAGAAAGGTTTTCCCAGTTTCTAGAAGCAACACAAGCTCTTGATCCTGTGGTAACAAAAATCATGATGTGGGGACTAACCTTGGCAACCTGATAACATTCTGTACAGCAGTAGAAAACCTGGGAGAGCAGAGCAGCTCTTACCAACATGTGATCAGCTTCTCTCCAAGCTGTTTGTAGCATTGAAACCAAGCCTCTGAAAGGCACAGGCAGCAGTACAATGCTTTCACTACTTCATTTCCCTCAGTATCTTATAAGACATTCTAGGTTGTTCTCAATGCACAGGCACCTGTCTCTCCCTAAGAAATCTTGCTGAAGACACAGATGTAGAACCATGAAATCAAATGGCAAAGATGCTTAAAGTCAGGCCCAAGGTTCTCCTCTAACTCCCATTCTTGAAGTCAACATTGATTATCTGTTCACAAGAGTACCTGGTGTGCATTCATTATTGTATTATCAGGAATTAGCTGTTGATGTGAGCTGCTAAGATCATGCTAAAACTGGGTATCTGACTAAATCAAATAAAATGTTCTGTTTTCTCTTGAACTGCAGGTTTTCCATTGGTAATTTTTGACATTTCTTTTCTCTGTTTTTTGTTTGGTTTGTTTGTTTTTTTTTTTTTTTTTTTAATTTCCTCAAAAGCCAGTTCCTTGGAAATGTAGTTCTTTGAGGTTATTAGAGTGGGACTCATCATTAGCAAACATTAGAGTTACAGGCCTTACAATAATATTTTCCAATATTATGGCTATTGCACAGACTCAAATAGACCGAAATGGCTCCAAAAGAGTCTAATTTACCACCAAAAGGAGTTTAAAGTAGGTTTTAAAAGAATTGTCTGTGATTTTGTTTGTGAAAGATGGCATTAAAACTATATAACAACAACGAAAAAGATACAGAATCACAAAATAGTCTACAATAAACTAATGCAGTTTTAAAGATCATCACACTAAATTTCTATCTGACTTTGAGTCCCAAACATGTCTCAGTGTTATAACTTTGATAACTCTTATCCGTGAGTTAAGTCAGTTGACTGGCAGTTGTTGATAAAACGTTAGTGTTGTATTGTCATTACAGCTCTGTGGCAAGGAATCACACAATGAAAGAGAGAGTGAAATGACATTATCAGGAGCCACTATCTCAGAATATGTTTCAAATTTGTATACAAAGCCATTATGGTACCCTGCTCTGGCTGCTGCAGTAATGTTTTACAGTACAATTTCATCTGCTGATGTTGCCAAAGGACAATATTCCGCTACATTGACTAATGCGTTTCTCAGGAAATAACCTTCTGGTTTTCGTGGGACTTGATGCTGCATAAGATGCCATTCACCATGAATAAAGGTGTCAAAATATGGCCTGGAGTTATTATCTGTATAACCAAAACCTCGGTAAAGCAATGAGATACCCAGATTAATGGCTAATGCCTGGGATAATATTCCTATCTTAACCCATGCTGTCTGACCGAAGGTGAATAATAACGTGTGCATAGTGTGTCATCAGAATCTGAAATACAGTTGCAATAGTATGCAATTTCAGAATAAATATCTGCCTTCATTCTCTTTTATTCCCCTTGTGAATTTAAGTCAGTTCCCTAAAATATTGTTTAATATGATTTCAGAGATTTAATAGCATCTATTGACCAAGAGAGGACAAATGTCAGTTCTCTCCCCAGCTTGTTCTCTGTAGGATAAGTTTGTTTGAGAATGCTTTTTATTTTTAGTTTTACATTAAGAAACATCTTCTCAATTATCTTCGAAGCCATCAAACAGCTTTCCCCAGTTAATGGGAGGTCTTTAATGATACCTAACAACATGTTCTATGTAGTACTTTGGGATGCTTTGAATATTAAAAGCATTACAACAAGCTGGATTCTATTTTTATGCCGGCTTGTATCATTTTCCACACCAGCTGAATTGCTAATAACAGCAAAGTCTAACTCACATAGGCACAACATGAAAAAAAATTTAATAATAAGTGATAATTATGTAATTATGTAATTTTGAATGCTATATGGACATTAAATAAGAACTTACTTTACTGATTCCATAAAGTAGTCCAGTATATTTATGAATATTCTAATAGAAAAGAGAATAAAATTAGCTATCACTCCTTTGATAGTTCAAAGTCTTTCATTATTGTCTCTGACAAATTTTTCATGCTTGCATAATTATTTAATACAGCACAAGCAAGTCTGACAGAAATGAAGTCCATGCCCATAGTTCAGCAATCTGGGTTCCCCATTGCATTTACAGTAACTATGTACAAATAAAAGGCCAGAGCAACCTAGTGCCAAATTTTGTGTTGATAAATCCAGATTAGGTCCGAAACTCTCTCCTAAGTGAAGACTTTCAACTAATAGTGAGATTCATAACAACCCAAACAGCACAAGTGTTCCCCAAAGAAGTGTGCATTTGAAGTGTTGACTCAGGGCTATAATCTATATATTCTGTGTAGGAAATGCAGGCACAAAGAGAGTTTTTGGAGAGGATGACTAGATTTTAGGGCAGTAGGACAAGAAGGCAACATAGTATCACTACCCCAAAATTATGCCAAGATAAAATTACCTGGTGTTAGAAGCACAATTCTTGATCTGCCTTAGTCAGAAGTAGTTTAAGTTCATGGCTTTGACCTTCCTGTGAGATGTACTATGCAGGCAGCTGTTCACCAGTCTGGGGCAAAGAAACACTCAGTTGCAACCATACTGCAAAAATATCCATAATTCAGACCGACAACCACACAAACAGAAGGAAATTAAGAAAATTGTGATTCTAATTATTAATGAGGGTGCTTATCTGGTAGGAAAGCAATAGAGGTGATATTTAAGAAGGCAAGTCTTCCGTTTCCCAGATGGGAGACATATTATTAACTTGTTCAAAAATTAGAAAATGACATCATCTCCTCTGGTTACAGTTTTGATAGAAGTGCCCATCACTGCTGTAATTGCAAAGGCAATACACTGAATTTACCCAGCAGAACAGACTTCTCAAAGCGTAGAAAATGGTCTTAAGGCATGAAATTGTTGACATTAGCTCAGGCATGATGACTGTGCTACTGGGTATATACATTTGCAGAGCTCAAACAGCTTAGAAAATAAAAGTTTAGGTGCTAAGGGGGTCTCACAGACCAAAATGGACGTTTGGGGATTTATGGCTCAGATTGTAGCTTTCAAGTGTTCTTATATTGCACTTGAGGGTGTCCAGCAGGGTACCTGACCAAAGCCAAATATATTAAAAAAAAAATTGTGAAGAACTTGAGAGAGAGAGAGAAAAAAAATTAATTCAACTTTGAAGGAACGCACGTTGACACCTTTTCTTCTGTCATAACTTTATCACAGGACTGTAGCTCATGCAAACACAGTGGGATCTTTACGCTGGCTCAACTCTGAGAGAGTTGCACTCAAGAACTGAGAGGTCATCCTTCTATAAATGTGTCAAAATATGCACAGCAATGAAACAAGCTGTGTTTTAATAAGCATTTGGTCCATATATATGTGCATGTGTGTATGTGAAACACAGCTAAAGCTGCAATAGGGTAGGTAAAGTGGTGTATCTAGTAGATAGATGTGTTGAAAGCAGAACTGCAGACCTTACAGATAAATAAATGTCCTCCATAATTACAAAATATAAGCAACTCTGTTAAAAAAAAAGTTTAATTGTAACTAAGATATCTTTGAAATGAGATGTGAGTGTAGTTTTCTGAATGTTTTTGATGTTGACAACAAACAATTGAAATTGCTCTTCAATTGAACACCACAGTAGGGGAGAAAAAAATGGTCTTACACTGCAGCTTTCAGATACATCAGATATGATCTGTAAAGCCTGAGGTATATTGACAACTCAATACCCTTAATTTGGTGGGAAAATAAGGCAATCTTTATTGACTTTTACTATTATGATTAGCCACAGGAAGGAGTATTTGGGTAGCTGGGATCATGAATTTTTTTAGGGTAAGTTTCAAGGGTTTGGCTCCTTCTTGTTTTGGATTTTGAGTAGTTGTTTACTTTTTTTTTTTAATTGACTGACTGATCATCAAGATAGAGTATTTCTTGCAATTGAAATACAGAATGAGCTTTTGACATGCAGAACACTATCATGAAACTCTGAGGTCCTGTTTTAAAGTAATTATTTAGCTTTTCTTTGAACAGCACTCTGTGAGAGATTATGGAAAAAAAAAATCATTATAAGGTTTCACATCAGTCAGGATACTTTCTGTCCCTTCTCTTTGATTTAGACATACACTGCCAAACAAATCAAAGATTGCACTTGGGAGTTGAATGTTGCTTTGATGGATCTCTGGAGAGGAGGAGAGAAAAAATGAAGTTAAAAAAAAAAGGGGATAAGAAATGTGAGGAATAAAAAAAAGTTTCAGCAAGTGTTGGCTTTGCTGTCAGTCAAATAAAAGAGAAGGGACAATTTGATGTATTGCAAGATCATAGCCAAGGATAAAGAAACAGAAGTTCTCCCTGATAGAAACAAACACACACACACATTAATTTTGATTCACTCAGTTTTTTGGATTTCACTGGTTTTTTACAGACAAGAGCTTTCTCTGTGTTCTGGTGATATGCCAGTGCACCAGTATATCTCTTGAGCATGTAATGCACGCATTCCATGACACCAAATTGTATCCTGAAGTTGATAAAGCTGAGAAATGAGAAGCAAATAAGGATATTTCCCCTTAATTTCAGAGCTATTAAAGGATATTATCTCTTAGTGCCTCAAAAGACTTGACTATTGAACTTTGGCTATAAGTACCACTAATTAGAGGTCTGTAATGCTTGATATGCCTTGAGAAAAAAAAAAAAAATTCCACAAACCAACTCATTAAAACTGGGATGTTAGCTCACTGCAAACAGCTGCCAGCATGGGCAATTGGGGAGTGCATGTGGAATGAGAGGGGGAAAGCTGCTGTAAATGCAGCCTAAAGAGAGTGATGCACCAAAGCAAGCACACTGAGGTACAAGAGGGTGAGTCAGTGAAACTTCCACAGGTGGAAATGGCAAAGGTACGATACCTTGCTTCAGGAGTCCCCTCTGATAACTCCATGACATTTTCCCCTTGTGTACACTTCTCTGTAGTGACAGGACAAGCATTTCTTCAAGCTGTGCTCTTGCAATTAGCTGCCTGAATTGCATAAAACCGTTTGTACCCGTGGCCGTACACAGCACACCTCGTACAAGCTTCACCACAAAATGCTTTGTGCTGGAGCGAAGGGGCCGAGGCAAACATGTCATTAAATTGCAATCCAAACCCAGTGCAAAACTAAAAACTAAAACTTTACTTTGCCCTAGTAGAGCTGTGATGTTACAACACGCTCAGATTGACGGTGGAAGCGTCTCAATTTCATTTTTAACAGGCTGCCTTATGGAAATCTGTATCTAAGTGAGAGAACTCATTAAAAAGTGTAGCAGAGAAAAGTGTGGAATTAATCTATGAACTTTTATTCATGACTATCTGGCCTTAGAAAATTATTTGACATTGCATATGGAAGTCAAATACTTGCAGATTGAATTCTATTGCACATAACTATCACTCCCAGCTTGCAGCTATCACAGGCTTACACTTGAACTTTCTTAACTATACTATAGCTTAACTGTGCCTTTACATGTGTAAACCCTACATGCAGACATAACAACTTGAAGAAAGGGCATGTAAATTTTAATTGAGTACTCCTTTTTTTCTTCCTTTGAATATGTATCTCCTCAAAAGCAGAATATCTGCTTTGAAGTTGAAACTTGTGTTCCCCTATGTGTCCGGTGAATAGAATACAAAAAAAATGCAAGTATTTTGTGTATGTGTGGGTGAAAGGAACCTAAGTGAATTTTTAGGTAGGATTATTACGGCTGACCTAATGAAATTCTGTATTTTTTATTCAGTGCAGCAGGTCCTGGTCACTGCTTAGTGTAGGAAGTGCCTTTTTTTAAACCTGTGAACCAAACTTGAGTGCTGGATTCAGCTCTCCTGACTGATGTGGCCTGTTGCCACTTGTTCTTTACATGTAATATCCCTGAAAAACAATACATGCTCCAAATAATGTGCTATAAAAAAAACTTTGCCTGTGTTTTCCTTAACTTTTGAGTGAGACCAGGGATCTGTAGGATCCCTGCACATGAATCTGCAGGATTCTGTCCCTGCAAAAACTGGGAAGTAGAGGATAAGCTCATTGGTGTTTATGAGACATCCTGCATTTCTTGCCTTCCTGTTTCTCTTAGTCCCTCAGAAAATCTCCCACCAGTTGTAATCTCTGAGGAATAGTGAGAACTCAAGCTGTCTCACAGTTCTTTCCCACCCACCCTTCCTTTTACCTTAAAAAGTGAAGATTTTTCAAAAAGAATTGATGAACTGAGATAAATGTGCATTTTTGTGAGAAGAAAAAATTAACCCTGCTTTTTCTTAGGTATAGTCTGTGTTCCTTGTCTCCTCAGAGGGATCGTATTGCACGGATTCACTTCCTTCTGAATTTATAGTGATTTACAAAACTGAAATAAGGCCGGTAGGAGCCTTCTAGGACCTTGATTGGGATTTTTAAAGGGGATATTTTTATCAAATGGCTGGGGTTTTGGTTTCGTATTTTTTGAAAGTAGATGGGGAAATACACTTTAAACATTTCTCCTGTGTCTAAAAACATAAAGCCTTTAGATATATGTGGACTTAACATGCTTTTTGTTCCAACTACATGTCAGTAATGTACAATCTGGCAACAGTATTTATTTATTCAAATGTAGACACATCTCTTAAAATACATTCCACTGTAAATTATAAGTCTTTCTGTTTTTAATCTAGTTTGCATGAGATAAAAAAGAACATTAGCTATCAATAAATAGATATTCAAATTACATAAACACTTTCTCTAAAAAAAGCAGTCAATTGGGAGCATTTTATTCACCCCATAACCCTATATGGCTCCAGCCACAAAAGAAACATATTTTTTCTAAAGATATGTGCATTGATTTTAATTCTATCAGATCAGCATAAACCAGTTTATTTTCAATAGATACTGACATTCCAATATTCCACAACATATTGATTCTAAATTTTTTTTAGAACAGTTATAAAGAGAAAAGAAAATGCAACAGAGGCATGCAACACAGCCTGCTCAACGGAACCAGGTAAATCACACTTTGCAAAATCATTTTCCCCTCTAATAGAGTCAAAAAATGGTTATTATTCTTTAAGGTTGCTGCACTTTAATTTATTCTTTCATTCCCAACTGCCTAAGCAGTTTTCTCAAACCTTGCACAGTCCATCATATGTTGCATCTATTTTCTGTTTGAGAGAAATTGTCTTGATTTTCATAACAAAATAATAACACTTTGTGCTATTGTGATAACACTACTGCAACAATCTGAGATATCCACTAGTGCTTCCATCTCTGCCTTCATGCCCAACAAACTAAGATTTCATCAGCACCATCCTAATCCAGTAAACTAGAGTTGAAGCAATGGTCAAGCAGTATTTTGCATATTAACAATGCTATTCAGATGGTAATACCTCTTTTGTATGGAAGGACCTCTTTCCTTTTGGCATCAATAATGTTTTAGATCAGAAAGATGTGACAACTGATCTTGCAGAATGTGTGGCTACTGCTCACTTAGCCAAGAATAGCCTAAGCAAATTGTTCAGACAGAAAGCCCAACTGTTTTTCTCAGCGTTGCAAAGAGCTGGCTAGCAAAGCAATTTTCTAGTTTTGGTACCACATTAAAGCTTGAGGGTCTTTTGGGAACTGCAATTCCTAAAATGGCCATCTCTATCTTCCTACCCAGACCTCTCCTTTCAACCATGCCAGCCAGACATTTTCCTTCTTTCACTTCTATTTCTTTCTTCTGAAACTTCCAGCCTCCCAGAACTTCAGTACCTTCTTAGGAACATCAAGTGACTTGGCAGGCTAATTGCTTTTCTGCTGGAAGAAGTTATCAAGTGAGTACACTATTTTCTATAGTAATTACAGAATGACCCCAGGGCAGAATGTGTACAACAATAAACCTCAGTAAGAAGGTAGATATTTGCTATTGTAAGTGGATAAAACTCCTCTGATGTCAATGGGGTTGTATCTATTTCTATGGGCAGATAATTTGGCTTGCATTAGTAGGTTGTTGGTGGACACTTCCCTCGTCTTTTTAGGAAGTATTCCTATATGAATTCCACTTCTCATTACAGGAAAGCAATTACACCTTTTTTACCTCCAAGGTTATGATGGCCAAGACTGTCTTAGAACCAACAGTAGCAAATTTAGTTCAAATAATTCTCTCCTTTGCCAACATATGGATCAGGCTGCTCACTTTCATTTTGGAATATTTCAAGCTGCTGCTTGATAAAATCCCCAGATGGCAGAGAATTTAGCTTTCCTTTCTCGGTCAATAGCAAATGTATGCTCCTTTGATTGTCTCTATTAAAAATCTCAGGTGCAACTACATAAGAGAAAATTTTGATTCTCTTTTCCACATATTCAGTTGAGGATGAAACTTCTCTGTCCATTGCTATAGGATAAGGAGTTTAATCCCACCAGGAATGGATCAGTCTGTTGCTTGTTCAGATTTGACTGCACCAAAGGGAAGCAGGAGCCGTAACTGGTCGGGTGTGTTTGTCAGTGCCCTGCAAGACAAGAGAAACTGCAAATAGGAACCTGAAGTCAGAGTTGTTACTCTGATTATAGCAAGGGGTTTAACCCATAAAACCATCTTCAAAGCAAGGGATGAAGGCCACGGAGACGAAGGGGATTGCTAGGGGTCAGATGCCCAAGTGAGATGCCTTGAAAGAAACTGCATGGGCAGTCAAACACAGAGTTAACCCTGAAACTGCAAAAAAGTTTGTCTTGTCTGGACTGATCCTATTTTTAAGATTACTAAAAAAAAAAAGTGCAGCATGGAAAGATAAATTATGACAGAGCTGGATCTCAACGTCTACATCATAACAGATCATCAAATTAAAATACATGTATCTGCCTCATTTATCTCTATGAAACTGGTATTTGAAAAGCCCATGAGTATAAACAGGAAGGTCTGTCATGTGAGCTCGTAGAGATATAAACAATCAAATCAACTCTCTGAAGGAATAGTAACCAAGGTCCTGACAGGGAATCTGTGTTGATTGAGATATGTGACGTGGTGATACCATCCCATGTTTTTGGCAAGCATTTTAACAAATATTATAACACTACCAAGGCAGATCCCTGTAATCACCATCAGAACTCTGACACGTTCACATTTTGATGCCTTTTTTTTTTTTTTCCTAAATAATAAATACTTCCAAGGAAGACCCATGGCAATAAATGAGGATTAAACCGAGAGGTAAAAGAATCTTGGCTACATGTACTAAAGGAAATATTGAAGCTGAACCCTCACACATGTTCATATTCATTCTCTTCCAGATTCTAGAATCAACAGTATAACTTGTACTGTTTAAATAAAAGTTAAAATTTTCCCATATGTCAAAGAAAAGAAAACATTACTCCTGGGTGCTTCTCACTATATCTCAATGCTGAAAAAAATTTTGCAGTTATTTCTAATTATCAAGAGCAGTTATGCTAACCACTACTTCTGAATGCATCTGTTGTAGTGAGCTGTCTGCATTTCTGTTTCTCTAACAGTAGTTCACAAATAATCCTGTCAGAGTCATTCCTTTTTGTGTTCAAACAGGGTTTTTTTTCTGTTCCACAGGTCAGGTGATACTTTGTTAGTTTTATCTCTACCATGTGTGACTCGATTTGAAAAAATGACTTCAAGTGTATTTTGTTTTTGTTTTGTTTTTAGTTTTGAAAAGATATTTTTATTTTTAAGTGACAGAGTTACTGTATGCTTTTTTATGCAGTATCTCACTATGTCATTGTAGATACTCTAATGCCATTTCACTCAAAGAAAGATGGCATTTATTTGGAAGGGATTGAGTCATTGTCAGCTACCTGGAAGACAAGTATGAATCTGACATCACTCTGACTGGCCCTGTTTGTTTATTTATTTGCACTTCAATTTCTGTCGGGAGTTCTGGATACATTTACGGTAAAAACACTACCGTTGTCACCAGAATTGAAAGGGTTTTAGTGAACAAAGCTGGCATTAGAACACCAACAGCAAACATTACCATGACATGAGAAAAAAACCAACAAAAAGGTGAGAAAGGAGACCTGGTAGGTTACCCAGAGAGTCTAATCCACATGGTGGGGGGGAAATTCAGACTAGTAGTCCATGAGCTCTCCATGAGAATGACCGGTTTCTTCCCTTGAAAAGATAACTACATTTACCTCAGCACCCCAGCTGTGAAGTTACAGCTTGGGGAATGATTTGCTTGTCAACACCAAAGGTTACAGCAGAAAAAAGAAGCCCAAAGACGTGCTCACGGGAAATCCTGATGAGCCACCTCAGGAAGTGTGTTTCCATCGTTTGTACATCTCCACAACAGTGGTGTTTATAACACCTTGATCCAATTCATCTGTTCAGCCTGCACGTAGATTCATTGTTAGTTATCCTGAGATCACTTCCTAATCTCCAGGTACTTCACAGTCCTGACTCTTCTGCCATGTCAATAGGTTTTGAAAGAAAAAAAACAAAGTACTCACTGCTTTTAATTTTGATTTGCTAAGTGAATTTAATGGTAAGAACCCTTTTCTCTATGGTATAAATATATGACTATTAAAACATATCTCACGTTGAAGTAAGGAAAAAAATTCAGACTTGCTAATAATCTTCCATGTTTTCAAGCAGCCTAGGTAGCAGTTTCCTCAGACATTTTACCCCATAGAGTATGTATCTGTAAGCAGTACCTGTAAACAGACCTTTTTTTCCCCCAGGGCACTGAAGTTTCACTTCAGAACAGCAATAAATCCTTTAATCTTCACACACAAAATAAAAAAAAAATCTCAATAGTTGCCTGCTATTTACATTAACCTTTGAAAAGGTCTTCTATGTTCTATATATTCAAGACAATTTTCACCTTTATCTGAAAAATTCAGATTGATACTAAAAGCTGCATGTTTCCAAAATAGTACCACTCTTCACAAATTATCCTTTTCCAACAGAACAGTTGTGTTGAGAGTTGTTTTACAGAAAAACAAAGCAAAAAGGTATTGAGACACTATATTTACTAGTATATATATATATATCTCATCCCATTACAAATTACTCTCTATCTGACCAGTTACCTTTAAATACAAAAGTTTCTAACAAAAATGCACTCGGGCATTAGTTGCTTTTAGACTCCTGGGTTTAAAATGTGTCTGAGAGCAGATGTTCCAGGAGAGGGTGCAAATTTCAATTCAGTGAAGTCTAGCATTTTGGAACCTGGGAATAAGATGCTTTTGAAAATTTTATCCATACTTTTTTTTCACAGAATCTGCTGAGCTGGAGAGGACTTACAATTTCCTTACTGGTCGTACTTTTGTGTCCGTACCTTTTTGTTAGATTCTTCTTTCATACATTTTTTTCTTATCATATACATTCTTTCCTTTTTAATATTCTTTCTGTTTTGTGTGGTTAAAATCAGTTTGCAGTAGAGGCTTTAGGAACAGCTCCTTTGAATACCAGAGAAAAAAATAATGGAATACCAGAGAAAAGAGAATATGGCCTTATCCAGTTCTTGTGTGTATATGTATATCTGAACAAGAACATGAAGTAATTAACATTACCTCATTATTGGTTAGCTTACCTGCTTCTCAGAGAGTGGACTCCTGATTTACCAAAATCTTATAAAGAATTTAATCTGTATTCTAGGGGTTTCCCCAGATGGCTAGAAGCAATTTCAACTTTTCCCTCATATCAAGAAGGAAATTCGAGCCAGTGAGTGAAGAGTGTTCAGAGTAAAAGGCATTACATTTGACAACACTTTAAAAAAATTAGGCATGCAGTGAAAATGCAGCTTGGAGACAGAATGCATGTTTTGGGCAATTATAGGCAAGAGATTTTTTCTTTCTGGTACCACGTTATTTGTGATGTCTCATTAAACCAACAGCTTCTTAGACAGGGGAGAGCAATTTGACTTAATACAATATTCACTGCATACCTATTGCCATTTGGACACTGTAATTCCTTAGTGGAATAAAATTAAAAACATGGGTTAATTGTGAGTATAAACAAAAGTGAATTTCAAGAGAGATGACTATGTAGCAAATCCCTGTAAATTAAAGAGACATTGTGTGTATGTGTCTGCAAGAAGGAAAACGAATGTTACCAGACATAGGAGATATTTTGGCACACTAGTAATTGATTAAATATTTTCATAGACTTCCGACTGTCTAATGTCTAGATTCTTTTTGAAACTTCAGTGATCAACTTTGTTTGTTTTAGGAACCAAAGTATCTTCTGTGGCCAGCACAACTGAGGTATTTGGACACATCTTCAAAAACATGATAATTTAATTGATTCCTTCTTGATTTCCTTGCCTGAATCCATAAACTTCAGAAACAATGTCACACATTGTGTTAATGCCTTGTCTAATACGTGTTTATGTCCTCGTTACTTTCTTTATTTATTCCTTCTAAGCCTTTCACTTCTGTAATAAACTTTTTTTAATGCAATAAATTCCTGAGAAAAATAGAAAGGTTGTTACTTCAACAGCAATGTTAAATGATTTCATGGGACATGTGTCACCCAGAATTCAGATTACACAATTTCTATTTAGAAAACAAACAATAATACTGTATATCACAGGCTAGAGGAGGAAGTTTATATTTAAACTGAATGGATTCACTGTATCTGTTGGAATACTAGGAAGAAATATGCCTTTTTTTGTTTAATTGCTTTACTTAAAGCAGCTTCTCTAGAGAACTTAATATCCTTTGTAAGGGAAAAAGTTTATTGGTGTTTTTTCCTTTGTCAATCATGCTGTTTTTACCAGTACTCTTTTTTACAAGAGAAATTCCTCAATAAAACATTGCAAGTCATTGCTGAGTGGGCCCTGCACACCAGGTATTCCCAGAAATGGTATGGGAGGTTTTGGAAAAGACCTTTTGCTTTTTTAAAACATTATTTTCTCCATCTGGCCACATGTAAAACCAAGTGTTTTAACTCTGTTTTTTCCTTGTCTCCTGTGTTCTTTTCTTTTCCCTTCTTACATCTCATTTTTCAGTGCTATGCCTCTACTTTCTGCACTTCTCTCCCTGCTCACTTTCTTTATTGCTCCCTCTTCCCATTTATTCAAAACCAAGGCAGGTGCTATGTAACCCCACAGGAGTACATTTTTCACTCTCCCTGAGTACTCTAATAGCTGTTTCTATCAATGCCTTATTTCTGTGCTGGACTTTTCCTGTGTCAACAGCCCCACTGAGTTTAGTGTATCTACACACTCAAGTGAAGTTACTCAAAAAAGGTTTTGAAGCATTTGCTGGATGAGAACCTGCAACCAGGGCTGGCATTTTTATAGAAATACTCAGCATGTGTTCCAGTCACTGCTTAAATATCAGGAGAGCCCCTCACAACAGGGTTTGTTGGACTGAAGTGATGCACAGACCTGTCTCAGGCTCTCTCTCCTTACAAAGGAAAATAACAGGAATTGCTGAGCTTGGAACTATGCTTGATCATACTGGAGGGAAAACAATAATGACTCAAACATTCTTGGGCAAAATTCGTGAAGACTAATTCAGAAGGTTAAAGGCTTCTTTATTAAAATTATAAAAAAGTATCAAAAATTATAGAAGTACCTGATGTTTCTCTTTCTGTGCACTTTTGGCACATAGCATTATAGCTGAAAAGTGAAAAAGAAAGGGATGTGTTTTGCCCTTGAGAATGATAATATGATTACAAGAAGACAGTTTCAGATCTGCTGAATATTTTAAACCATACACTTTAATGTGTGTTTCATTAACTTTGGGGTGGGAATGAAAAGAAGGCTCCTTCATGTTTTTTTCTTTTTTTTTTTTTTTTTTTCCTTTTCCACTTCATTATTAAGCAATGATGCCAAGCTGTTCACCAGGATTGCTGCTAGGAGGCTTGAACAGCTTCTGCCAAGTGTGATTAATGCAGATCAAACAGAGTTTATTCTGAGGAAGAGATGGGCAGATAACATTTATCATCTCTTAAGAAAGTTGGGATTTCCAGACTGACGTCAGGCTGGTGATAAACTTAGAGGCTGAAGGATGTTTGACCTCCTAGTTTGCATATTCTTCAGAAGAAATTTGAATCCATTTTGATTAGATTTGAAACCTGAAGAGAAGCTCATTTACATGCAAAGCCTCTTCCAGTGGTTAACTTTGTTTTTAAAAGGACAAGGCGTATTGAGACTGTTATCAGTGATTGTACCTTTTTTCATAAGAAGAAAGACTGAGGGTCACTCATGAGTACAGAGCAGTCTGCTGCTGGCCAAAACAGAATCCTCAGGCTATATGTAGTGTTGGGGGGGTGTGGGGGGAAAAGGCAGCTTGGATTTAATTCCTGGATGTGCTTTTTTACCTTGGGCAATCAGGCACTACCATTTTTTTTTGCTCTTCGCTTGACAGTATAGACTTTTCAGAGGCCCAGGTTCAGAGGAGGGCTGAAACACAAGACAGCAGCTTGCTGTCTTAGGTGAATATCTTTTTAAATAATGAGAAGATTTTAATGAGAAAACTAAAAGTTGTTTAATCTTTACCTTTCTCAAAAGTCATTATCTTCAGATCGGTTTCCTGGCTGCTGAGCAACACAAAAGCTGTGTTGAGAAACTCATTCAGTTTCTAAGATCTATTGCTTGGCCTTGAACCTCTAACACAAACCTCTGCACAAAGATCTTCTTAAAATAACAGCTTTCCACTTCCTCCGCCTTCCTCCACCAAACACAGCCCTAATAGCAGTCAGTGTAGTAAAAAGTGTCCAACACACAAAAGCAACTTGCTAACTGTAGTCAGCTAATCTCTGAGACACCCTGTGTTGTCTCACCTGTTCTGAGGCAGCAAAAAGCTCATTAGTACCAGATGAATCATGTCCCCAGGCTCAGCCAGCTCATCCAGCAGAGGTTATTGCCCATATAAAGCTGTCTTGGGCAGAAAGACCTTTGCTTCCCTCCCATTTTGCCTTACGCTGGCATAACCTATTCTACCATAGCATGTATTTCTCTGCAATGACAAAAGTCCCTTTTTGATATCACTGTGACCTAAGACCTCTGTTTCTCACCACCAATTTCCATAGACTTACTCTTTTGAAAGTGTCGCAGTTCCCAAGGCTCCAAATTATAAAGTTTGTTTGGTTTGTCTTTTTACAGAAAGGATACCTCAGGGAAAAAAAAAAAGATTGATGGTTTAGAACACACAGTTACTTTTCTATACAAGAAAAGTAAACAGAGAGAAGCCTATTTTTGTTATCTCATTGTATGGCCACTTTCAGCTATTGCAGGTAGTATTTTTTGGCACAGTGGTTTCCTTGGTATGGCTGAGATTATGGCTCAGTTTTTGTATTCCTAAACAAAAACCTTTTAAAGGTACCCTTTTGTTTATTTATTTATTTATTTTCTGAAGTGTTCTGAACATCTCAGTACTTCTTAGAAACACCTACCTGCTATTAATAACTCACTTTCATATGGGTAACACAAGTTTAGAAGTATGGTCTCTCAGAGAGCCCCTGTGCTAGACCTAATTACTTTAGCGGGAGCCTCACCCTCACCAGTGACTCTGGCAAAGATGTGTTGCTGTCTGAGACCAAACAGCAATTTTAAAAGAAAATAACAACAAAACCCAACAGCCCAACACACATAATCTAACACTGGAATTTGTGCCATGGCTCATCTGGCAGATGTTCTGAAGCGTGTGCCTCTGACTATCAGAAGTCTGGTTTCTGTGCTGTTTGCAAATGATCATTTCTGCTTTCAGTGGTGATTCTGTTCCAGATCCCCACGGGCAACAGCAATATGTTCCACTTACTTTCAGCTTTCACTGGACCAATATATTTTTAAAGTCATAGTAATTTAGAGTTATGACCAGAGTAATAAGGCTGTACCCAATCTATCCTTGGGGTTGTTTCTGGACAGCTTAGTCTTGCGCTTAGTGCTGGGAGAATGTCGGCTCCAAAGCCTCCTTAACATCTTCCTCCTGCCACACTGGAGGATTTGCAAGCCTTGTCCTTTACCTGCCCCTGCACAGTAGCACCTTTGGGTTCCTGGCTCAGGCAGCAGCACAGCTACACGAGTTGCTATGCTAAGTTCATTACTCTGTTTTACTCCTTTGTTTATGCTCCAGAGGCAGGAGGCGTGACACTGGTCTGCTCCAGGAGCTCGGAATACAGCAATGGTACCCCCATGCATAAATATCTAACTATTTTTTTTGAGGTCTTTTTACAGCTTCTGAATTAAATTTTCTTCTCTTTAGTTCTCTGCAATACCGCTCTGGAAATTGTTGCAGCTCATCTCTCCTCTGGCAAACGTCCACCGCTCCACTGTCCCCCCATACCGTGGTCAGCTGCAGTAAAGCTGCTGAAGGACCTTCTGATTCACATTTCAAGATACAACTGCAATCAAGCCAGCTCAAAGCTTTCCAGTGCTACAGGCAAAGTCACTTTTGTCACATGAAGAGTAAGGGGCACAAGCCACTTGAAGCAGTTCCCCTTCTGAGTAAGGACAACTCAGAAGAAGGCACAAGGCTTGGACAGTGAGGTGGAGTTTTTGTCCCTATCACCTCCAGTGATTAGAGCATGACTGCCCACCCCAGTCACCATCCCCACCCTGCCCATCACAGCACAGAGGCAGCTGGAGTGACATCCTCCTCAAAGGTGGCAGATGAGACCACAGACAACCACTTGACCCTTCCCTGCACACACCCACACCCAACCAGCCTGGCCTGTGACAGCAGTTACACCAAAGAACGAGCCTCTCACTTTCATCCCCAAACCTACCTCTAGCAAAGAATGGCTGCAGCCCTTCCTGCAGCCATTAATGGTAAACCTGCACTGAAACACAATTTGAACATTCATAATCTCCTATATCGGCTTCTCATACCATTAATGCCACCAGTGATGTGACCTTTCAGCAAAGTGTCAGGTACTAGCAGCAGGCTCAGGATTGCAAACTTTAATTAAAAACTGTATTTTAAAATAAAACTCAGTTTAGATGCACCGATAAGTGATTTTTCACTACGTGAAATTTCATAGGGCTTTACTGAGGAAAAAAATCATTGCAAGCTTCCTATTAATTTCTGGCTAGCTGGGTTTCAAGGACAATTTTATTAAAAGTGAGCAGAGCTTTCCATAATAAAACCTTTGCAGTTGTTATGACCACCTGTGCTACCTCCCACCTCGATCCACCACGTGACATAGCAAAGCTAATTTTCCTACTTCCTAGCAAGGAAATTGAGCTGTTACAATTTCAGACGGTAGTGCTTACATACACATATTCCAGACTTCATTATTTTTCTATGTGGCAAGGCTGGAGCTGACAGAGGTTGTGTCTAAACAGCTTTAAGAGCTCTTTCTCTGTGCAGTATGGTATAAAAGTTTAGATAAAATCATTAAAGTTTCTGAATGAAATAAAACTGGGCTCCTGGTTGAAGTGCAGAGCTCTGACTGTACAGAAAAGGTCTCAAAGGAGACAATCTTAATGGATTACTGTTAATAAACATTACAGTTTATTAAACAGTTTATAAAACAAACAACAGGGTGGCACTCATCTGAACTGAAACACAAACAGGGAAATGATGACTCTTGAGGCTTACTCACCACAGATAAATTGCTTCCTGCTCTCTCCTCAGCCTTAGGTCTAGGTTTTATGAAAACACTAATTGCTCCCCACTGTCACTCTCAGCCACCAGTGACTCAGTGAAAAAGAAAAAAACCCAAGCAACAAAAAAACCCCATACACCTGCTTGATGGGGTCCCTGTGGATCAGCCTTTTTTGGTCGTGCCCATCTCTTTTTAATTTCACAGGGTAAAACCCGTCAGTCTCAGCCACAAAGAAAGGGCAGGAGAATTCACTTAAGGGAGAAACTTGGCAAGCTGAGTAATGGAAGGTAAGGGAGGAGATTATAATTTATGCATAGGGGTAGTTTACATGCTGTCTCCTCTCCATGGTGAGAATGTAGCAAGCTGTCTAATTGGAGCCTGGTTTTTGGCTTCACTTAAATTCCTCAGAAAACATTGCACTCCACAATCTGCATAGTTAGATTTTGTAGCTTTTGGCCACAGCAGAAGCCTAATAAAAAATACAGGGATGAAGAGAGCAAGCTATTTCAGGCAAAACATTCAGGAGCAGTGCAAAGAGGTCACAACTGGTGAGAATCTGCACAAAATTGGATTAGGCACAGATGAAGTATCTGATCATCTTTCTGCCCAAATTCATAAATATATTAGCACACACAACCATCAGTGTCACATCTTGTGTTTATATCCAGCAACTGCCCTCTTCACTGGTCTCTGACAATTCTGATCAGTTGTTACTGCCCTTCAAAAGAAATTTTGGGTTCAATTTCAAATCCTACCCCGAGTGTTTCCACTAGATATATGTTAAAAAAGGTGCAGTGACACTCTGGCAGTGGATTGGATGGAGATCCTTCTTGCATTTGCTCAGAGCCTATGCAATACCTACAAATGAACACTTAATTACCTAAATACTTGTTCAATAGGTTATTAATTTGAAAAAAAAAGTCCTTAAAAATTTAATTCCCACTATGCAAAACCTAATGTTTAAACAGCAACGTCTGCTAATTCAGCCAAATAAAGTGGATACCCATCTACTAAATTATGTAGTTTTGAGAATCAGAACCTAAAGATGCAAGTCTGGAAGCCCTAAAAGTTTCATAGCTGACATTCAGGGGAGCGAATTTATTGAGTGAGGACAACACATCATCAGGCAGGGAAAAGGAAACACTAATCTTGAGTGTTAACATGAGCTGTGTCACCGTGGGCACCAGCCCCAGCTTCATGAACTCCTGTGCCTCGGTGTTCCTGCAGCCTGCAGCCAATAAATAAGAAGAGTTTAAGTAACATATAGACTAGAGGAAATCTGTATATTTTAGTAAAATGCAGTTAGGTATATGATATTTCAACTTCAAATGGATGTTTTAGCAAATTGGTGTGAGTTACCACTTTTCAGTGAAGTTAGAAAGTGCAAATAATAATGAGGTTTAAGGAAAGACAACTTAAAGAAAACGCAGAAGGGCAAAACCACAGCTTTGGAAGCATCCTCTGTCTGAAACCATTTACTGAAGTCAAAACCTTTATTAACTGCATTCCTTTCCTCCTAAAAGACAAAATTCAACTATAAATTATTTGGAAAGGCCAGGCTCTCCACAATAATTTACTGAGGCTTTCATCCTTCTGCACAGCAGTGTATTTTTAATACTGCTCAAAAGGTATCAAGCACCTTCTTTCCAACCTATTCACCAGCTCTAAATGGGATTTGACATTACGAGGTCAGCTTTGCTTTGCCTCTTAGATGACTAACAAATTTGCAGAGACAGAGGTTCACTGTTCTCACATGGATCAATGTTCAACAGACCACTGGTTTTGATGGCAAACATTTAACTTTCAGCCATTAAGTAGAAGAGGAAATGCAGGTTGTAACAAATTACCTGGCATCTAAACAATGTTAAAGTTGTCCATTAGGAGTGCCTGTAGACAGTGCAACAGCACATTAGTTTTAAATTGAAAAGTTCAGTCAATGGAGTGATAGAGTTCAGATCTGAAGCATTTTACCAAGCTATTGAAAGGCCTGTACAGTGAAATGTATTTAAAGTGAACAAGAGTGGAATGGAAATACGTTTGGATAGTCAGAAGAATATTGCAATCCCCCTTGTCCTCCCCATCCCCTGCAAAAGCAAACAAAAATACTGAAAAGCACTGTAAACTATAATGATAGTTATAACTAATTTTTCTATAAAGTTTTCATATTAAATTGATTTCAATGTATTTAAACCATGTGTGCATCATGAATAAAATATATTTTTACCGTGTTAATATCACAGTATGTTTTTCCTACCTGCTATGAGCTGCTTTTTTCTCCTTTACATTCACATCACCTATATGTCTGTTCACATCAGCTTCCCAGTCAGGAGTAGTTTCCACCTTCAATAAGACTGGAAACCTATATAAGGCAGAGGAATACAAAGAAGGATTATATAAAGAAGAAATACAGATAGTGGTGCTATTTGGGACAATGGTGTAGGGATGAGATCTTTCAACATTTTTCACTTAAAAAAAAAAAAGCTTCATTGAAAACTATTTGGCAAACTTCATTTACCATTTGCTTTTTACTACATCATGGATGAGGAAGCACAAAAATTATATTACTCAGGAAAGGTTGCTGTGAAAAAAGTTAAAGATGCTGGCGAGAACAAGCTTCCAGAACAGATAGGAAGCACAGGTTTGTTAGTGAACCATGTGGAAATGCAGCCACAGACGTGATGCAGGGAGCTCTCAAACAGACCAGTTACAGGTGTTTGGTTGGTTCTTGGTGTTTGCCTCCTCAGCCAGACTCCCTGCTTTGAATTCCTCTGTTCCATATTTGCTTGGCTCCAAACAGAAATCTCGTCTATTTATCTCTACTTTCAATCTGTGTTGCAGTTCCTTGACTTATCACATCCTTCTGCCACACCAAGGATCCCAAAAGGAAGCAGACCTGAATAGAGAAGAGTCTGAGGGTTTTTAAAACATAAATGGCAACATGAAAATAGAATTCATATAGATTGCAGAGAAAGTGAGTATAAATTATACTTTTCTGTTTCCTAATGTAAATATTGGGTGCATGTGCTTTGAAAAGAGGATGGCTAAACATGGGGAGTCTCTTTGAAGGAAACCTGAGAGACATAAAGGAGAAGAGAGACTGATGGAGAAAGGGACAAAGTGAGGAAAAACCACAACAGGAATGAACCTCAAGAAACTGGAAGGAGAGAGGCAGCAGGAAGGGGAAACAGATCTAAGAAATAATGCAATTATTTCTTTTACATACTTTATTTGGTCAGGCCATCTAAGCTCTCTTCAAATGATTCCACTTTGTTCACAGTGACAGGTGCAAATTCACCAAGGCAATATTTGGCATAAATGGTTTTTTTTTTCCATCAACTACCAGAGATGTTGGTTATAAATGTATGAGGCAACCTCTATGCATTTTTACTACTCAAGAAAATTGCAGGTGGATAAATAAATATCAGGCACAAAACTCTCTCAACCTGGAAGACCAGGAGAACTCCTCCCCCACCACCACTTTTACTTGTCAACACCATCACTTCTCAAGAATGCACAAAGATATTGTCACTTGTAACTCAGTGGAGGAATTTACTCAGCTTCACAAATCTAACAGCCAAAGGAAATAAATACCAGTAATAACACCTCTCATTTTCTTCTACAAAGACCGGATAATTTACAGACCTCATGCTCAATTTCTGCAATTATTGTGGTAATCAATGCATCAATACTCCAGAGACTCATCACTTTAGAGATCCAGTATAAATGTTTAGCTTTCCAGAAATCAATTGAAAGAAAACTGCCTAAGGAAACTACCTAAGAAATAAAAAAAAATACATAAGAAAATTCTTACCAAAAAAAAAAAAAAAGAGCAAAATTCAAGCCCATCAAACAAAAAATTTTAAAACGTTAAAATTGAGCATCATATACCAACTTTTGATATGAGCCAAAATAACTCCAAAAATGTCAAAAAGGTGCAGCTTTTAGTCACTGTGCTTGCTTTGCATTATCTTGGAGTAGGAAGCATTTCAGAACCAAAGGCCATAACAATGTTGCTCAGAAGAATATATCTAAAGGAAGAATTCTGGCTCCTCACTGCTGTTTGTATGGAAGTTACTGTGACAGATGTTTCTGTTCTTTGTTTGTAACTACTAAGACAGTAGTTGCTCTTATTTTTACAGAAAGAAAAATATTGTTTAGCTTTTTTTAGGACTGAGGACACAATTTCAAATCTAGTGCCTGTTAGTGTTGACCTCCAACTGAGTTAGAAGAAAAGGAAAATATACACCCTGAAGATCATGGAACTTCACTGCTATACATGCAGTCATCCATTATTTTTACTTGACATTAAAAGAAGATTAAGACATCCTTATTAAGATTATTCTGTGCAATTAGAACAAAACCCATCTACCCTGAATGAGGCATTACAAAGACTTTTAGGCATATTAGTACAATGATGCCTAGAGCACAACAGAATCATGCCATGGACCAAAACAAAGACCTCTCCATTTTTCTTTTCTATGTACCAAGTATTTTGAATAGAAGCTTTTTTTTCCCCTCTCTTGATGCATGAAGCCAAAGAGTCTTCATATATATTTATGTTACTATAAGGAGAAAGCAACAATATACCATCTAAATGGAGAACCACCTGTATCTTTTTATACTTGCTTCTACATCAATATCTCTCAGTTTATTCATCCTGTGGCAATGAAAACCAAGGTCAGATTAGCAGTATGATTAAAAAAACAAACCTATATAAATTTGTATTAAATTTTATCTTATACTTCTACTTTACTGTGTGTGACAGTTGTTTATTCCCTAATGAATTTTTTTTTTCTACAGCCATTTTTTAACAGGTAGCATGGAAACTACAGTGTTTGAAGTGATTAGTCAACATTTATTGAGAGCATTAAATACATTTTTCTATGTTAACAGTTCTCTTTTGCTTTCCTTATTGCTTAAGTCTTGTTATCATTGAGCTTTTCAGAACAGCACTAAGATCATTTTCTTCAGTGACTACAGGGGCACAAGAAAGGTTAAAAAATTATTGACAATATTAGGATGTTCAGCAGAGAACAGAGCAACTTGGCAAGGTGTGTAGGAGTTCCTACTCAACCATTTTGCACTTGTCAAAGTCAAGACTTCAGTTTCCCTAGTTTTCAGTGTCTTATTCTTGACATCTTTAAGTTATACTTCTGCTTTCACATACCAGATAATGACACCATTCTCTCAGGAAATACTCCAACCAGGAATAGGAGAGCACACAATCTCACTACTTTTAGGTTTTTTTTCTCCATCTCTCCCTGCTCTGTGAGGGGAATTGCCATTATTTCAATGGAGAGAGTGTGAGCAATGAAGTTCTGGACTATATTTTTGCCAGTGATATCAACGATGAAGAAGAACAATGGTACAGATGTGTCAGAGAGATATTCTTCCTGTCCTGTTTTCCAGAAAACCTCACAATTGTTGCATAAATTAGAGTTGTTTGACGGTGTGTTGTGTTGGGACTGGGTAGCTGACAATCTGGGTACTGGACAGCTTTCACTTGGAGTTCTAAAATTCTAAATTCGGTTTGCTGGAAAATGTTGCCCTGGCAGCAGAGAAATCACAGTTGATATAAAAATAAAAAATAAAAAAAAAGATGCAGTTCCTGTGCACATAAAAACTGAGTGGAAAAGAAAACATTAGCAGTCAATCAACACCCAGGGTGGGTTAAAGAAATAGCATATTTTCAACAGTGTCTTAAGAGAATCTTGGTTATGTAAAGGCAAGGATGCCTCACCTGAAGCACCCATCCCATTTTACAACTGTCACCAGCTAGACTCAAAAGAAATAAGTGCTAAACTCACCTCTGGTGACCTTGGTATTTGTATTTTAAAAAGAAAAGTTGTGTCATACAAGAAACCCATTTTCTTCCTTCTCTTAAACTTTTTTCCCCAGTGGAAACATTACAACAAAAGCCACTTTGACAAAAAATTTCCACAGGTATTTCAGCAAAACATCAAACCAGGATGTTTTGGTGAAAATTGGCAATGCATCAGTTTGCAAAAGCCAAGGCACAAACAGCTTACTGAATAACACTGGAAAAAAACAAATCTCTCCGTAACCCCAAGGAAAAAATGGCTCTACTTGAATTTTTTGGTGAGATTTCTTATTTCAGTCAGTTTTTAATAAATTTCATGAGAGTTGGAGTGGGTTTTGTACAGTGTTAACTTTTACACATAACATGAGGCCATATGCCAACTGCTACAGCAGCCCAGTGGGAAATACAACTTTTAAGAAACCTTTTCTATAATACATGTGTTTCCCTCAGATTTAGAGTCAACTGACTAATATAAAGCACTGGGGAATGCAATTTACTGCAGAGGTCTTTAGAGGTCAAAACTGACAACATTATTAATTGTATTACCAAAGAACCCAGCTGCATAAGTAACATAAACATCACCAAGCACTAAGTAAGGAGGAAGAAGGTGTACAGTCAATATCTATTCATCATGCCACATCTTGATAGAACAGGTGATGCTTCCAGAAAAGCCTGCCAGGCTGTCACCTGTGTTTATAACACTCTTGGTTTCTTCACATATGCATTTTAGCATGGTGTATTATAGCTCTGCTGTTCAGCTTTGGAGAAATTCATCTACTACACAGTAGTGCTGCCTCCTCTGAGTTAAAACCATATGGTGTTTCCTTACAGATAATAAGTTGTACTGTCAGGAAGATAACCGTATGTAGAGTGGCGATACACATCCATTTTCTGAAGTCTCTTAAAACTTACTTGGATATCAATTTAAACCCACCGGGTTAAAGCATCTGTGAGAAATTACAATTGTAATTGATTGTCTTGGGTAACGTGCTTCTGTCATGAAATCCTATTGCTACTTTCCAGTAGAGTAATGCTTCCCAAAGAGAAGCAGAAGGTTGTAATGAACGATGTGACAAAACTACCAATGCTAAAAAAAAAAACGAATCAGGAAAATAATAGTTCTCAAATTCCTCGGGTAGAAATGCATTAAGTTAAGCCTAGGTAATGCCAATATACCGAGAGGATATGTACAAAAGGAACATTTGACATGGATATCTAATATTTAAACAGCACGCATTTTTGTCCTTCTGAAAAATGTCCGTGTTCAGAGATACAGAATAGTTTTATTTGTACCCAGCATTAATCCAATCAAAAATGTCAGGAAGAAAGATAGTCTGCCTCTCCCTCTTTAAACCAGGGACCTATACCTCAGTGTGAAGTCAGCTGCAGTTTTAAATTCAATTCATAGAATAATGCATGCTGAAGTCTGAAATTTTTTCCAGCTTCTGAATAAGTGTTTGAATAAATAACTTCTTAAACTGATTAAGTAACTTGCCTAAGAAACATAAATGCAGGTATCTTTATGTCAACCACTGTTCGTGTTTGTGTATTGATATATTTGCCAAGGTTGAAATGTGATAGTGCAAAAATAACTTCGGAAAAACGTTTAGATGAAATGTCCTGTTTCAACATGTAATAAAATAAATATTTTTCCATAATGTCTCACAGGTTTGTAAGAAAACTAGCCTAGGCATCATATCTTTCCTTGTGTCTGAGGAATATGCCTACGGAATGTGAAATGATACTGGCAAATGGTCTCAGGTTGTCACATCTTTGGCTGCACAAGACTTAACAGCTCTTTTTATAAAGCATCTGTCTTAGCAACACTCCTCAAGCCCAAAGGCTCAGGACACAAACTCTTTAAGGGAAAAGCGATAAAGGCTCACTAACATTGCTAAGCTGCATTTGGATCCAGAAGTAAGTCAGAGAACTCATTAGCAGGTGGAATTCTAAAGATAATGGATGAGGACTCCTGCTGCTTGGTCATATGGAAGCCTAAAGTATTTAAGTTCATTTTGCTTTATTACAGGGTTTTATGGTAATTTGCAGTCATGGTCTGCAGTTTTCTTCTCAGTGCTGTTTCTCTGCAAAGAACCCAAAGGGAGGCACAATAGCCAGAGAATCTATTTTAGTTCTCCAAGTTTAAGGCAGGAGTGACCACTCCATGGCTCACACGCCACAAGGGATGCTGTATGTGCTCAGCTGTGACAGAGCTCATGTCTCAAAGAGAGAAAGAATGATAAACCAGCGTAGCACTCCCAGAAAACAAGTCTGTGAAGCAACAAAATTCAAGTAGCAAATAACCCAAAAGAACAATTTTCAGTCAGGAAGACACCCAGTGATGAAAAGTTCTGCATGTAGTCACAGCAGCAGAAATCTTTAAGAGCTGCCTGCAGGCCTGGTATTGCACAGTACAAGGTTCACCTCCTCTGTGACTGATGATGTTTCAGAAAAAGAAAATGATAAAAGGCAAAAAATCCTTGGAGAATGTAGCCAGTGTCTCATCTTTCTCATTTTATGAAATAACTCCAAAAGTTACTTCAAATTTTGTTATAAGTGGTTATATTTGGATCATGGATAGGAAGGAAAAAACATCACCAAAATTAAAATTAAAAAAAATGATAACAGAATGAGGAGAAAAATTAATGCAATATAGGAAAGCCATGTCTTATTTACAGGTTGGTTTTCAGCCTGTTAACTTGTAGAGCTACACTCACAAAGAAGTTCGATATAGGGAAGCATTTCATAGAATCCACAAAGAAATTATTCCACAATATCTTGGCAAATGTTTTATGTGATAATCTCTCATGGCAGAAAGAAAACAACCACACAGTAAAATATTTATTTGAAGTCCATTCGTTCTGTACACACAGACATCTCTCTCACTGTACTTTTACACACACGCTCATATGTATGTGCGTGCAGATATATAATGCATAGGATACATATATACAAAGATAAATCTATACATATATAACAAAATAAAATCCAATATATGGTGATGACATGAAATAACCCTAATTCCAATTTACAGGAAGCAGTGAAGGAGTGAAAGAATCAGCCAGCACTGATGTGCATTGCAGTGACCAAGAAAAAGTAGGCAACAGTTGATGGGACTGTACTTTCACATAATATATTGATGAAAAGGATTTGATGAGGTGCCCAATGCTATATCAACCCAAATTACTTTTTAAACAACTGCATATAAATAATTTTCACTTGCAAGTCACGGGGCTTGTAAATCTACCATCACTACAGAGCTGAGTGGTTTCTCTTGGTGTACACATGGAAACTCTGTTATAACTGAAGAAATGGTTTTGCTTGCTTTCTTTTGCCAGTACTGCCCAAAGTTTGTTCAAAGAGTTGAAAAAATGTCCTAAAAGTCTGACAGCTATTAGAAATGGTAGGCTTGATTAGGACAGTGTATGTTCAAATGGGGCACTTACATTGACTGGTGAGGAGAACAGTTGTACTGTCATGCTAGATCATGCAAGAAGGAATATGTGAGCTGCCAATGTAAGTTTTTCAGATACTATTCACCTAAAAGCCCCATCTGAGTCAAAGACTTGAAGTCATTTGTTCATGTTAACAATTCTGCTCTTTGCTGCATCAACTGTGTATGTGCTCATTAAATCACCAAAGCACTCATAACCTGTTAAATGAAAAAGTCGGAGACAATATTCTAATGAAATCTCATAGGCTGCAAAAAGGTAAATACTTTTGGAGGTTTGGAAACTCTCAGGCTACAGTGTTTGCATGAGATGTGTGAAGACTTGTTCATTAACAGTGCAATTCATTCAAAGACAAGGACTGGTTAAGCTTTTCCTACAAATTCATATTTCATCTCAATAGCTTAACACAGCTACAGTAGTTTAGAGGTCACCACAAACACAAAAATCCTGTAATTCATTGTTTTGTCTATACATTGGTTTGTAAAGTCCTTGGGTGAAGAAGCTCTGAATAGTTCTCACTTTCTCTTCTGTCTAATTTGGTAACTTGTCCACCGAAGTATTACTATGTCTTTGGAAAATTCATTGCTTTTCTTTCCTTCACTGCAGTGGATTTTTGGAGCAAATCACATTCATATCTTAGTCCTTTTTTGACAGTATTAAAGAAAAGAAAACCCTTCAGGGCATCTTTCATTCTCTAAGGGGGGGGAATGCTTGGACATTGTAAAACAGAAAAAAAAAGGAAGATAATGAGAGCTTTTCGGAAGGATTTCCAAACCTGTGTCATGGGTTACCTTTCACAGATACATAGAAGTTAGGCTGTATGATTCTGACTTGAAACTAGACTGCTGAAAGATGGGATTGTCTAAACCACTATTCAGGCTCTGAATGACTGAATATCTTTTACAAAATGTCTCCCCATTAGCATTTTAGTTCAAACCAGCAATTAAATTCTGGCTGTTTCTATTCACCATGCCTTGGTCTGCATAACAAAGCAGACTCAATGTGCACAAACTAGATCCTTTTGGTTCAAACTAAACCAAAGCATGTACTTTGTGAGCTCTCCTTTCATCCTTCAGCCATGGTGTTTGGTCCATGGGATCACTCTAGAGCCAGACCAAAGGAAAATGAAAGAATGACAACCATCATGTCTGTTGGATCTTCACAACATCTGCTTTTCCATCCTGAAGTTCTCCACTGTGCAGTTTACCTTGTTAAGGAAGGCCTACAATTTTGTTCTGTACCTAAATACATCTGCAGAGGAATACAACCAGCTCAGAGTTGTACATTGAATGCCATCCAGACTATAACTACAAATCAGTTAGGGTTATCTGGAATGGTTAGGATTACCAAGGAAAAGATGAAATCATAGATTTAGTCCTGAAATAATTGGTGGATTAAATAAGGGCAGCACAATAGAAATAAGTGGAGTTAAAGTTGACTATGCCATCTGTGAAGTTGGCTCACAGGCTCCTGTTACTAGTCGATGCTGGAAATAAAATTGCAATGCACTAATAACCTGCTTCTTAGGATCCTTATAAATACACTGAAGCAGTGTATTTATACTGAAGAACTTGTGAAGAACAAGTCTTCATACATCTCATACAAACACTGTAGCCTGAGAGTTTCCAAACCTCCAAAAGGCTTTACCTTTTGGTAAAAACAACAATATGTTTAAGCACTTAGTCCGTAGTTACTATTAAGATAAACTATTTTCAGTCAGATCTGTGTGTAAAATAGTGGTCAACCCTGACAACCACACCACATTTCAAAATTTTGCCAAGTTCCATGGGTTTTAAATATGCACAAAACATCTTCTTGTCACCCATTTCAGATTATAACTATTTTCCATAATCTTTCAAGGGGATCTAATAAAAATATTTAGTCATTAAACTTTGTAATCATATTTTTTCCCCCGTGTACGTTTAATTTGAAAACTTGACAATTTAAACTTCCATTTTAATAATCTAAATTATGCAGCATGAGATACACTAGTTTTCATCAAAAAGTTCCAAGATTGATAACCTGCCTCTTATTTTATTGTCAGTAGAGAGTACAGACAAAAGCATATCACGTTTCCCATTACAACATTTGCAATGCCTCTGAAAAATAATTAGTGTTACTATGGCATTCATGAGATTCCAGACTCCTGAAGTTACACTAGTTGCTTGCATTGAAAAAGGAAGAGCTTTCTAGCTAACCCTGTACAACTGAAGGGTCCCACATTATCTTGTGAATCCAGATAGCTCTCTCCTCCCTTCCTTATGTATTTCCAGCCAGAATGCTCACAGCCTTTTTCTTATTTGGTCTCCAAACGTTTGTAGTGCCTGTGATTTTTCAAATGCGTGGTTTCCACTCCATGGGACCATATTGCTCTGCCAGGCTGAAGGGCCAGGGCAATCACATTTCCAATTTCAAAGCTGTTTGTTTTGGTAATTCTAGACAGAGAGGTTCTGAAATTGGTATACACTCATTTTTGTGTTTACCAAAAGGCTGTTTCAGATCAGAATTACTCCCACAGCTCTCAACTCGCCAGAGTCCACATGTGCAACATAATGTCTAACGAAGGATCAGAAGAGGAACTCCAAATATTTACTAAAGAAATAATAAAGAAATGAAAAAATAGCACCCCAAACTCAACATTTTTAGAACACTACAGACTTCATTCGACTTAAGAAATAGCTCTTGCTATATAATAATTTACTAGGAATGTGGGGGAAAGTGTTGTCACAAAGGTAATTTTAGCAAGAAAACTGAGAGGAAAAGCAGCTTTTAAACTATGTAGAATGGTGATAGCTTTGACTGCATCTTTCACATGGAGAGAGCCCTCAAACTGAAGGACGTTTGAGAAACATAGTGGTTTCATGTTACTATGGTAAACTAAACTGCAATCAGGAAGATACCTTGGGTTAGATATTTTGGTTACTAATTTGCAGTGCATTGTCACAAGTTCTCTGAGGTTATTAACATCATTATGATCTTATCCGTGTGAGAGCGGTGCCTTGAAAACTCCAACGAGATCAAACACACCGTAGGCATTTTAGGAGTGCTCTTGTAGTCACTCTCACGTAAATACCAACGGAATAGAACAAAAGAAAACAACAAAGAATTGGAAAACCAGTTGCTCTGGGTCAAATAGCACAGGTGTGCTGCCTTGTGTGTTGGTCTGAGTACCCTCGGGCCTGCTGTACCCCCATACCCCACACACACCATCTGGAGGCAGCCAAGCCACACTGCCAGAAGTGGCTCACCTGGAGCAGCTGCTCAAGGCTTCCCTCTCACCAAGCTCCAGGACACCAGCAAGGTCTGCAGCTTGAAATGGGCTTCTATCCAAAAAAATCTTGGATTCGAATGTCTTCTGGATCAACCATCCATTTCTGGGAGAATAGCCAGGGCGAATAAACCCAGATCCTCTCTCAGCCCAGTGGCTCAGTGTCCAGAGTACATTTTTTCCCCCAATAAATATGTACTCCACAGAAATAGTTGCCATAGCTCAAAACCTTTACCATTACAAAGAAGTGAGTTAAATCCCCTTCCAACATTTTTGTATTGTCATAAGTTCATGCAAGCAGGAAGAGCTAGCAATATGAAATCTTCAGTGGGACCACTATTTTTGTAAAAGTTATATACAAAAGAGAAATTTCATTCTCCAGGTAATTCATGTGTGACTTACACTTTTTATTATCTCTTGGTAATTTTTTCTCTCATCAGGACAAGTTTCATTTGATATATCATGTATCATATTTTAAATAACAAATTTTAATGCATGACATCCAATACCACATTCATTTTTTCTAAGTAAGACTATGGAATCTAAAGCTATACAAACTCTTATTTATATCTAGCTTCAGCACAACTCTGTTTAGATGTGAAAAGCCCCATCTGGTATGGGGAAATCAAGGGCACATATAGGAATACTCACATTTACATGAGGTACACAACTGCATGCAATAATTGTCTAAACCATTCAGTTTTTCTGAGAGTACCCAATTCAGCCAATATATACCTTTGCCATCAACTGTGATCAACATGTAGTACAAAATTTAAAGTTGTTGGACTCCAGAATCCTGACCCATTATCTGTCTGAAATATTTTATCTGGTTTAGATAAAATAATCCAGCCAGTTTTGTCTACAATACTTATCTTCATTACTGGGACAACTTAGCTCTTCACTGTCTTTTAGTGTGAGCATTCATTAAGAAAAGTAATTTTTGCTTGGGGTTTATAGTCTGTGAACCTCTGAGCAGAGCTGCACAAGAGCTGCTCTGAAACGTCTCTCCTACCAAAGAAGAAAGGCAGAACACAACTTCCAAAATCACCTGACAGGTATCAAATTTGTGTATGAAGGAGGAAAAAGTGAGCTCACTTCTTTTTGGATGAAAGCCACAAGATAACTCAGTCAGCCCTAAGACTAAGAGCTTCCAACCCCAGGCTGCATTTCTCAGCCTTTAGAGTCCTTTCTAACCACTGCAATCCCGTGCTCAGGGTGAGGAGCACATGCAGGATGCTGGAAGAAATTGGTGCATGTACGTGGATTTTCACCAGCCTCAGAGGAGTCACCTCACCTAAGCCACCCAAGACACACAGAGTTATGCTTTTTCAAGATGTGCAGGTGCATTATGATGAGCTTCAGAGAGGTACCCCTCTGGGATTAAGGCTCTCTCCACCGTTTTGGAATTCTTGGTGTCCAGACGTGCTGTTTGCCACAAGGTAGAGGCTGTGTTAGTGGCTGCCCTGTATTTAATGACCGTGTGTTAGCTGCCAAAGTCCACCACATAGGCTTTCAGAATCTTCTGCTTACTTAACTCCTTGCATATGCAAAGTCAAGCTTTTGGCATGCTCAGAATATTTTTCCCCTTTGAGCCAAAAACTACCCAGGTTTTCTTCAGACAAATTATTTTTCCAGTCGGCAGAACCTGAGGATTTTTACCATCTGAGCAGAAAGTCTGGATGCGCCAAAGTGCCAGACAAATGCCACTGTAGATTCAAGATCAACTTAGACCAAATGTGCTCTGAGTTCAGCATGCCTTAGATGTGCTGGATACCACACAGATTAAATCTGACACATTCTGGGATTGCCGAGCTCAGCAGATGCACAGCCCGGTAGGTCTGCAGACATTTTAAAGTTTATAAACAGAAATAGGGAGAATGTCACTTACATTATTTGAATCTGTATTGTCTGTCTTCCAGGGAAGGTGTTCTAGAAATGAGTGACAAGTATTCAGGAGCGATCAGGGGCTCTCTCTTTCAAGGCTAGAAATAGTTCTGTTTGTATTGAATAATTAACTAGTAATTAAATCAGAAAATGGGAGAGGGAAAGCCAGAGAGGATGTTACTTCTTAGCCTGATAGTAAGGGAAAATAAAAAAGGGTACTGCCATGATCTGCCGTCTTTTGAGTAAGAAAGCATCAGGCAGATTTGCTTTGACACACAGTGGGTCTGGCCATGCAGGCGAGACAGTGGAGGAAACCTTTCTTTGTAGTAGAGGAAACCTTTCTTTGTGGTGGAGGAAAACTTTCTTTGTGGTGGAGCAAACCTTTCTTTGTGGATTGCAACACAGCTGATCAGAGCTAAATCCTCACCAGCATTAGGTGCTGTGAGGCACACTCACAAAGACATCTCATTAGAGTAGTTTTACTTCTAATAGTATAGACCTTCAGTGAGCTATTCAATGCCTTTTGAGGGACTGTGTAGGCACCTTGCTCTTACAAAACCAAATGTGAATACAAGGATTCACATTATTCACGTATCCTGGTGACTCTAGATACTCACCTGAAAGGATAGCAGGTTTCTACAGCTGGGTCAGAGTGCTGAGCTCAAGTGTCTTGAATGCCAAAACATCCACTAAGCAACAGAACTGAATCATGGATTATCTTTAGCTTTGTAGATGAAGAAATAAACCTCCCAAAACAAACAAGAACAATTCAGATAAAATAAGGAAAATAGAAAAAAAAATCATAGAATTTACATCAAATGGCAGCTGTTTTGAACTGTCTGGATTCCCTTCAGGTTTCCTTTGAGCATTTAAAGACGAAAAAATAGAATGGGAATTAGATGTTTATGATGATTTTAGTCTCTGATCCATGAAAGCACTGAAGCACCTGCTTCAGCCATACTTATTTTATCATAAACTTAATTATTTGTCTAAAGATTATATTGAATGAAGACATTATTCTAGAATGGGGTATTGGCTTCCCAGGGACACTTTGAAGCTGGCCAAAACTTCCAACTCTCTTTGGTTGTATATCACTGTTCAGATTTTTCCAGTTGAATTCTATATTGGGGAAAAATACTGTTTAAGGAATATTAAGGGGAACAATGTGAAAAAAAAAGGAAAGTCAAAGAGCTTAGGCCAGTCAGTTATCCTTCCAGTTTCCCACAGTCACGTGACAGCTGAGATTCATATAGCTGCACCATATGGATCTGAGGTTCATATAAACCACACTCAGGAATTATCAAAACCAGAACCCCTTCCCTCCCTCCCCCTGACCCCAGGCCCTAAATCCAAGGGGGAAAGTATAACAAGGATAAAGGGTATTTTTAGTCCCTTTTATCTGTCACTCTTCTCTTGTGAACTGGCCATAAATTTCTGCCCCCATAAAAACAATTTGAGGAGTAGCCAGTGTCCTGGTGAGACATCTCTCTAATTGGAATAGGTAAGCAGATTTTAGCAAGGGGATTTAACACATCATGCCTTATTCTTTTGTCTTTGAGCTATTAGCTGAGATCTCTAAGTTTTATGCCATAGCCCATTTAAGACATTTTTCATAAAACTTATTTCACATATGAATCACTAAATGCTGGATTTTGAATTTGATTCTTCCCTCAGTTTCTTTTATAGATGGGAAAGCTCAAGGCTTTTCAGCTACAAATTCAGTTTTGTCCTTCCAAAGATCCTTCAAGCAAATTCAATTCAGCAGCATAAGCAACAGGCCAGATTTGAAGGAGTCACCTGCTGACAGGTGTGCGTGTTGTGGTGAAAGGGAATGCTGAAGGGCCAGGAAGGGCAAAAGGAGCTGAAAACTCATATTTTTGTGATAACAGGAATGCAGTAAAATCTTGAGGCTCTTCATGTGCCAGAAAAGACTACAGGTGAGTGAGAGAGAGTCGTAGCGTTATTGGATAAATGAGAGGGATTTGGAGTCCACAGCAGGTGAGGAGGAAAGGCAGAGCTGGGGGTCTGTGTGGAGAAAAGTGAATAGAGTAGGAAAGAGTTGGAGGATTTTTGGTGGAATAACCAGATAAGTGAGGGGAGAAAAAAGATCAGCTTGGGAATTTCATCTTTGTCTTGTTATTCTCGGGTTTGTCCCGTTGCTCTTCCTCACTCAAGACCCAAATATCTTTTTTGTGTTGGTGCCACCAGAGTGTGGGACTGCAGGAACACACTCATGCTGACCTAGACATCCCCCAGCATGGGCAGAACAACCTTTCCCTGCTGCAGCCTCTCTCCCTAAACTGGTGCCTATGTTTCCTGTGCCATTTGCTGGCTCTGCTCCCAGGCATAAGCTCCAGCTTCTACAAATAGACCCACTGCAATCAGTGAGACTACTCATGTGAGTAATGGCTCGCAGCTGGATGCAAACAGAGTCATGAGCTCCCTACATTTTTAGTTTTTGAATTTTAGTATTTTTCTTGTGTTGTTTTTTCCCCCCCTTTGAGAAATTGGATAAGTAAATTGCTTTTCCAAAGCTCCTCTATGTTTAGGATCCCAATGATCAGCACAGTTAAACAAATAAAAAGGAATCTTATTAAGTGAAGTTATCCCAATGCTGCTGCAAATCACAGCTTTTTTTTTTTTGTTCTTGTTCTATCAAACACTTTTGCTGATATAGTCTTTAAGAGCACTGAACAACTGTCCGGTGATTTCAAATCATCCTGAATTCTACTAATTCCAGTTGAGGTGTTCTGAGCTTATCAGTTCAGAGCTCTTTTGTGAGATCACACTAAACTTACTTTTCACCAGGTATCCCATTTCTGTTAGTATGTGGGTTTGGGTATGTAGTATTAGTCTCTAATGATACTGCCTTCATCAAAAATCACTAGAAGAAATGGATTCCATTTTCTCAGATTGTTTTATTTTTAATAATCTAAAGGAAAAAAATACAAAAATCTCATGAGAAAGAAGGAAATTTTTGGTGGGGAACTGATTTTTAAATGCTTGTGTCTACAGTAGGACACATTTTTAAAAACTGTTCAGTGTCCAAACATTACTTTTACTAAAAACAATGTCTAGATTTTGAGAGAATTCAAACAGTGTGCTACTGGCTACTTTACTGATGCCTTAAAATATTTCAGGTTCTCTTGAGATCTTGACTGTACACAGACAAACTATTATCTGAAAATCCTTGTACTTCTAGCAAATGTCACAACACTCCTCTCTAAGAAGGATGTTGCAAATAACTTTCTCACTGACCCTTAAAAAAGCAAATATCTAAATCGATTCTATCTGAGCTGAAATCTGTTTGGAAATGTACTTAAAAATCTTATTCTTTACTAAATTCCTCCTTAAATTCTTTATACAGACATATTGCTTTGTGATTTACTTCTATGTAATTATCTCTCCATCTTCCTTTCCCTGTAGCTACCTCTGTACAACTTCCTTTACCTAATAGCTATCTTGTCTCTGGGTTTTATAGCTGATCATTCATCATTATTCCTACTGCTAAGCCTGTTCTTTGCTTTGCAATGACTAAAATTCCTTGTCCCACTTGCTCTGCTCCTCTTCCCCCCCTTTCTCCAAGACAAGTTCATCTTCCTTTCTTGCTTTAGCTACAGCAAGATCATTCTCCTTTTTTTCATGCTCTCCCTCTCCCCTCTTCAGTTCATATATTCTGACCTCACATCTCTATAAATCTCTTCCTCTGTCCAGACCTGACCTCTTCTTTCCTTATAGTCTCGTAATACACTTGAGTTTCAGTGAAGGACAAAGAAAGCCACAAAGACTGCATGGGACAGTCCCACTCTGATTTTCAACCTCTTTTTTGCTGGCCTCTCCTATTTTGGTGACTCCCTGATTCTGCCCAAAATCCATTTGTGACATTAGAACTTTTATTAGTAAAATTTTTAGCACTGAAACCCACATGAACTATTTGATGTGAAATTTTCTTTGTGTCAATAAAACTTTAAAACCTGAAAAGCATCTCTTGGCATAGATTTCTAAGCAAATGGACTTTCTGGCAAATTATTTTTAATATGGTGATTTCAGGTTAAAAGGGCAGAAAGATAATTATCTGAAAATCTTGTGTCTTTCTGAAGGGGAAACAAGTTTGAAGATAGGTATGTCCATCCAGTTGGAAGCAGAGGCATGCCATGTGTTTTAAATCCACATTTCTACACATAGCAGTCTTGCAACATAACAAATAGGTAAGTGTAGGCACATTGGCAGGATAATATCTGCCTTCTTACAGAGTTTGTCTGTACATATCAGAACTGTACTTTTGATGAAGTGATAAGGAAACATAAGCTGCAAAGGTCTGCCCACTGCCTCAGCTGAAAATAACTTCATCTACCACTGTCGGGAGAACCTCAAAAAACAAACAGAGAATATTAATGCGCACATGCAAACATCAGTTGTACTTATAAACTTAAGTCATTTTCTCTAGGCTATTGGTTTTTTCCTTCATTTTGTTCAGACACAGCAAATAGATGTGTCAGCTTTTCGTTGGTTCAGTAACAAAAATCTCTGGAATCCGATTATCCCTATTCGTATATAGTCTGCAGTTATTTAAAAATAAGTAGTTTGGAGATTTAGCTTTGCTTCAGAAGTCAAAGTAATCTTATTGTTCCCTAATAAGTACGGCATGAGTCACTCCACTGCAATAGTCCCTCCACATTCCAGCCTTAATTGTCTCCAAATTAAGAAAAGCGTTAGATGCAACTCACTGTGAGAAAATGAATATTTCTGATCCCTGCTGCTAAATAACGTGGCGGAAAATGCCTCTGAATGCGCACCAGATCTGTTTGCTAATATGAAAACTGTCCCTTGAATGCATTATTCAATCATTTTTCATTTCAGCAATTATTTGCAATTTGTTAAACCTGTAGACTAATTTCACAAACAAGAAGTGAATGTTACTTCTTTATCAAGAGGGGTCCCCATGTGCTCCCAGCCTTCCTTAGTTCTTGACAGAAACTTGATTGTGATAATGGACCATTACAGCTACAGCTCTGTTAAAAAAAACCTGCTTTTGTTTTTGAAGCAAGTTGTGACAATTGCCTCCCATTTGAATCAATTTTACACAAGCCTCACAACAGTTTTTTACTCTGTCATCGTTTATTACGCATTATTACCTGAGTGCTCAGTGACTCCCATCACTGCAGAGGACTTGCCCTGCTGAGAGTGACAGACAAATTGGTGGGCAAACAGCCTTCTCTCCTGAGCATTCCCAGCCAAGGGTCCAAAACACGCCCTGTGTGGTGACAAGAGGTGCTTCACCACCTGGCCAAAGGAGGCTGTGGGTGATGGTACAACCCTGCCAGTGGGAAGTGCACCTGTTTTGATCCAGAAGAGCACAGGGTGCTTACATTGTGCACCAGAGGACCCCATTTACACCATGTCCTAACATTTAAGGCAGGCAAGCCTACCCAGCAAAATTCACTGCGCTGGGAGTAGGATCTCCACCCCCACATTACTGTAAGGTCAGACTCAGATGCACAAAGATTCTCACTTGTTTCAATGGTGCAGGAGGGAGACCTAGATCTTTGTGCAAATACTTCTCCTCACTTCAAAGAACTCTGGTTTTGACAGGTTTTAAAGAACAGACATGTTTGTCTTACATTAGTGCAGTTTCCACCTCAATAAAGCAATGTGGTTTAGGAAACATCTTATTAAAAACAGGTTCTGTTTTTGAATATCTAAGAAACCCTGCCCAACAAAGATGGGCTGTACACAGTTCCTTGTTTTCTTTAGCTTATTCTGCATCATCTAACCTATACAAAAATTCAGAAAGAGTATTTTTATGTAAAACCTGCCAGCAAAAATCAATGCATAAGTAGTAGAAAAATAATTTTGACTAGTGCTTGCATTATCTCCTACACATGAAATTTAACCAGCAGAGCTGGTTTTCCAAGGAAAAACATACATATTAAAATTTAAAAATAACAAGTGCAGAAAATTGAATTGAATCAGGATTCTTCTACCACCTGGGAAAGCATATGCAAAATGTTTTATTGCACAGGAGAGTCCAGACAATATTGACCAAGCCCCGCTTAAATTTCTCTAAAACATTTGTTGCACTAAAAACAACCCCTCAGAGCAGTGATTTATTTCTAAATTCCCTGGGTGTGCAGGGAGGCACAAAGGTCCTAAATCTGCTGACTAAGATAAATTGCAGGTTGGAATGTATTTAAAAAATGATAATGCAAAATGCAGGAAAATATACAGAGAAAGAGCAGATAGCAGTGGAATGGAGTACATGACCTGCCTGAGAAGTTACTACACAGAGCCAAAGAGCAGATATAACTGCAGACAAATTCCCTCAGCTTTCAGTACTTACAGAATTAAATTACTATTAAGAGAACACATATTTCTCCCTGTGGTGAATCCTTCAACTCCTTAGCAAAGATGACTGGGAAACTGGAGAAACAAACTCTTTATTGAGGCAGAGGAACAGTTAGGAGAAAGGAATGTGCTGAAATTCATGAAGTGAGTTAAGATTCCAAGACAAGAAATTAAAAAAAAGTGTAAGAAAGTGAGTATTAATAGAGACACCTCCTGTTACTCTGGTTGCCTGCTACAGGGTGCCTTGTTTCACACTTTGAAGCATCTGCTGTTGGCCAGAATTTGAGCTGGGACACAAGATGCAACGGACCGATGGTCTAATAGGTCATGGCAATTCCTGCGGTCTTGTTTTGTAGAGAGGTGCAGCCAATCCTGGTTTTGGTTTGTTTGTTTGTTTGTTTGTTTGTTTAAATCTTCTCTCCTGTCTCTCTCTGCACATGATGACTAAAGAAACATCTCATCAAGCTGTCACGACAAGTCTCTGGCAGACCAGGTCCTACCCTGGGCCAGGGCTCAGCTGCCAAGTAGCAAGTACAGAGATATGAGAGAAGCTCATGGAGCAATGAAGGTGAGAGAAAACAGAACCTTCCACTGCTCTCCACTCACCTGCCTTCAATCTTTTCACTTTTCCTGCTTCCAGGCGCTCAAAAAAAAAGAATGAGATGCACGAAAACATCCCCCTGTCCACTTAAGAAAGACCTAATATCAGAAAAGTCCAAGCTGAAAATTGACATAGAGAATTAAGGGGGAATGTTAGAAGGGAAACTTGTCTTTGGTGGCTGAGAAATAAGACAGCTTGAAAAAAAAAATAAATCATGCTTATAAATTATTTTTCTCCTACTTGGACTCCTTCCCATGGTTATGTTGCATTGCTTGTATGGCACTACCACAGTGTGGTGCACAAACACTAGAGATGGAAATAACTCTGCAGAGAATTTAAGGAATTGTTCTGGAATACAGACCTCAATTCACCTCCAGA
This sequence comes from Corapipo altera, assembly GCF_003945725.1. Classification (NCBI taxonomy): domain Eukaryota; kingdom Metazoa; phylum Chordata; class Aves; order Passeriformes; family Pipridae; genus Corapipo; species Corapipo altera. The sequence goes on along the minus strand of NW_020884934.1, from coordinate 2,118,529 downwards.
GAATCCATGGTAAAGTAGGGCTAACACCACTTAAAAAAAGAAAAGAGACATGAATATAATTTTGTCTCCATGTAAGAACTGGCTTCACAATCTGAGCTGAAAGGAAAGGGAGGACACAACTAATTCCAGGATGAGCAGACCTTTCCAGAGACAGGTTTCACTATCCCTCTGTTACGAGTATACTCCTAATTCCACATACGACTTAAATCCCTGGTGCCTGTGCCATCAGGGCCTTACTATTTTTTTTTAGAAAGCCAGCCTTAGCACTTCTCCTAAGCTCTGGATTTACTTTGAGAAGAGGCCAGAGGAGCAATCAACTATTGACCTGGGGCTGTGAATTCTCCTTCATAGAACCAGGGACTCCAGTTTTTCTCCTGGATGAGTTTTCACAAAATAGGGCTTTCATCTTTGAGATCTTCTAATCCATCTAAGTCTTGGCTGAACTGGGGAACAATTTGACAAATAAGTGGAAGCAAACCTGAGACACAATGGGATAATATTCTCTTGCTTGCCTGTAAAATCAGAACTAAATTATGAGACTTCAAGCAAAATATGTATTCTGAAATAGAATTATTTATCCAAATATAAATTTATTGATGTCTTCATTCATTATTCTATTTCTCTAACTTTAACAAAGTATATAATCTGTTTTCTCACCCTGAGAAGGTCTGAATCTGCCAAGAAAATCAGATGAGGAAGGGCTTCCAGACATCTCATCAAGAAAAAAAAAACCACCACAAAAACCTACCTGCTATAACTAACTGGATATTGCCACTGACTCATAGGAATGTATTCCATTAATCCCCCTCTTTTATCTTTCATCAGCTCATGGACTTTTTTTATTGTGCTAAAGGAACTATTATTTTTAGCTAATTAAAGTTCAGTGAGGTCCCCATTTAGATGTGTCTGTCATCAGATGGGAATGCTCACTCCCACCACATGATTTCTATTTGCAAGGCTATTCACCCACCCACCCACCCAGCAGCCTGCCAGCCGTGCAGCCTGCTGTAAGTACATAAGCACAATTCCTTACTCATCCTGGTCTGTAATGACCTACAACCACCACAGAAACTCTCCTGGTACCCAGATACCCATATAGGTTGGAGAGTTGGGCTGATTCCAACAGGATGAGGTTCAACAAGGCCAAGTGCCGGGTCCTCCACTTTGGCCACAACAACCTCCTGCAGCGCTACAGGCTGGGGACAGAGTGGCTGGAGAGCAGCCAGGCAGAAAGGGAGCTGGGAATGTGGATTTACAGGAAGCTGAACAGGAGCCAGAGTGTGCCCAGGTGGCCAAGAAGGCCAATGGATCCTGGCCTGGATCAGGAACAGTGTGGCCAACAGGACCAGGGAAGTGATTCTTCTGTTGTACTCAGCGCTGGTGAGGCCTCACCTGGAGTGCTGTGTCCAGTTCTGGGCCCCTCAGCTCAGGAAGGCCATTGAGGTGCTGGAGCAGGTCCAGAGGAGGGCAACAAGGCTGGTGAAGGGACTCAAGCACAAGTCCTATGAGGAGAGGCTGAGGGAGCTGGGGCTGTTCAGCCTTGAGAAGAGGAGGCTCAGGGGAGACCTCATCACTCTCTACAACTCCCTGACAGGAGGGGGGACCCAGGTGGGGGTTGCTCTCTTTTCCCAGGCAACTATCAGCAAGACAAGAGGGCAGGGTCTTAAGCTGTGCCAGGGGAGGTTTAGGTTGGATATTAGGAAGAATTTCTTTCCAGAGAGGGTGATCAGCCATTGGAATGGGCTGCCCAGGGAAGTGGTGGATTCTCTGTCCCTGGAGGTTTTTAAGATCAGACTGGATGTGGCATCAGTGCCATGGTCTGGGAACCACAGTGGGGTTGGATCAAGGGTTGGGCTTGATGATCTCGGAGGTCCCTTCCAACCCAGCTGATTCTGTGATTCTATGATTCTATGATGATTCCAGGGCAGCTCTCCCTCTGTGATACGTAAGCACACAGAAACTTTAGAGGCCAAGCTTTAGATATGCCTTGGTTCTGGCACACAGTTGCATTTAGCAGAGCATTTAGTCATTTAAATCATGCCTATCTTTCAACACTACGTGTGTGTGGTATAGACCCTTCACATTACTCTGCTTTAGCTGGGTTTAATATCAGCAGTCATATCTTGGTGGTCAGAAGGGTATCCCACCAGGGGCAGTAAGCTTTGCTTTTCAGGGACATGACTTACAGTGATCACAGAATATTCTGAGTTGGACGGGACCCACAAGGATCAGCAAGTCCAGCTCTTCAGTGACTTGCCCATATGAGCAGCAAACCCACAACCTTGGTGGTGTTAGCACCAAGCTCCAACCAACTGATCTGATCTCAGGGTCTAGCAACTCTTGGCTGTGCCAAGCACAGTGTTGATGCTGGAGCCCACTGGCAGCTTCCAAAGAGATTTTTCAGGGTGCCTGGCAGATACAGCAGACAAGCTGATGTGTGTGGGGGGAAAGAGAAAAAATTGCAAGGGTGCAAGGTCTGCTTTCAGCCCACAAGAAGCACTTCCAGGGCTCCCACTTTGCAGAGGGGAGGACGGAGTGGTGGTAGTGTGTGTGTGAAAATCTGGTATTTCAAACCATGTCCCAGTTATGGAAGAGGCAGAGAACAGGTTGCTCGCTTGTTACGTGGCACAACTATAAGAGCACTACATGCTCAGGAGCAACCTACAGGAAAGCAGCTGACCTGCTAAAGATGGAATACTTGAAAATAATAAAATTAAGAAAAACAGCCGTTAAACTCCAGAAAATTCTAAGCAACAAGAAAAAATGAGAGATCTGTGGTGAGATTGCTCCTGATTTTTTTTTTGTTGTTGTTTTTGTTGTTGTTTGTTTTTAAATTTGAGCTGTACAGCCAACCAGATTTCTCTGCTACCTGTGTCTTGTTCATAGATGAGTCGTCTTTGTGCTGCCACTGCTCTCAGCCCCTTTCTTCCCTGTCTGTGGCATTTCTTTCATCTGTGCTAATATCTCCTATAAGGTCTGACCAGTCCCAGCAGTTGATCAAATAACAGACTGGGAAAAATTATCTATCACTAAAAGAAGATGCTAAAAACTACCTTTGTTTTACTTTTTCCTCCTCTTCAAACCTGTTTGCCTACCACCTACACCAAGCCTTCTAGTGCTTTATGTAAAAGACCAGATCCTGGCTCCCTTTGGCAACCTGCTAAAGAAACATGCATTCTTTATTGGATATGACATAGCATTTCCTACATTCCTGATTCACTCTTTGATCTCTCCTGACAATTTACTTTAAAGAATTTTGCTATCTTAAAGGATTATTACTGGTACATGTTTTCCTTTCAAAAGGATTAAAAAAAAAAAAGGAGAAAAAAAAAGTGTGAAACATAATCTATGTTCTTTCTACTTTTAAAAAGTTCAACTAAGTTCACATTTACCAGTTAAGATATATTTATATTTGTTTTCTTTCCCTTCAGCAGCAAGCCATTAATGCCTCACGACACTTTTATTACAGCATTTGTCTGTGAATTGCTGCCTTCATTTCTTTGATCATGAGCCAGCAGAGACCCTCAGTGTGTCACGTTGGTGTCACTGCAAGCTGTGGTTGCAGGGCAGGCTGGTATTCTTTTGCTCTTATGGACATTTAGTGACTTGTCTCCCTTGGAAAAAAATATTTAAAAGCCTTGCTATCAGTTGGGTGGGTATATAGATCTACATCCCTGCTAAGATCAGCCAAATTTACTTCTGGAAGAAAGTACCACTTCCAGAAAATTTATTAGTCAACAGTACTGCATTTTTATTTGTGTCTGTGCACTTTGGGTGCTCATACTGGCAGTCCCATAACATTAATTCCAGTTAATAAGCACAGCAAACACTCAGTGCCCCAGTACAAGTATCTTGGTGTTCCCCATCTCTTGGGTGGCTCCATGCTCCAGGATGCACAAGGATACAGCAGCATACATTACACAATGTAGAATGAGATACCAGTTTAATGTCAGACACCTAGTTTTTTCTGCCCTCCAAGGTTTTCTGAATATTCCTAAAATATTCATCGTTTTGTAAAAATCCTCGCTTCCCTTCCTACTTTTGGTCTTTCTGCCACGTGCATGGACACTGAACAGCTCTGCAGGATTCCTGGGGCTGATCTGCAGATGTCCTTGGCAATTCTGCATAGGCAGAAAGTCACCAAGTGTAACTAAAACACCATTTGAAGACACCAAGGAAGAGGGTATAGAGCTTGCTGAAGTGAACAAGCAAACAGTGCTGGCTAGTGCAGGCACCTATCAGCCACACAAGCAGGAATGATACTTCAGGGTCTAACAAACAAACACTAACTAACTAACTAACTAACTAACTAACTAGCTAACTAACTAACAGAACCATCCTTACATGCAAATCTGAGTGTATTGGGAATGGCTGCCAAACTTTCCTCCAGGAATGGTTCAATGTAGATTACACCTCAACAGCTCAGAAGCAGAAAGGAAAATAACTTCAGCAATGGAAAAAAGTCTGGTGAACCAGAAGACTGCAACTGTAGCTTGTGCCAGGAAGGTGCCAGTCTCTGGGGAACCAGTTTCAGGTCAGAAAATAGACAGACACCAGGGCTGTCACTCAAGCATGTAAGGCCACCACCTGCATTTTTCTGTGCAAAGTCAGAAGGAAATAGCTTCCTGAAGAGCAGTGCAGTCTGAGATAGGACCCATATCCTAATGAGATTTTTTTTCCCCAATGACTACATAAAGAGGAAAGCTGTTAATTTTATTCAGTTATGTAAGCACCTGTCTCAAGTGGGAACATTCAGTGAATATGAATACCTGTGCTGGTTGGTGAAAAGTGGTGTGTAACACCACCTTCACACCCCTAGGAACATAAGTCATTTTCAGAAGGTGCAAGGAAGGATCTTTTCTCTTGACCAAGCCCTCCACATTTCTGGAATTGCAACATCAAGGTTAATTTTATTCTTTGTTTCTCTCACTTTTGGTCCCATAAAAGAGACATCTGACTAGTACCACACAAAGATTCAGTAAACATTTGAGAACATACACAGATCAAATTTAATATACTTTTAGTTTTCTGAAAGGATATTAAAGTGTATCTTGAGTCAGACTGATATTAGCAAAGTTAATGTTTCTGTTATGATTGCTATGTACAGTGTTGTGAATCATCTTTATAAGCTAAGGCAACTATTAGCAGCAGAGGTTAAAAGCACACTAAAATTAGAAAAGTTGTTTGCTAATTTTCAACATTCAGATACAAGGGCCTTTATGAAAGTCTACCGAGAGTCTGCTCGGATCAGAGAGGCCCCACAAGATCTTAACACTGTGTCTGAGTACTGAATTTCCTACTTTTTTTTTAGAATATTGTTGTCTAGAATATTGCCATTAAGTGCCATATGAACAAATGATATGAATAGTTTGAGTGCTGTTGGAGCACCTAAAATCTTCTAATAAATTTCATAATAAATGTAGGCATTTCATTCAATGTAAGCATCAGAGAAGGAAACGGTGCAAGCACCCCACAACAAGCAGGAAAAGAGCAATGCATTCTGCAGATATTCATGACATCACTGGGGAGAACACCGTGCTTGTACAGCACGATTTAGGGATATAGGGAATGTCACGTATCTTCCTGATTTATCACTGTCATCCATTTGAAATAGAGAAGGATGATGGTTATGTGTGTCTTTCATAAGATGGGTAGTACATGGTCTCCAAAAGGTGGTGAGATAATGGCTTCATCTGATTTTAGTCCATAATAATCTGCATTACTACTATCTAACACTTAAGAATTAGCGTTTTGGTGCCTTACTATTTTTTTCTCTAGAACCAGCAAAAGACTTTTTCATAAACAACCTGTGGCCAGTACAGGTCCTCTGGCTCCTGATGAGTCTGCCAGTAAAGAGGGGAATCAATCTCCTGGCAGCCCAAACTGCTAGAGAAAACACAATTTTTTAGATTTCTATAGAAAGAAACAAGTCCTAGGGTACTTTTCTGAGAAATTATTTTAAGAGAAAGTGTTTCATGGAATTGTACCTCAGAAGTCTGTCACATCAGAGTGAGCCCACAGGAGATGTGACAGAGAAAAGAAACCTTTTCAAGGGGTGTCAGGTTATTGGGTAGGGGGAAGAGAAGATCAGATGCCACAAAATCACTCCAGACGTGTTGATTGTGGCTGACATATTGCTGAGAAGGTTGAAAAGGGCTCGAGTACGGCAGAAGCTGCCAGCAGCTGATGGTACGAGGGCCTCGTTCTACTCAGTTATTTGTGTGAAGGCCCACAAGAGCTGAGGGAAGGATGCAGGGGGATATTTGATCTGGATGGAAAAAACCAAAACAATTACTCCCAGAAACTTCAGAGAGGGCTTTTGAGCTACTCCAGGAAAATGCTGATGTTTAACATGAAGCATTAAAATGGCCTCTCTGTACACATGAACACAGAGAAAGATGAGCTGTCCTTGGCACGTAACACGGCGAGACAAGAAAGCAGAAGGCACACATCATGTACATTGCTATCTAACTGCCTCTTTACCCCTGTGAAAGTGCAGTGCAGGTGTGAGACATTTGAAACTGGCACAATTGCATTTCTAAATGGGACTACAGCCTTCTGCAATTTCTACATTTTCTGTGTACTAGGGGTTTATGAGAATTTATTCTTAAAAGCCGGGACCTCAGACTGAATCACCACTACTGTTTGTGAAGCATGTCTTGATACAGTTCATTTTATTTTAGTTACTTAGATCTGTAGATTTTTCTTTGTTGCTATGATCTGAATTTTTTGTAGTTCTTGCTTCATGACAGCTGAAATTCTACCACTGGTATTAAGATGTGCTACATAACTAATGGTTCTAATATTCTCTTCCTTTATTGCTAGGTCTTTACAAAAAGAGTTATTTTCAAAATATATTCCTATATAACTTTTGGTCATGAAATGAACACTATCTTTTGAAGAGTGTTTCCAATCTTTTTTGCTTGGAAAAATAATTGTCTATACTATTGTTACCTTAACTACCTCCTTTATTGTGTTTTTTCTGGCTTCTTTTCCGCTAAATTTCAGAGCGCTGCAAATGTCTAGCAGAGTCTGAATTTTGTTGCATGTATCCCTTCTTCCTAGTCTCTGATGAAGTTATCCTTTTGGATGCATTAGTGCTTTTATAGCTACGTCCAAGAGCAAGCATCCTCCTCCTTTTTGCATTTGCAAATATTTGTAGAGTTATATGTGACATGCAAACACCCTTGTTTGCCTCTTCCTTTATATATTTATATATTTAGGCAGTAGCAGCAGGGAGTTACCAGATGCTGTCCCAATCCCCTCTACATTCTGGTAGGCCTGCCAGAGATCTTTCACCTGCTGCTTCATCTCATGCCTTCTGTGGCCCTTGACTGCTGTCTCTGCAATGCCATTGACCTGAATATTCCTGTTTTCATTTCTACCTCGTGGAAACATCTGCTCAGCCCCTTAAACCACGCAGGGAGTAGGGTTTTATTCAGGTGTCAGAACGGCAGTAGGATTAAACTACTTCAATGGGTGCGTGCAAGCACTGACAACTTTTAACAGAACAGAACAGGGAATAGGAATTAGTGCTTGGATCATAATGCTTTCTGTGCAGGCAACCATAGACCTCACTACCAAAAGAAAAGTATTTGATATTGGGCACCAACTGTGCATTCAAAATAGAAAAGGCAGCAGGCCTTCTCTTGATGAGTTTAAGCATTCAGGGACACATTCTGTCTCCTTTTGTGCTCACTCTGATTAGTCTCGCACTTCCTTTATATTCCTGCTGTAACTGGGAGGGTAGAATGTGAGCTGTACAGTGGTGACATGGATGGCAGAATGAAGTCTACAATAAGCCACAAAAAGTACAATACCCCAAAAGAAAACAAAATTACTAGTATAGCGGTGAAGAACATTGACACTGTGTAATTAAATGGCGGGATATTGGTTAAAAAAAAACAAACCAAAAAACAACAGAAAGCAAACCCACCAAAATTAAGTTACTGTATTTATCATTTATTTGTGCTCCATTATTTTACTGCACCTCCCTGGCATGTTTCATTTCTTAGGACTTTTGGTAAAAAGATTGGATAAATAATCTGGATTTCACCACTAAATAATAGAGTCTTTCCTGTCTTCAGCAATATAAACAATTTCCAAAGTTCCTCTTCTCCACTGTGTCCAGTGCATTTTCTATACTAAATGTTTTGTTTTAAGCACACAGAGCTACGTTGTCCAACTCCAGCACTGTGTAATTTCATGTGCTTTAGTTTTCGTGAAGAAAGAATTCTCCAGGCTTATTTAAGCTGAAAAGTCACTTACCTGAGCCTTGCCCAAATCTGTTATGACATCATTAGATTCAAATGGATTAATATGACAAGAATGTTAATATTCAGGTCATGGGGTGAGTTCAAATAATTTTTAAATCCCACTCCAGTTTAAAAGTGTATGTGAAACTAGGTTACTCTTACAGTGACAAAAGCTATGAAATACTGCTGTCTTTTTAAGCATCACAAGGGATGGATGCCAGCATGGCATCCCAAGGAATGGTAAATTCTTAACGTGAAGAATTGGATAATACATCATTTCCAAAAGTTGGGGGGAGTGATATGAAAGATTGAAAAGCCTTAAAGGACACAGTTGAAAGCCAGCCACTGCACATCCTTGAGATGTTCATACAAGGACTCTGTGATGTACAATGCTAAAAGAAGGGAGAGCTGTGGAGTCTGTTGAGACAAGGTACCTCTGTCAACGTTAATAAGAAGCAAGGTTATCTCACTGCTATGTTTAGGTCAGAAAAACACTGGAGTTTCTCGGAAGACACATGGCTAAAGAGATAATGAAAGAGCTGAAGAGCTACCACTTTTCCCACTATCTTTCCTCAGTATGAGAAGATTAATGATGGAATTCTGTCACTCTGGAAACTATGCTAAGGCACATAGAAAATAAGGAGGTGACTGGTGACTGCCAACATTGCTTCACTAAGGGCAAATCACACCTGTCAAATTTAGTGGCCTTCTACAATGGGGTGACAGCATTGGTGGATAAAGGAGAACAAGTGATGTCATCTGCCTGTCCTATATGACACTCTTGCCTATAAACTGTGGAGGCACAGATCTGATGGATGGACCATGCAGTGGTCCATAAGGAATTGGCTGGACAGTGACACTCAGAAGGTTGTGGTCAACAGCTTGATGTCTCTGGAGGGAAGACCTCATTGTGGCCTTCCAGTACCTAAAGGGAGCCTAAAGAAATATGGAGAGGGACTTCTTCCTTCCCATAAGATGCAGGTTTAGGTTACCTACTAGGAAAAAATTCTTTACTGTGAGGGTGGTGAGGCACTAGAATGGGTTGCCCAGAGAAGCTGTGGATGCCTCATCTCCAAAAGCATTCAAGGTCAGCTGAGATGGGGCTTTGAGCAACCTGGTCCAGTGGAAGATGTCCCTGCCCATGATGGGAGGAGACCAAATGATATTTAAGGTCCTTTCCAACCCAAACCGTTCTATGATTTTATGGTTCTGTGATAAATGGCCTCTTCATCTCAGTGAAGTGAGAGGTTCATTTGTTCTTTTTCCCCTTTTCCTTTCTCTGTCTTTCTTGCTTAGAATTCTGACTATTTTAGGAGATGATAGAACTTTCTTTATCCCACTGACGATGTCATTTTTATGGATATGTGCAGTGTACGGGCACTTAAAAGTAACACAACTTTTAAAAATCCAAGTAAAGACAGAACAAACAAATCATCCCCAAAGCTATGTGGCTATAAGGATGCAGCAAAATTAATTCAGGACTGAGAGCTCTGTTTGGGTCAGACCTGTTTAACACAGGTCTCCATAAAAAGCACATACTGATGGTTTCATGTGTTTTGTTTTTGTGTTTCTACCCATCCTTACCTGGCTTGACAGTGGTTTTTTCTTTTTATTTTTTTCCTGTGAGCCATGGAGATAGCAGCATGGGACACAGAACAGTGATATATTGCCACACTGACACTTGGATAATCAAAAACTGAATAATAAAAAGAGTCCCTTTCCCTTACAAAAGAAAGATGGTAATGAAGAAATCTCACAAGAGAAAGAGAGAGCCCCTTTCTGCAGCCACAGGGCAAGTTCTCTTATTCACCATCTGAACCAGAGTCTAGGATGGATATAGAAAGTGTATCCCCTGTTCCCTCTTCCATCTCCCCTTCCTGACCTTTTTTTTTAATGTTTCTTCTCTCCAGTCAACCAAAGAGTAAGAAATGTTTTGTTGCATCAATCAGATCCAGTTTTGCTTTTAGTTTATTTGTTTGGTTTTCTAACTCATTTTTTTCCCGTTTTTTTTTTTTGGCAGGGAAACCTGAGGTTTTGTTTTCATTTCCCAACTTATGTATCTGCTCTAATGCAAGACAAGACACAGACCATGATTTTTGAGTGGCATATAAATTAGACATTCGACTGGTCCCTCCCTTTCTGCCCACAGGAACTGGCCTCATCCTGCAAAGCCCCTGGGCACTCTGAGAGTGTTGTGCACTGCAGGGGACATGTATGAAGCAGAACAAAAGTGCAATTGTAGTGTCAGTGTACCCCTTGCTATTTTCATCTGGCTGGTACAGTGGTAGTTTTGCAGCAAGGATGATGTGCATTTCCCTGTGCAGGGGCAGCAAAAGCAGGTATAGAAGGTTTCTGAAGCATTTACAAATGCATACCATTGTACATTTAATACTTTTCTCAGTCAGAGACTGGTCTAGCCCCTCCTCGGTGTGTTCAAGCTCCTAAAACTTCAAAAGCAGAACTTTAATTCCTTGCCTTATAAAGCAGGGACAAATTCAAAGTAAGTCTGCATGTAAACCTTTCATGTTTGCAATACAGCAATATTCCTTCCTTAGCTGAGTCTCTTCTTCTTCCTCCAGAGATAATATGTCCTTTTTTTTTCTAATTTTCCAGGTTACTTTGATTTAGCAGGTTGTTCCTTGTCACATTTTCCTTCCTGTCACATTCAAAATTGCCAGTACCCATACTCTATACATCAGCAGAACTCTATCTGGAGCTCTTTTACACTTGGGACAGACAAGATTAAAAACATCCCACCTTCTTCCTTGACTACCAGGGGCATTATGCTACCTTTTACCTGACAATCCCAACGATTCCTAATCCTCATTTACACAGTTAGTCAACAAACTCCCAAATTCTTTCTCTTCTCAAAGCCCTCCTTATATTCCTGCATCTTCAAATAAATTATATTTACTCTGATATGGCTGTAGCCCACTACAGATTGTGAGTTTTAGCCCATAAGCATGGAGAAGAGATCCATTTTTCCTTCCTTCAAGCAATTTCTGTAGTTTTAAAAAATATTATATGGTCCCCTTGATCTTCTTTTTTTTATTTTTTTTATTTTTTTTTTAATTTTTTTTTGTATTCTTGGTTATGAAATTTCAATTTGGTCTCTGATCTCAGATGCCAGTTTCTAGGAGTCTAATTGTTCTTGTAAATTGTTAAAGTGTCTCCACCTGATCCAGATCTTTCCTTAAGCGAGCACTCCAAATTCAATATAACCCTTTAGCCTTGAGGCCCTTGAATCTTTATCAAAGTTGAGCAGGATGGAAACACTACCTCAAGTGCCCTGCTGCCTCCCAGTATGGTATTTGGATTCACCACAGCAGTGTGACATTTTTAACTCATGACTCATGCGTATTAGCTCGTGGTTCAGAACAACCCCTGACCCTTTCCTGTATAACAGCTTTCCAGCCAGCTGCTCCTCATTCTTTATTTATGCAGTTGACTCAGCTTGCCTACGTGAAGTATCGTGCACTTCCCCCCTCTCCACTTCAGCTCATCTTCCCCAGGTTGCCAAGGTAATTTGGAATTCTGTTCTCGTTCTCCAGTCCATGCAGCTTCCTCTCTCTCCACTTCCCAACACCTTGAGGATGGGGATTATTAATGAGCAACGAGCAGCACAGGGCAGCTCCAACACCACTCTGGTTTGATAGGAGAACTGATAATCGCCTTCTGTGGGCAAGTTTCAAACAATTTTAAACATACACGCTCTGTCCCAGATCCCTGCAGACCATACTTTCTTTACTTTTGAGGATATCAGGAGTGACAGGGTCAGAAGACTTTCCAAAGCCAAGTCACAGGGGATTCAGTCCTTCTTCCCTGGCGTGCTGTAGAAGTGAATGAAGTCTGTTGGTTTGACACAGCTGCTTTCCCAAAAAAATCCATGCTTTGGATGGAGCTTTGGTCTCACATCTTTCCAAAAATTATGACTACCTAATACAGCCCCATTTCACTGGCTCATTCAATTTTTAAAGATAGGGATCTTCATGATAACAACCATGTCTGACGACACCACACTGACCTCACTTCCTACAACTGGATTCAGACCTCAGTGCTCTCTGTGAGGTTACTGGCAACATCCACTTGAATTATTTAGGAGAACAAAATAAATAAGTCATTAAAATTATTATTCTGACTCTTCAGTAATACTAGGAAATGGTGGGAAAAATCTTTCTATCCATATTCCCTGATGATTTATTATCTTTTTGAATAAAAAGGCTCCATTATAGCTGTAAAAATTATCTTCATTTTTCTACATTTTCCCCAAATCCATTATTATTTTTCCTGTAAAAAATGTATTTTTCAGAAAATCTACCTTTAAGAAAAGGAAAAAAAAAGAGAGTAATCACTTTTACTCTAGACTACATAGTCTCAGTACACATATAACTTAATTCATCATGGATCCACAGTACATTCCAGACCCATCAAGATAACTTTGCCCATAATGTGATTTTCAGTGTTTGTGAGAATAGGTTATTGGTTAAACAGATGGGGGAAGAGGGGAGCGAGGAGAGCTTTTGAAGTTATGAGATCATAGAAAATTTATTCTGATGGTCGAATCAAGGGACTTGAAAACTGGTAATAAAAAAAAGGATTTTGCAATTTCTCATGTCTAGTTAAATTTGTATCTACTCAGGGCATTGCCCTTATACTGCAGCTGAAAAACCTGTAAGACATCCAAGGTTATGCTGCAGCAGGGCACCTTCCCTGGCTTCTAATAAATTTAAGCTAAGAGGGCCCTGAGATATTGAGACTAAAGCTGAAATAGTCTTCTGTCTGACAGGTTAAGGAAAGCAAATGACCCTACCTGAAAGGATGCATTTTGCTGAATGAGCACTCAGGAGTCACTCTGCTAAAACATACTTAAGGTGATGCCAAAACAAATATTCTTATTTGTGACTGCAATTATCATTTATATTCAGTATAAAGCACCGGACAGAACAGAAGGAAAATCAACTTTAAAAGGTGGGATATCCAGAAACTGCAGCACCAAAGGGTAACTAAAATCTTCAAATCATTTAGTAAACAGCTACAAGGGAAAAAACACAATTCTTTGGTTTTGACTGAGCCAGGTGGCACAGTGTGAGCTATTCTATGTCCTTGTATCTAAAAGCTTTTGCAGGGATCAGCCCCCAGCTCTGTCTCCTGGCAGAGGCAAAGTGCCCAGAGCAAGGGGCATGGACATCGTCACTCGACCCCAAGATGCTTTGGTTTGAGCTCTTCCCCTGGTTGGCTGCCCACCAGAAACTACACTTCTCTTCCCCTGTCCTTCATCCCTCAAAAGCTGCAGTGACAGACAAATTGCCTGCCCTTTCCTTACAAGGATTTCCCTTCCTCCCCTGGCACAAAGGATACAATTTGTATCATTTTGCGTCTGCAGGAGTTCTCATTAAAACTTGTGGACCACTGTCCCTGTGATTATCCAGCTTTTCTAAAATTAAGGGCACAATTAGAGGAAAATAAAAACTGTTCGTGACTTTCTCAGGGTAATAAATACGTATGCAAATAAACAGATAAAACTCCCTCAGGTTTTTAGAGGATTTCCACAGACCAAATGGGTATAATTCTGCTTGCTTGATCCCAAATAGAAGCAAAATACCCCCCTTTTGTCACAAGTTTAGCATGCTAATGCCTGTTATTGTCACAACTGTTATCTAGAAAAAGAAATATTAAAAAAAAAAGTTCTAGTTAAAAAATGTGCCAATAATTTTTTTTTTTTGTCAAAAAGAAAAAGTGAGGGGCCCTGTAAGGGCTATAGAAGTTTAGTATTGAAATGCTTGTACAGGTATTTAAATAAGTAAATATGGGGGTACATATCTCCTTTTTATCACTTACTTCAACAATTTTGATGTCAACTATTTTACCCCACTTCAAAAGTCAGACTTGTGAATTTATTCAGCCTCAGAAATCACACATCCCCATCAACAGCATCATGGATACATATGTAGGTCAGACACATATCCTGCCCCAAACCCACAGACAAAACCCCTGTTTCTGTCAAAGGGGGTTACCCTTCTGTCAAGCTACTGAGTTAGGTTTTTTCTTAGACAAAGAATTCTCTCTTCTAAACACAGCTTCACTAGGCCACACTGACAGTGAAACAACAATAATAATGATAAAATTCAGCAAAGCATAAAAACTTGTAGAACAGTAATAGTGGTGATTTTGCCATTTTTATGAGGCACTAATCCAGTTGCCTCATACGGAAGCAGATTATGGTCTCATAAAACAGCACAATGGATCTATGGCATAATGACTTTAGTAGGTACAGCAGCAGCTTTACTACAGCTCCTCTCTCGACAAATTGTATGATGTAGGGTGATAAGTATAAATATAAAATCAATCTAAATTTTATTTGATTGTGATTTCCACCTCATCAGGACAGAAAGGGATCACAAGAGAGAGTGAAGTAGCAAAGACAAATGCAAAAGCCCTACCTATAACAAAAAAGACAAGGCAAGACTTTCAGCTGCCTAACTGAAAAAATATTTCGGCAGATGCACAAAGCACTAAAAGTGTTTACACAATTCATACAAAGTAACAGCTTTAAAAGCAAGTCATCAGCTATACAATAGGAAAAAAATAAAAAGGCAGAATTAAGCAAATGGAAGTACCCCTTCAGAAGCTGTCATTTCTATCACATCAGCTTGTTTCATTTCTCTGTATACCTTTTAAATGACTGTATCACACATTTTATGCCATCCTGGGAAAAAAGGTAAAATGAAAATTTTGCTTGATTGCATATTTTTTCTGCTTTGTGTACAAAGGAGTAATTATACGTATTTCATTTTATTTCATATATACATAAAAAATGGTTACTAACAGAATAAGACTCAGTATCCCAATTGTTTACAGTACATAGACTGATAAACAATATGTATGTATGTATTTACTGAGGGCCTCATCCAATGTTCAAAAAGTCTACTGAACGCATTCTTGCATCAGCTACCAATATAATATCATAGTATTGCCTCTATTTTTTGTGTCAATTTGAATTTAAAGATCAGACAAGGGCCTGCTTTTATTTTAGTGGTTGTATAGTATGTAACCTTGTGAAATCCAGGTTTGCAATTGTAGTGCCTCGTTTCTAAATGTCACTGTACTTCTAAATAAAACCTGAATCTCTCTGTTCATCCATAGTAGGACTTTGAAAATTGAAGTTACTCCCAAATTTTTCTAAACCTTTCATTGGACTTACAGCTCTATTTCAGAGCCATTAAAAAGCAGTTTGGACGGACTGTAATAGAATAGAATGTTGTGCTGTGCTTCAATAACATTACAATTTTTCACAGAGCCCTATGATGCACATTCCACAGGTATATGAACATCCTTGCAAAATCAGCCCTACCTGGTTCCATTTAAATGCTGCTTTGAGTTTTGGACTCTCCTTCTGCTTCCAAAAACCATTTGCCCCAAACATCTCCCATGGTTGTATGGCAGGCCCTCATACAGGCTGTAATCAAGAATACCTCTCCGCTCCTCCACACTGCTAGATTACTGTTTGCATTCCAGGATTAAGACCTCTAGGCACCAGGAGAACAAATAACAGTACCTGCCCTGAAGCGTTTGCAACCTGAAAGATAAGTTGTGCAAATTTCTAGTATCTCGTGTTAACAAGCCTGCCCTCTGAAGACGGCATCTCAAGAATCTGAAAGCGCTATAACCTTACTCTCCCACATATTCTCTTCAACACCTTCACCTCAGAAAGTCCACGAGGCAACTGCTACATTCCCTGCTTTCTGATACACCAATAACAACTGTTCACCATTGTTTCCTCATGTTGCCTATATTCAGACATGGTTTTTTTTTAATAGCAACATGAAATTTGTCTGCTGAATGAACAGCAGATAAATTACAGATGTTTGCAAGTCCTCCATCCAAAACTGTGGTTCATAGAGATGAGTAAAATATGGATTTTTGGTGGAGTTGAATAAAGCAGTCCAAGGAGATTTTAGCAAGACTTTTATTTACTCAGCCTTACAAAGCATCACCTGAAATGCACTGGGATAGCTCCAGTCCTTTGCTGCAGGAATTTACCTCAAAGTTGGTGGTTTGTTTGTTTTATACAGCCTCATCTGTTGCTGCAGGTTAGAACCATAATTATAGTAAAAATTATGGAAGACAGCTAGGAGGGAACACTTCAGGCATCCTAAGGGTCTTAGACTGAGCAGAGTAATGCCAAACAGCAATCTCTGGTGAGACCAGGGGCAAAAAGACTCCTTGATTGAAAATGGGCTTGGTAACAGCTGTACATGCAGAAGACCTGGTGGAACATGACAAAATGTATCAGGAATGCAAGGGCCAAACGTGGGACATTAAAATGCACATATCCAACAGAATCAAAGATGTAAACAAGAGAATCTGTCTGTTAGCAAGTAGAAATCCACATAAATATATATGTCATAAGTGATTAAAAGAGCACTTAAAGATCTTTGAGGTTTTAGCTGCTGGATTTTCTCTGCCTCTCAACCCTTCCTTTACAGTTTTGCTCTCATTTCCATAATCAGAAGTAAGGCCATGAGGCCTGGGCAGCAGGATGTTATTGCTGTGGTTTGCAACAACCAGGCAGCTGTCTGGCAGGGGGATAAACTGACACAGAAGCAAAGTTATCTTACTTTTATGTAAATTCCATCTTTGACCTGCGTGCAGCTGACGGTGCATATTTTATTGTGTTCACTGGGTTTTCATTAGACCCCTTGTCATTTGCTGAAAGGTTTTTTAACTTCATTTAAATCTCCTTGTGCCTCAGAAATGTCAATAAATGTCATTGTTATCATCAGTTTTGTCCTGGGTTGACTTTTCTGAGTTTTCTGTCTTTGGATTTGATTAAAATCGGGAAATAAATAGCGAATAACATATTGATTGCAGGCTGGGAAAGGTTGCAGATAATTTATTATCTGGTGAGCATGATACTAAGGTTTTTTCTAGTGGAATCTTCAGGCTAACAAAATTCATTCTGATGGGAAAGTGGGGTTTATAGCTATTCTTTAGTGCAAAGTAGTTTTTCAAGTCTTTGCTTGGTCATCTATAGACCATAAATCAAGTTTAGATCAATGGTAGTTACCTAATACTGTTAGCTTAGCAGACCTTAAAAAAGAGGCTATTAGAGATTATTAAACCTGAAATCAAAATGCCTTGCTTACAGGTGAAAACAAAAAAAAAACCCCAAACAAACAAAAAAGGAAAAATCAACAGACACTGTCTGTGAACATTAATCTAAACCATAATTGATTTTATTAGCAGTAATTTCATGATATTGCTTTATCCAGCCTCACAGAAGAGCAAGTATTTGGAGCTATATGTTCTAAACTGACATTTTTACATTCTCCAATACTGCATCACTAGCCAAGAGAATGAAAACTTAACTCATCAGCATATGCTTCTGCACATTTCATCATACCAATGAACCCACAAGAATGTTCCTGCTTTCAAATCTTTCTGTGACTGGGAAAATCTGAGCATAATAATGGTGATGATTTAGAGAAAGCAAAATGAGACAAAACCTGATAAGACATCAATAAGGTTCTTCAGTCTTTCCTGTTTACCTCTCAAAGAGTACCTGATCTAATGCCCATTTAGTCTAGAGAAGCTCATTTACAATTTCAGTAGTAATTACAGTTAGAGTCTTTGCCTCTAACTGCTGCACAAGAGGAGACTGCTGCTATTGCTGCAAACCAAATTAGTAATCAGAAAATATATTAATATGTCTGGTGGGCTGAAGAATCACCATTGTATTTTATTCCCCTGAAATACCAACAGTGTTGCTGTTTATTAAGGCTACAGGGCAGCTCGTGTAAGCAACTGTTCTACCACAAAATAGGAAAGAATGCCAGAATGCCCAGAATGCCAGCAAACCCGTGAGGAGCACTACCAGTAAGAGAGCTCTTGGTGGAAGCTGGACCCCAACAATAAACCCTCTCTCCACTTTTGGTCCCCCAGAATTACAGTAACCATTCTGTAGCTCAAATGGACATAAAGACTGGATGCCAGTGAATGCCATTGATGTTAATTCCCATTAGCACAGAAGAAATACATTCCAGAACTATCTGAGACACCCCATTTCCATCATCCCGAAGTTCCCGACGATCCTAAACCTACTCCTTCTCACTCCACTGAAAGCAAAGAACAGCCACAATCTCCTGCTATCTGTTTTTCAGATGGAACATTTTACATTATAGGCGATCGTTTGCTGAGCAGGTTAAAACTGGTTCTGTGATTACTATAGCATCAAATTCAAAAGACCCTGAATTATTCAAACATTTCTCTAGATTGAATAGGCCTGGCTCCCTGTATGGCAAGTGCAGAGCAGCAGCAATACATAACCAACATAGCAAAAGGCACCAGTTTAGTCATGTTAGTCCTAAAGTAACAGCAATACAGTGATACATATTCTATACATTAATAATTCCATTTAAGAGACATAGATAAATAATGCTCAGCAATATTGAGATACTCATGATATCCATGCAATAACAGCTTGTACACAGACCTGATCATAGCTTCTGATCAGATTTTGCATGCATGTCCACTACCAGGAAAGCTGGCATTCTGAACTGTAACTGCCAGCCAAACAATATATTAATAGATGATTAGTAGTAATACTGTGTAAGCCATTGTAGTTGTATTGAAGGGCCTGAATGCAGTGCCTCTGGAGCATTTAGGACAAAAACAGTTAAGTGATACAGTATGAAAGGATTAATGTTATCTTCTGGGCATTTATAAAGAGTAAACTTGTTTTCATCCACAAACTTTGTGAGCAGTTGGAGAGCAGAATTGCCACTTGTTATTATCAAGGAAAGGACTCTTGTAAAAACAGGAGTAGCCAGAAGAGCTGTCTCGACGATAACAGAGATAGAAATGAACTGTCTAGAGGCATGGTGCCCTCATGTAAGGTATTGAGCTACATGAAATTTGCTCTGTGTTTTATTCATTTGTAATGTAAGGGGGTCATGGTGCACTTACTAAGAGCCCAGATGATTGCACTGCTCTTGAGCTACTGCTGTTTCATTAATGTGGAAACAGAAATGTAAAGCATGTAGGAAAAATAGCCCAGATTTGAAGGTGAGCAAAATGGCAAACAGAACACAGAATCAACCCTGTGCTTCCATTTAAAGCTGAACCCTGGCATTAGCCTGTAAACCTTGGTTCCCAACCTCATTTGCTCTGTACCCAGATCCCTTTTCTACCAGCAGGCTCCTATGGTGTTGTTATTAAAGAAGAAACAGGCTCTTATATGCAGTCCTTTGGGGACAGATTCTATAAAAGTAACTAAAAGATAAACATTACTTAGGTTGTACTGTTTCTTACCCCAAATTATCCAGACAGTGCCAATGACCCAAGCAACAGAAGACTACTACTCACTGTCAGTTGCAATAAACAGGGAAAAGATAGACACTGGAGAGTCATTTTACATAGAAATGTATCTGGTGTTTCACCTTCCAACATTTCTAGCCAAGCTAGAAATGGATTTTCAAGAATTTCTAAGAGATTTCAGCAACACAAATTCCACTGACACAAAAGGGACTTTTGCTCCATGTTGCTTTTCCCTCTCCTCATTAAGTCTAAGGCATTACTTTCAACATTTTTGTATCCTTGATTACAAATACGTGCAGCATTTCCCAGGGTACAATTAGACTTAGTAGCTTCCTACACTGCCCAAATATTAATACATTCTAGAAACTTGGAAAGATTAAGTCCAAATGCACCCGTTTCATGCCCTGACCACTAAGCTGCCCTCAAGCATTCGTACGTGGGGGAGAATATGTCAATGTCTATGAGAATGAAACCTCACTGGTACAGGCAACACACCTGGCTCATAAAAATACAGAGCATGAGCACTAGAGCTTCATTTCGGTGCAATTCACACCTATCTTGAACTGCTGAAAATTAGTGTAAGACGTCTAATTGAAAAGATAAGCAAAGAAAAATCTTGGAATAACAGCTTTTTTTACTTGAGCATTATTATTCTATGTTTCTGCTGCAGCTCCTCTTCTTTGCATCATTGTGTTTCAGGCAATGACAAACCCTTTCACCTTAAAAACGATCAGTGGGATGTTTGAAATGGTATGCGGGGGAGGGGGATGTACATATATAAATTTTTTTCTGATTTCCCAAAGTATCCACTTAGCAATGATTCCATGACACCCCCGCTACTCACTGGGCAGCATCTGTGTTTTAAACTGCAACATTGCATCACTTCAAAGCTAGAACAGAATAGAAATGCTCCCTACAGTCGCAGTTGTGTGCTAATGCCTGCTGCTGACACGGAGGTAATGCCCAATCAACTGTCTGAGCAAAGTGTTGGCAGATCCCAGAGGTGCTTCTCTGCCCGTGCCGTGATGAGAGGGCAAAAGGAGAAGGAACAGAGTCCATTAACGACTTGAGGGGGGATGTCGAGGGATTAAATATTGTTCTGAGTTTAGTAAGAGATGTGGAATGACTCACAGCTCCTGCTGATCCACTGGGAAGAGAGGAGCAGGCTGCAGAGACAGACGGTGAGGAAGAGGCTGCAGAGGGAAGGTGAGCAAATGATGCAGTGGAGAAAGAGCAGAATTCAGCCCAAGGTTTTAGGTACAGCCCATGTTGAGAAGGAACACACAGTTGTGTTGTCTCACACATGCTCCCTCCTGAAGCTCTTGAAGGGTGCAATTTACACTCCTGCAGTTCTCCCTGAGCCCAGCATCAGGGAAGGGACTGATCAAGGAGGCACACTTGCCGTGTTTCTCTTGATTTTCCCTTTGCCCACTGCCAGTGGAAATATTCAGAGTATGGAGGGGCAGCACCTGCCCTGTAAGCAAAAGCAGAGTCTATCTGCTTGGCTGAGTAACATAAAGACATAATTTAGCTCCTTGTGACTAGTTGAAACTTGAAGTTCACCTCAGAAAAGGGATCTGGAAAGCCCCTTTTCAGGCAGATGTCTTCTTAAGGTCCAGGTGTGGCAGTGAGCAGAACAACTTTCCTTACACGCTTTGTTACAGTTAAACATCTGGTTCTTAACCCTTCTCCACCTTGCAGACCCCTGCACATTTTCATTGTTCATTTCACTAAAACACCTTCTTTTTCTGCATAAGTTGTGCTTCAGAAAACCCTTAGCAACTCTGAGCATTGTAAAGTTTGCTGAAATTAATCCAACCCATTAGTCAAGAAGAGAAAAAGCACACCATCCCTGCACTGGTTTAGTGAATGTCACAGAGTGTATAACAAAAGAAATGTTTAATTACACTGTTACTAAGTCTTATTCAGACCCCCACCATCCTCCTCATCCTGGTACAATAGCAATAATCAAGCTAATCAGGAAGCTGGTGTTTATGAATCAATTAATACATCAATTAATGTACTGCTTAATGTGCTGCCTAGAGCAGCTATTACTGGCAGTACATGTCTGTTAATTGCTTCCTTCCTACTCTGCTGTCTCAGTGGGAATCAATTGCCAAAAGGCACCTCTTATGTTCGTTTTACGGATATTGAGAAAGATGCTGGACTGTTACATTTGGGGGTGGTGGGATGCAACAACTTCTCTGTTCCACCACCTCAAGGAAAAACTTCCTCCTCGACATCCTACCCTAAGAAGAGGGTTAAATGAATTGTTTTGGCAACATGAGACACATAATCAAGGACGTTGCATTTCAGACTGCATCACACTCAGCTCCCTCTCCCCTGGCAGCAGTGTCAGGGCCTGCTGAGGGACCGCGTGAGTCACAACGCCAGCCTAAAAACTGATGCTGTAGGATGGATGTGACATGTCAGCAGGGACCCTACACCTTTCAAAAACTGTTAAATGAGTATTCTGTGAAGTAGCTGTGAATAATTGCAACCTGTTTTCCCTCAACACAGCAGCACACCACAAATCAGAAATTAGCTTCGGAGGTGTAGTCGCAGAAGTCACAAAGAAGTTAATGTCACAGTAAGGGAAAGGACCTTACGGACCCCTGTCCATCAGTCCTCTGCCCTGATAGCCTCCTGCCCAGTTTTAGCCATGATATTTTTCCTGAGATTCACTTCCTTTAAATGCCAGCACATAAAACACAGACTCACCAATCAAGAGCAAGCTTGATTGGTAGTGAAACTTGACAATATACCCTGGAAAAGTCTGTCACTGGTATAAGATGTCTTGCCTTTTTTTTCCTCTGATGCAAAATACAACAATGACCTGTAGTTTTAAGCAAAATGGCAACAAGTTTTGCACAATATATTTTTCACACCAGCGCACACATAATTCTTCAGCACTGGTTAGTGCAGCTCTCAGTACCTATTAAGTATAGCCTTGCATTAAAATAGCACAAGGTGAATTATCCATTCGGATTACAGCGGAGGTTTCTGGGGGGTCGAGGTTAGGATTTGGTTTCATCTCAGGCTTCAACTAGAATATTGTGAAAAAACCCCTCCTTTTGTTCTTTTTTGAATTTGTTGGGTTTTTTGTTTGTTTATTTTGACTTGTTTGGGGAATTTTTTTGGGGGGTGTGTGTCTGTGGGGTTTTTTTTGCTTTTGTTATCTGTCCATTAACAGAGAAGGGAAACAGCACTAGCTAAAAATAGATTTGTTCAGTTCCAATCTTCATCTTGCTTTCATCTTTTCTTTTTCTGCCTTCCCTCCCTGAAGTGGGAAGACACCATCTTAACTTTCGTTATTGCTAAAAAAAGGATAAATAAGAAATTTTTTCTCCTATGAGAGGTTATTATAGACTAGCAATCAAATTATAATTCTACTTAGCTACATAATTGTTCTAGTTAAGTTATATTACTTCAAGCGTATGACATATCAATTCATTGGCTTTCTATACAATTAGACTGCAATGAATCAAAGTAATTTGCTGCTATATTACATGCAGACACTTATATGAGGTCTTGTTATCTTCAATGTGCCACAAAAAGTTTTGTACCTTTGCACATGCAAAAAACACATCATAGTATGTGGAAATGATTTGTCTATTTTTAAACTCTTAGACACCAGGCTTCTTTTGCACAGGTCTTAAAAGAGTTTATGTAGCTCTTCAATAAAATCAGCAAGACAGAGGCAAACATAAAATGAAGTAGCAACAATACATTAATACTGAATATACTCCACAAAAACCAAACAACAAAACCCAAAAAACCCGCAAAACCCCCAAACAAGCTAATGCAAAACAGAGAGTGAACTAAACCAATTTAGTCCATAAAGTCCTCAGATGTGGAGTCACTGACTCCAGTCATCATCAGACGAGGTGTTAACTCTGAACAACATCTTTATTAAGTAAGGAAAGGAAAAAGACAATTTATTAAGGCAAGGAAAAAGACAATACACATCACAGTGTACTAGAAAACAAATGGGAAAACTGGATATTCTGGCGTTGTGAAATTGGTGGTAACTTTGGAATAGATGATACTTTCAAAGGCCCTCTGTATTGACTGAGCAGTGCTCCGAATGAATGGAAAACAGCTCTCAGTGGCTGAGGGATCTGAGCTAGTTCAGTGCTCAACAGTTTTGGAAAGTTCTCTCTGTAAAATACAAACCCCAGCAGTTTTCAAACTTGCAAAACACTGATGACATAAACTTCCGCTATCCAAAATCCTGGGTTTCCACTACAGGTGCAGTTTGCAGCAACCCTTGTGTCTTTAATGAGAGATTTGCCAAAGAATCCTTTTTGTCTTGAGCTAGCCACAGAAATACAAAACGATTTGGAAAACCTGCAGCCTGTGCAATCTCAGCACTGGAAACAGGGGTAATAGCTCAAAACTGAAGGAGCATGCCATTCCCAAGCAAAAATGAGGGTATGTAGTCATGGTTTGAAGCATGATAGATGGTTTCAGATTGCAACATGAGAAAACAGCTTTAAAGCTCCAACACTCTCTCCCTGTTCGGAAGAACACCTTCTCCAGGATTTGTTTTTTTTGCCAGCTGCAAAAAGACAAGGGTTTGGTTTTTTTTAACCTAAAATGAAGCTGTTTCACAGAAATGGACTGCTTTATGCCATGAAGTTTACTTTGTAGTTTTCAAGGTATTTAAACAAACAAACAAACAGACAAAAAAATTGCCACCTTTCAGAAATGCACAAGACCTTTTAACTGTATCAAGAGATGTAAAGACTCAGGACTGATACTACCTGCTGTACAGTACCAATAATTCAGTTGAAAATTATGTGGAGAAAAAAATTTACATGGACATTTGCCATAGATTTCTTGACCCTCTGGCAAGGCCTAAAAAGAGTTCTTTGCTCTTAAGGCCGTGATTCAGCCCAGAAACATGATCTCCTGGAGAACAATAGCTTACACAGCCAGAAACATTCTGCTCCTCTGTGAGCTTTTCTTTAATGGACTTCACGGAATAGAATTTGTCGAGTGTGGAGATGTCACCAATTTTCAAATACACCAAAGATATACTGGAGGAGGTGCTGGCATGATTCACTGTTTGCTCTGAACTAAGACATAGAGGGCACATTTCTGGACAGGAATGTGAAATAGTGCTAGCAAGGCAGTGCTGAAGGAGAGCTAACAGGGGAGAAAAGGAATTTCCATACACAATTTTTAGGATGAGAAGCTGGAAGACACGAAAAAAAAAAAGGTAAAGAGAAGGAAAATTAGGTCCAGCAAATGGAGAGAGAGACAACAATAACCAAGATTAGGGAAAGAATAAAAAGAAAAAAGGAATTGCCAGAGTTAACTTAGCATGCCAATGGGCACCTATTAATAAGTCTATCATGAAGAGAAATGGAGGGAACAGCAGCATTCATTTTGCCACTCTGGGGTTAAAATTGACACATAATGCATATATACAGAATTAGTCAAACGGATTGTGGTCTTAAAAATACTAGTGAATGCTCATAATTTTATAAATAACAAAGTAGTAAGAGAGAGGATATGCAGCAAAAGAGCAGACTGATTTATATGCTCCACTGAGAAAGCCTCTTAGTGCTGATGACAAGAAAAGAAATCACCAGACTGAAAATGGACGTGCCAGTTCTATACAGAAAAGATTTTCAGAGCCATGGACCATTACAGTGTCTCCTATGAGGAGAAGTTGAGGTTACACTTCCTTATCAAGCAGAAAAGGCACCAGTCTCCTGACTGAACTGATACATTACTCCTGAATAGCTCCAAATCTAATGCATCACTCTTACCAAGCAGCTCCAGATCCATCACAAGTTACTACTGAAATGTGAAATGGTGAGAGAAGTTTGTTGGTAGAACACAGAGGACAGAAAGAAAAGAAGGACAGACTGCACTTTTCCATCAGCAAGAACCAGCTGACATGTTTCTACAGATGACTCAGAGATGAGATCACAAAAAAGTACTTCTTCTGGTAAAATGGATCAAGATAATTATAGTTGCTTATTTGCAATATTGCAATATTGCAAGGGTAAAAAACCCCACCAAACCCTCAAACAAGAAAAAACACGAGAACAACAATAATATGTGTTAACACTATCCAGAAGGCCAGTGGAGAGTTAAAACCACTTTTATAAATACAGATTGTTCAGTCTTTAATGATTTAAGTCTGTAAGGTGCTGTATAAATGTTAAGAATAGATAACTGGTTGCTTTCCCTATGACACTGCTTCTTGCTCCATCAGTGCATAGCTTTGCCTAAACATCATCAAAAAAAAACAACTTGTTTTTTTCTTCCCCTCTGTCCTCTTGCACAGGTAATTCTGTGTCCACAGTCTTCAAAGCTATCATAACTATCTCATATGAAACATCCATTTAGTGTGTTTGAATCACTCAACACTCACTATTATAACTGTTGCCACTGGAAGAAAAAACAATCTGAGCTATCTTTTGTTCTATTCGTTCTTATTACTCTTAATTTTTTAAGTGTTCCTTCTATGGAGAAAGATACAAATGAGAACTTTCTCTATACTTTTGATTATCTTCTGTTGTAACAAGGGCTCTGGGGATGTTAATTAAAAACTTTGTAATGCCTCCTGTCCCTGGTCAAGGTCATTAACCTAGCAGAACACATATTATCTTCTGTTTCTCAGAACTGGAAAATCTGTGCTCATCCAGCTTTTACTTATTCTCATTTGTTTAATGCTCTGTCATCCTAAGAGGCCATCACAGGCTGGAGGTGATGGAGGGCCTCATAAAGTTCAACAAGGTCAAGGGCAAGGTCCTACACCTGGGCAGGGGCAATCCCAAGCACAGATGCAGTCTGGGCAGAGAATGGATTGAGAGTAGCCCTGAGGAAAAGGACTCAGGATTCTTGACTGGCAAGAAGCTCAACACAACCTGACAATGTGTGTTTGCAGCCCAGAAAGCCAGCCATGTCCTGGGCTGCATCCAAAGCACAGTGGGCAGCAGGTGAAGGGAGGCTGAGATCTGCTCTGCTCTGGTGAGATCCCACCTGGAGTGCTGTGTCCAGCCCTGGACCCCCAGCAGAAGAAGGATGTGGACCTACTGGAATCAGCCCAGAGGATGTCCACAAAGATGATCAGAGGGGCACCTCACCTATAAAGACCAACTGAGAGAGCTGGGCTATTTAGCATGGATAGGAGAAGGCTCTGGGGAAACTTTATCGCTGCCTTGCGGGACCTAAGGGGGGGTCTACAAGGAAGCTGGAGAGGGAATTTTTCCAAAGGCATGATGACCATCATAAGTCTTGAATGATCCTTGAACATATTAGTACAATCTCTACTGTTAAGCCTCCTAGCTGATTTCACATGCAATAGATGTAAGATTTTGATGATATTCCTGGCTTGTTTCCTACAATACATAAATGACAGCATATCTTAAGTACTATTTCTGCAGCATGCAAACCACAAAGTGTTTTTCAAGTAATCATGAAATCTAAAGTGGGTTGCCTGCCATGACTGAGTAATGTATTCTAGAGATATGAGTGCTTTTGTATATACAACATTGTGATTTTCTCTTTGATCTCAGCTATCACATTTAGAAGTATCCTAATCTTGGAGTTTTATAGCTCATCTTGAAAGTTTATCAAACAAAGCTTTCATGAACCATACACAGACACTTGGATATACCACATATTCTGGTTTCTTCCTTTTGGTAATCATCAGCCTCTTCCTCTCTACAATATTTTTGATCAAGGGTCACATCTCTTGACTGTGTTTCAGGTAGCCCATGTTGAAAACAGCCACTGCCATCTTAAACTGTTATGAATTTTGCAGTTTATTTAAGGTAATTAGAAAACAGGAATGGAAAAAAAAAAGCACCCCTGACAACATTGTACATATTGCAACAAATTATGTGCCTCTACAGAAAACAAGATATTTGTAACAGTTTCAGAATGAAATTGGCTCCAAAAAGAGCAAATTCGTTTTAACGAATAAGGACAGCGTCAAAAACACTCTAAAGTCAGAGTAGCAGAATACACATTTCAAACTTTTCTCTGTACTTCCTTTTTTTAATGATAATGAGTTGATTGACATACTCCCCAGAGGGGCAGACTTCTGAACACTGATAATATCACAAGCAGCTGAGCAGATTCTTTCACTAACTATTTGAAATTGCTGGGTATTGTCGGGTATTCCTCTGCTAGTGCTGACAGTAATGAATACCTGGTTTTGCACAGCTTCAACCACATGGGGGAATCACATTTTACTGTCTTCAATTTTCAGCTGGTAATCTCATACATGAGCATATTTAATACCCTCCTGATTTGTACCAGAACACCCACTAATAACTTCTCAAGCACACATTTTCAAATCCTTGCGCTTAAGGACTTCACAGGTGGGGGGTAAATTACAAGGATTTGCCTTCTAAAGATTTATCAGAAGTGCTGTTACCCCCTACCAGTGTGTCTCACTGTCCATGCCATATTATAGACCCAGAATTACAGGATCTACCATAAATCTTAATTTTCTGGGCTTCCTCATGGGAGCAGATCTTGCATCTGGAATCAAATACACAGCTCCCTGCAAAAAATGAACATGCTTTTCTCCCTATCACCACCCCGTGGGCGTGTCCCCACAGAAATAAAACAATAAACCTCACAATAGATGTTTATCCACTGTGAAGTTTTCACTGCTGTTACCAATAAGCTGCCAATCCAGGCTTGGTGATTTTTGGTAACATATGCAGGTGGATCTCCAAAACTGTAGGCATGTCTTTGCCACAAAGAACTGTAGTGACAGGTTTCATGGGCTCTAGGATCTTGATGACACTTTCAGCTTCTGTCAAAACACCTCCAAAGGAGTCATGAGGTCTTATCCCTTTCTCTAGACCTGTTTTGACAATAACGTGGGACTAATAGCTGATTGTTGCTCTAAGTATCCAGATAACATGTCATAACTTGGTTAGAACATCTCTTATTAATTTACATTGGGAAAGAGCCAGCAGGAGCCGCTATTTATTTCTTTTTTTTTCCAGCACTGTTCTTGCTGTGTGGATGCTTCGGAAAAATGACGCAAGCACTGTTTACCTGGTGCATATTTAGGCCCTTTTCAGTGACTGAAATGATAGTATGTAAAGCATCTGAGAGGACAGCTCTGCTTCTTTAATTGCAGTCAACATGTCAACCACATTATCTGTGGAAGCAGATGGGTTCTGACAATACTTTTTCAAATCTTACTGAAACACAACACTAGTCAACACAAGTGAGGTTGTGATCTATTCTGAGCTATCAGAATGATCTGACTTGTTCAAGCATCTCTTTTGCAGCACAAAGTCTTGATCTGATGGTAGCTGTTTTTGAAATAATTTTTTTATTGTCACTCAAGACACTGTGGCCCTAGAAGTTACAAAAGATGCATCAGAAGCTTGGCCTTTGATTTCTACACAGGCTTATAAAAACATTTGCAAATGGTTCCTCCTGGGAATGTAACACTCAGACTGAATTTTATATACAACCATCTAAATGTTTTCTTTCAACCCCTGAACAGAGAAGCAAACACAATAAAGGGTTTGTCTTCTTTGTGATCGACTTCACTCCAAAGTTCTGGTAACCTGCTTGTCCAAACTGTACACAAGTCGATTTATTTGTAGGTTCTTAAAGTAAACTAACAAGATTCCAGC
Organism: Corapipo altera; assembly: GCF_003945725.1. Taxonomy (NCBI): domain Eukaryota; kingdom Metazoa; phylum Chordata; class Aves; order Passeriformes; family Pipridae; genus Corapipo; species Corapipo altera. The sequence goes on along the minus strand of NW_020884934.1, from coordinate 2,089,326 downwards.
AAAACAAAACTGAGTTGTTTCAAATACTTTAATCCAAGGACAGCTACCTATATTTCATTTTGGATAAGACTGTTCTGCTTTGGTTCTCCACACCATATGTAGTCCTTCAATACTTACAGTATCTTCTGCATCCTGAAACCTCTCTTTCCTGCTGTGTTACAAAGCATACAATGCAGATCTTTAGCTCTCGTGCTAGGAAAAAAAAAAAGCAACGCCAAAACTTCTTTTATAGGCTTCTTTAACAATATTTCAGCTATTTTGAGTTATGCAAGAAACCACACACATACAAATAACCTTGTTTAAGGTGCAACAGTTGGACCCAGGGGTGGTCTGGATCAACTTCTAAGCAGTACTGAGACACTTGCCTTCCAGAGCAATTCCACATTTTTCTCTTCAGAGGCATTGTTACTGTAGTGCTGGCTTTTGAACTCATGTTGCCATAGCAAACACTGCATATTGTCTCATTATTATTTATGCTTTGAATGCTTCTGTAGGCAATTATTTCAAAACTTAGGTGTTTACATTCTTGAGACTGAAATGGTGCTGTGGGTCTTTGAATTAATAACCCAGTGTGTTTCAGCTAAATCAGTTCTTGCATTTGACCACTGTGGGGGTTTATACTGCTTGTCTGGTATGTGCCTATTGGGAAGGTACTGGAGGGTCATTTCTAGAGGAGAGAGATGATAGGAACTGGGGCCTCACAGGCCAGTTTTGACAAAGAACATGGCGAGAGTTTTTGTCACTTCTGAGAGACAGCAGGAAGCCTTGGGATACTGAACTTCTCAGCCGGTAAAAAACCCAAAATCCCGCAAAACAAAGGTATCCTGGATGCACACAAGTCAACCTTCCTTAACTCAGCAAGAGTCAATGGATTTAACAAGAGGTTAAGTACCTAATCAAGTGCATTACCATGTGCTGAATAAACAGTGAACAGTGAAAAGTTTCTCTGAAGCTAGTAAAGCTGCACGTATTTTAAAAACAACAAACAAAGGAGAAAAAAGAGGGTTGTGCTTTAGGATTCCCTAGCTTTCCAACTCCATAAAATTGCTCTTCTCTTGTACTGTCTAGAAAAGGACCACATTACCTTGTACAGAACCTCAGCATCTGCCAGTCCTTTGTCACAGAAAGCTCAGTAACGTGTAAACATCGGGTATTTTCACCATCAGTGTGTTCACCTCCCTTCCTCCAAATAGCTCTAATACTAATAATTTTTCCAGTTACTCACCTAGTGTGCAGCGTGTGTACCACAGAACAAGCAGAGTGAGAATGAGAGCAAAAACCCCCACCTGAGTTTTGTTCCTGTAAACTGTGGAACAAAACCTGAATCCAGCTTATGCACTGTGTTCCAGAGTCAGACAACACCTTAGAGATGAACACAAGACTGGAAAAAACCACCTTTTTTTCCAGTTCAGTGTTTTTTTTGAAGGTACTGTGTTATCTACATCAGCTTTGAATCCAACTAGCAGATTCTCCTACAAGTAAAAATGAAAACATATCAGCTGAATTTGCACCATGCATCATAGTAAAATCTTTCAGATGTCCTTCATTTTTTTATTTGTGTATTTCTTAACTTTACCATGGTGACTTTTTTACATAAATTGAAGGACAAGACCTGTCTTTCAAGATTGGAGGGGGCTTAGAAGACATTATGATTGTAAAGAGCACCTTAAATTTGTATCTAAAGTTGTTCAGCTGACGATCCTGCTATTTCTGGAGCGATATTTGTTATGCAGCTTTGGAAGTGACCCATAAGAATTAGTGTGTCTATTAGGATGTGACATGGTCAAATAAAATTGCATTGACAGCTACATACAAATACCTTTATTTGCCTAAGAATGGATATATAAATGCCTGGGATAGGTCTTTAGTTTCACATTTATTAAAATAATCTAAATTCTTGAATTCTTGTAGGGGAGAAAATGCTGCTACTCACAACCACTTATCTGATTTTTGCACAACTGAGAGTTAGATTTATTTTCTTATTGTATGTAATTTCGTGTTAATATTGCAATTTTAAATAAAGATACCCTTGCACTAGAAACAGTTGGCTGGGATTTTTAAAGTATTGGAAAAGCTTTGATAGCACTGTGGTTACCTGAGTAGCCATAGAAAAATGGACAAATTGAAGGCTGGTAGCTAACAGGAATAATCAAAGATGGTCAAAATAAATAACTCCTTAGCACTGACAGATTATTTGTTTGCAAAACAGAAAGAAAGGATACGGGGGGAAATACAATTTTAATAGAAGGTTAGTTGAGTGCACTACAGCAAGGAATTTGAGTGTAATGCAAAATTGCATATTGTTTCGCTTGGCTTCCACATGCTTTCCTGCCATGTTAATGAGGAAAATGTCTTTAAAAGATCAACAAAGAAATATGAGTTTGTACCAGAGAATTAGATTTTGGATGCAAGGTCATAAAATTTAGGTCACACAGTCCAGTGCACAGAGCAGCGCTGATAAATTCTGACTGAGGTGGTAATCAGTTAGGATGAAAGGAAAATAAAGAATTAAGGAAAACAACAATTTTCACACGGCTGTGGTGCACTAAGCAATTTCTATACTCAGATGTAATACAAATAGCTTAAAAGAAAAGGCAACCTGCAGTGTGATAGCCATTGAGCCAAGTGCTCTGAAAGCTGAAGGGCAATGTTCAGATCCTTTCTGTTTTAATAAATAACACTGGTATGAAAACAAGGAAAAAATGGGATAACCAGATGAGACCTGTATATGCTTAAAACAAAGAGCTCAGGTATTAATTTAGCCACCATATGACGGACTAGAATTATCGGAATTCAGAGGCTGCTATTTACCAATATCATTCCAGAGTCAAAATAAAACCAACAACTCCCAGAAAATACATCTGAATTAAAATGCTGGATAGAATCTAATGCAATCCATGTCCTGCCAATGTTTTCCTTCCTTGTATGAGTCTTACTCTGTCTCATAGTCTTACAGTCTGGGTCCTACAAGTTTAAACATAATTTGTAATAGGAGTAGGATGAAGCACTGGCTAAAGCTGATGAAATTCTTTTCTGCAAATAAGGATTCTATCAAATAGCAGAGACTCAACCAAAACAAATACTAAACCCATGTAATTTTCAGAATGAAATACCAACATATTCAAATCATCTTAGTTTTTTAAAGTAATTCTTGCTTAAAAATCCTTAAAAATAATTGTTTCACCTTAACTAAAAATGTATATGTATGAGATTTTTTTTTAAAGTCATATAACGTAAGAAGTTGCTGAGTGCTCCCCATTGGCATGCTGGCAGTGCATGCAAGCAGAGAGGCTGTGCTGAAGAGAGAGGAGCAGCACATTTGTTAAATCCTGATGTGACGTGATCAGAAAACAGCATTATGATAGGGCTTGGTAAGACAAACAAGAAATGCTCTCAATCTGAGTACAGAAGCTTGCTCATTTTAGGACTGGGTAATGCATTGCCTCAGTTTCCCCCCTTTCCAAAACAAATGGAGTTGACAGGCTGTATTAACTGCCTCTTCGTACTTTCTTTTTCCCTACAAAGACTAATTACTTTTTATTTAATAGGCTTGGATGGGATTACTTACTAAATCCAGGTTCTACCTTGTTTATACACAAGAGTAGCTTATTTCAAAATCAACACCATTCAGCACCTATTCCTAATTTCATCAATATCCAAGTCTCTCAAGGGTTCAATTGTTCCTTTTTACCAATGCCTTACAACCCCATTGGGAACCCTCCTCAAAAACCCATTAAAAATGTTTTGCTCAGAGAAAAAAAGTCTGCATGGTTTGTTTTTCCTTGTGTTTCACCAAGACCCTTTCAAGTTGCATCCACACAAAGCCGATATGTTCTACCTACAAAAGCTCTGGGGTCTCTTATTGTTCCAATGACTAAGATATAATATCAGTTTGTCTTATATGCACCTATATGTAGCCTGCCAGCATCATGAAATAGATCTTTTACCCCCAGACATCTATGTATTCCAGCATCCTTTTATCTCACAATACTATATCTCGGACCAGCAGCCTGGTCCTCAACTTCCAGTATTCCCAAAAATGGACAAGATGTTTTGCAGAAATAATTTGGTAAAAATGCCACAGTTCAAGCTGCCAAAAAAAACCCCCCAACAACAAAACAAAAGCCCTCACTAAAAATCTGTCACTGTCCCCATGTAAAGACACCCTGAAGTGAGTTAAATATAAGACATTACCAGAGCTTAGTAGCTGGAAAACAGAGGCCAAAGGTTTAAAGGTGTGTTGTGGCAGGCAGTCAGCACTGGGCAAAGACACAGCCAGACTGCTGCTTTGCTCTGCCTTGCTTGTTGCTCAGGGAGTAATTTTTGACAGAAACAGTGCTATGACTCACTGCAGAAGGTGCTATTTATCATAACTATGTGTAGAAGACTGAGGATCCACTTTGAATAAAAAGTCTGATTTGCATGTTTAATGTATGATAGTTTATATTTTAAGTTATTAATGAGTATGCTGATCTGAAGAAAGAAATTTGCTAAATATTTAATGTTAAACAAGCTTTAGATAAACAAACTGGAACAGAAGAAATTTCTGAAGTTGCAATCTCAGCAGTTTTAAGCCATGAGTTTATCAATATTCAAATACACGTAGGAGATGTTTGGGAATCTAAAACCAAATAATGATCTTACACTTTTATAACTCCTTTAAATCAAAAGGATGTCAAAGTGTTTAACAAACTGCAGGCAAGAATCATTTCACCTATCATTAAACACAGTACACAGCTGCAATGAGTTTTGGAAGTGCTTTACCAGCACAGAGGATCACTGAACAATAACACAGGAAAAGAATAAAGAATGCTGCAACTTCAGAGACTCAGCATCAGCAGGGATTTAATCCTCAAGGTTTATGAACTCATACAAGAATGTCTGCAAATTTAGGTCTCCACGCAATTAAAGAAAATGCAACCCCTAATAAATTAGGCAGATTGAAAGCAACTAATCAACTACGCAGAATATTGTGTTTAGCCCATGACTGTATTTTGAAAAGCAGCTCAATACTTATTTGTTGAAATACAGCTTTTTCTCTCAACTGAGAGACAGTATCTTGGTAAAAGACATATTCTGTGGTTCTGGTCATGGTCTAAAGTAAATAATAATCCCCCAAAACAATTATGCTTATCAAATCATTAACAGCAGGTCTCCTACCCTTTATTCACCCCCTAAAAAATTGCTTTTTTCGATTACGAGTCTCCTGACAGAACAATGTCCCCAGGATATTAGTGCATAAACACTGTCATTGCTCAGTGGTCCCCTGGCCCTGAAGTGCTGGACTACAGTCTCTACAGTCAGCTGGAAAACTCAGGACAGGAAGGGCAAAGCCAGGATGAATATTCACAAACCTTTGTTCAGAAGCACTTTCGCTGAATTCCACTGGATTTGGTTCGGTATCTAATTTGGTTTGACCTTTTGCTGTTTGAGGTATTTTTGATCTTCACTGATTGGCACTACAGCTCTGCCTCTTAGACTACATGAATTTCTGTTTAAAACCATGAAAACAAACCAGTAGCAATGATGAAGTAAAAGCACTCACTTCTTCAACCCTTGCCTCGAGGAACGCTGACAGGAAACTAAGCGGAAGGCAGTCCATCATAATATACCCCCAATTCAGTTTTATTTCTAGTCAGCCTATTTTTACCTCATTTAAAAGAGATTCAAGCAGAGCTACCCCTGCTTCTCAGCACTGCAATCTGACCAGTTTATACATTTCCCTCAATGATGCTCAAATTGAAAAATTCTGGTGCAGCCCCTTGGGCACAGAGCACCCCCTCAAAGAGACTTCTGAGGGAGACCAGTCCTCACTGGGTTATAATGTCAGGTTACTGGGTTCTTGATATCTTTCCCTAGTATCCTGAATTTTTCACTCTGTGGTGCACCCTGTGCCACTTCCCACAGGAAGACAAAATCCATGCTCCTGTCTTGGTCCAGCTGCCAACAGTATTGCCTTTGCAGCACTCCCAGAAGAGCTGGATGGCAAAAATTCAGGCTCTTTAAGCTGAATTTGCCATCCAAGTGCTGTAAGCACAACATTTCTGCCTAAAAGGGCAGCCCTAAGAGAAATCTGTCCATATGCACACAGACACAGCCTGGTTCTTAGCTCCTGTAAGTAGAATGCAGATAATTGGGGTGTTCCACACTACTCAAGATTTTGTGAAGTAAACTGTAGCAGAGAACAGGAATTACCCAGATAACTAGAGTAATGGGGGTATCATATAGGTTTAATAAAGATCTACAGGGTTGTTCTTTCTTCCTGGGTGTCTACCTTCCTCTTCCAACTGGTGATGCTCAGCAAGTATAATCCATGGGAAAGGCAGAGAAAGTGGCTACCCAGTTGGAAACAGGCAGCCTCCATCCTGCCCTCAGGTTTACAATTTTATAATAAATTGGCACTCTGCTCAGCCAACTGAAGAACCAATGAGTCAGTGCTGCTTCTTAAACATGACCTCATACAAATCCAAAGTGAAGTATCCTGATGTAGTTTACAATCCAGACAAGTTAGATAACAGTGAGTCATCCTTTTGCTCTGCCCTGCTGGGAAAGAGAAAAAAACAAAACAAAACCCAAAACCCAAAAAACAACGAACCTACCAAACAGTCAAAATGGAAAATTCCTTTCCAGCTGCACATATGACAATTAGTTTGACCTTTATGTAAGAAAGAAGGGTCATGGTTAAGTGTGGCATTCCATCTGTTGTTTCCAGGGGGCAAAGGCAAGGTCCTTCCTTATACAGAGCTTTCTCAAGTGTGTGGGTGCAGGCACACACACACACACACACACACACACACACACACACACACGTATTTCCAGGTGGTAGAGTGGCATTCATTATTAAAAACCCCAAAGGAGACAAGTAAATTAAAGAGCCCACTCCAACGGCCACTACTGGAGTTTCACCGGAGGGCTTCTTTTCCATGAAATGAAGGCCTCTGATGGTAATAGACATTACCTAGGCTGTTTGTAGAATTTTTATGCCTTTTAATTAGCTAAGTTGCTTTATGAGAACTATTTTATATGAGTCATCTTCAGTAATTCTGTAGACAGCATATTAAAATTAAAAATTAACATGTAAACCAATCAGAACTGAAAAGACCAACATATTCCAATTGCTACCTCAATTTGGCTGTAGTTTTGAAAATCACTATCTAATGTAACTGACTGATCACAAAAAGTCGTCTACTCACAGTTGAAAGTGTGTGACTTCAAAATGTACTTACTGATGTTGGAGCTGGATCTTTTAGCAACATTTTTTTGGCATGTCAGTGATATGGTACAATTAGTTCCTCATCAAAAAGAAATGCAGCATCTCAGAATTCCAATTTTATTATTGAAAGGGTTTGATTTAACATCCTGCATACATAAACACTGGCAGGCAGCTGTGAGGGAATACGTTGCATTGAGATCTATCCTTTTTATTAAAAACATATTATACCTTAAGGGAAGCATGTTTTTCTATGGGGATTGCTCCACAATTTAATTACAGCAGACTATCCTCTCATTTTATGAGATTCATCGGAGCTCAGAAACCACAGTGTGATTTGTATCAGCATATCCTGCCCTGTCAGAGTGGAACGGGTAGTTATGCTCTGTTCAGAAAAATAGTCTGGTTGGCAAAATTTCTTTGGACAAACTGCAGAACTGACAGTACACTGTTGCCTCCACAAGGAGACATGCATCATCCCACTAACAAACTATTATCCACTAGAAACAGTGCAGAAACATGTGCTGGCTGAGGGAATATAACACTTCACTATATCTTTTTTTCCTATAGAAGTCAGGTAACTGCTTTAAATTTCCAAAGTGGCTTTTCAGTTGTTTGTTGTTTGGTTTTTTTTTTCCTTAGGGCCCCCATTTTACAGAAACAGAAACACTGAAGAAACCCTCAGGACAACAAAGAGTGCTTTTATCTATCTAATATGCTTCTTGGTTTTAACTATCTCTAAGCAATTCAGTTGCATAACACATAGTATTCTCGTTCTCACAGACACACACAAAGGGGGTTTAATTACTGCTGGATAAACCAACACATTTAAGGAAGTCTTATGCTACTCAACTCAGGATGGAAAATAGGGAATTTGATCTGGAGAGTGCAGCAAAAATTGGATTTTTTCTGCAAAGTTTGTCTTTGCAGAAAACATGTTTCTACCTAGCATGGAATCCCCATCTTATGAAAGGGAACTGATTATATACTTATATAAGTCACAAACTCATTAAGTAGAGTGGGGGAAAAGGGACTGGCTGAGAGTGGTAAGAACGATTTTCTTAGTGACATGTTATTTCAAACACTCCCTAACTAAAGAAAAAAGTTATTCTTTTACTGCCAGGAAATACCTTCATTAAGACAGCAAAAGGGTTCCAAAAATATAAGCTGAGGGATCTCAGTCAAGACTGACGGTTTGAACATCTTGGTTGTCTCATGGAGTCCTGTTAGTCCTGCTTTTTATTCCTCCAAGTACTCCTCAGTGCCAGCGTTATCAGAATGTATGAATATATCAGCTATCTTCTCTTTAAAACAAATTTCCAGCCTACACATTTTTGAGAACAAGAACGAAACATGACTATCATGCAAACTAACACCACAGAAATAAAGAGCACAGATTAAAAAAAAATAGCAAACCTCAAAGTATCATTTTTAAAATATCACTCATGTTCTGTGATATTCTTGAGATTTGTTAATGCTTGGGGTGTGTAAAATTGCTCATTTATTATCTGCCTTATCCTATTGTCAGTTATTTTTACTGTCAAGTCTTCATCTGGTAGTCATGTGCCAAGAAAGTATCATATGTCCTTGTTTAAGCATATCACAGCTGACAGATGTTGCTGTCTTCCCAGCAACAGTACACAAGGAAATGCTCTCCCGTCCTTGTTTTCCTCAAATCATGCAGTAGGCTTGCAGGAAAGACTGTCTTTTCATACCTTCCCTCTCCATACTGAACATCTCAGACAGCATTTTAAGGATAAACCAGAAAGGAGAAGGTATATGCTACATCCTCTGAAGCTGGTCTGAAACAAGAAAGGGTGCAGTAGTAGGTTGTTGTGTGGGTAGTCTTGGCATGGACAGTAAACAAATGCAGAAGAGCTGGAGAGAAACACAGTTGGCTGAGGGGAAATCTTATTTATCCTGTCCCTCAGGACCATGGAGAATGCATGAAGGACATAAATAATCCCAGCGTCCTTTCGCAATGGAGTAATTATCAAGCACAGTGTTTGTGACTGCCCTGCTTGAACAATATATCAGGTTAACATTCCTGCCATGGGTATATACTTCCCCTAAAACACATACATAGTGCCCAAAAGCAAGCTGGTAAACTTTTAAAGTGATCCCGAAGAGGAGGAATAATTCTTGGGGGAAGGTCCCATGACTTCCTTTCCTGCAGCAATAGCATCACTTCTCTATATCTGTCCTTGAGGGCTATCTGACCTGGAATCTGGTCTCCAAACAATTAAACAGATAGAGGGAAAAATAATGGGGAAATTGCACACACAAGAAAAGGAAAATCTTGTATCTGAGTAGCTGTTTTGGCAGTATAGGTGCTGAATCACGGGCTACTATCAGTGAGGCCTGGGACATGGGATTTCTCTGGGCAAAGACCATGAAATGATTTATAATTTAAACTTGCATTATTAAAAAGGGGCTCTGTCTCTTTTGAAAGACATTTGTGTCTGTCAGTCATTCTCTTGATTTTACAAGGTACTGGCGTAGTTGGAGGCCAAGTTATTAAAAAATAATCTTCTCTGTTGTTGTAGTTATTGAACTGATGCTATCAAAAGGACTCTATGATTTATAGCATGTGTCTCTAGGGAGGCTTTAGTCCAAACTTTTTTTTGTCTCTCCTCTTGATGTACATTTAAGTTTGCCACCCAGTAAGAATCCATTTCTCTCTTTCCTTGTGTGAATGCAGATTCTTGGGCTACTCTGCCATTCACAGTAACCTCAACTGGAGATGAGTTCAGGCTGTGGTACACCTTTCTTTCCTCTTTGGAATTTTTCTGAAATCGTCCTCACAGTGAACACCTTGACAATGATACTTCACCCTGAAAATGCTTATATAAAAACTCCGTGATTGGTTACACAATCTTCGGTGCTTTCTGAAGCTTTGAAAGCAATATTTGAATGCCCCTGGCAGTTATTCTGCCTTGTTTCCTTTTGCCACTTGCTGTGGAAAGGTCACATGCAGCGTGTAGGGGAGCATGGTGCACACAAAAAAATCCTATGAACTGGAAAGATTTATTAGTCAGAGTGGTTATTATAGCTTCTTAGGGTTTGGGAGCCTGATTAATATCTTTGCATAGCACCAGGCCCCATTGTGGCTTTTTAAAGCTAGTTCAGGACATGCAGTGCAAGGCTGTTGAGCTGCCCAAAGAACCTCAAAACTCACACTCTGTATGTCCTCAGCACACAGGATAGACATGGAAGGGACTCAGCCATTTACAACCAAACATCAGTCTGCGTTTGAGAGCACAGCAGGACCTCAGAAGTCAGATCAGGACCTAAAACACCTGTCATTCAGCTCTTGCAGACCTCCACTTTGTTCAACACATACCAAGTAGAGCAGCACTAAATACAAACAAACCACTACTTTAAAAAACCAAACCAAAAGTATTAAATTTTTCCAGGATTTTTTTTAAGGAGGAGAGAAACATGTGCAAAAACTCAGAGAGAATTGTTGTCTCACACAGACACAGTCAGATAAGAGTTAGAGGCCTCCTGAGCTCCTCTGGGCACAGCAAAGCAGGATGCCCAGAGAACTGCTGATTAACAGGATTTTACTCTGCAAGAGGCAGCCCCTCCTGGCTCCCAGTTCCTGATGAGTTCCTGTACCTGGGGAGCTGTTGCCTTTCCTAATGAAAGCTGACATGTGCTCCTGTTCAAGGCTGAGGTTCTTTTAACACTGGTAACTATGCCCTCTCCCCTTTCCCCTGACTGGAAGCACAGCTATTTGGCAATACCTCGATACAGGTCTACATGGAGATGAAATATTCACAGTCAGTGTAGAGAAGCATTTACTTCCAGCCAGTGGCTCCTCTGATCCAGTTTCTGTCACTTAGAATGAATCAAATAATTTCTTATACTGACATTTCTCTCCCCTGATGATAAGTGGAGTCTAGAAAACTAGCACAGATCTAGATATTGTAGAAATCTGAAATTTGACGATGCGAAACCCTAATCTCCCCAAGCTTCCTGCATAGTCAGTAGAGAAAGTCATGCATCTTAAAAGCGTTTCTGAGTTAGGCTCATACACTGCCAAACACAGGTAAATATTTCTCTGGAAGGAAATAATCTAAGCAAAAAAAAAAATAAAGTGAAAACAATCTTTCTGGAAGGAAAACAGAAAGAAGTATTACAAAAAAGAAATACTGCAAAACTAACAGACAACTGTGCTAAGCCCTTGGAAGTTCCTCAGGAAACATTTTTCAAAGAATTCTCCTGCCTTTGCCCTAGTCCCATACCTCTTTAAGTGTTGCTGACTTAAAGCCAAGCTCAAGACATTAACATGAAAAGAAATCTCAGCAGTTCTTGCCACATCAACAATTATCCCCGTACACTATTAAGTTGTTCAGACTTTCAAGGTCAATTATCTTGACCAGAAAGAGCTGACTCATCTTGAAGATTTGTTTTTTAAGCTATTTTACAGTATTGGGACATGCAGTGATGCTATGTGAAGCAGGGACCAAAACTGCTCTCTCTTTTCTGCCATGGAATGCCTAACGAATAGGTTGTATAGTGATGTTCCTATCATTCTCTTTTTTCTCTACAGTCCAACAAATCTTACAGTCTGTTCTGAAAATTGGAACAACTTCACTGTGAAGAGTGTAGTGTGGTTTCTCTCCAGCTCAGTCCACAACTGAATCTCCTCAAGGAGAAATGCAGAATTTAAATTTTTCTGGCTGAAACAGAATTTACATTCTTCTACATCTGGTACAAAAGCTTGCAAAGAGGTTTCCCAGCTTTATTTGCTTGCTGCCTGAAGCAAGCTTCACCACCACTGGCAGCACTCACGCCCAGCTCTGTGTAGATCTTCAAAAAGGCAAAGAGAGGCCCTTTTCTTCTCTCCTTCCTACCTCACTTCTTTACACTTACTACTAGGATATCCCCTTTCCCTCCTATTCCACCTCGGGCAAGGGTCTCAAACCTACATGACCTCGGCAGCTCAGCCTAATGCCATTCTCTTGAGAGGGATCCCAGGAGCAGGACTTCAGTGATTCCCACGGGTCCCTTCCAACTCAGCATATTCCATTACTCAAGCTCATCGTGTGAGAAGCCACAGAGTGAGGTGGTGCTGCAGCCTGTAACAGCAGCCAGCAGACAACCAGCAGATCAAAAGTCCCACACAGGGATAGCTGCTCCCAGTGCCAGCCTTCCCTTCGTAGACCAGACAACAGACTGCATGATTTGCTTGTGTGACAGGGCTCTTCCTGAGTCATGGGGGAAGTTTCTGCATCCAGGCAGGTGCTCCCACAGTCCCTGAGCCAGCACGGACAAAAAGAAGCTTCTCAATAGCACCTACAACTTAGAAAAGACAGAAAATGTTACAGTAAAAGGAGGGAGGCTGAGAATGAAAACCATACAAAAACTAGGTTTTGGCTTCATCAGTGAGAATCAACCCTCTCATATGCCAAGTAAAATGGGCCCTGGGAGACCTTCTGTCTGTGAGGGTGGGTGAGTATATGAAGAGTGAGGGGCTGAGGAGGGTGGGGAGGTGAAAGCTTCTGTCTTCCCTGCTGTGCTTTCTTCCCTCCCATTCATACTCGAGGGAATGCTTCCACTTTCTCTGTGTCCATAGCAGTTACCGGAGGAAGCGAGCCAGACTGTTCCTCAGCAGGAACTGTCTTTAACAAAGGGATATCCTTTCCTTACAGTACTTTCACTTCAGGGTTATTTTAATCTGAAGCTTAAGAGAATATAGGAGCTGTTTTGGTTAAAAAGCCTCAGTGGACTAGAAGCATGACAAAGGACCCGAGGGAGATTTTTGTCTCTGCTTCGTCTTAAAAGTTCTAAGTCTACCTTTCTACTTCAACATACATTTTAGATACCAGTGCCTGTAACTGGGCTATTAATAGCTGATAGGTTTGGGCTGGGACCAAAACCTATATTTCTTCTCCTTGCCTAAGGTGACCAAGAATTCCTCTTCAATACCAATCACTCCCCAGCAAGAGCTTCAACGAGCTGATATTAAGCTATAATCGGTTTAAATTATTAAAATATCAATTTAACAAAACCTAACAGGGTCTATTAAGTATTCCTGGAAAATTCAAGAAGTTGTGCAAACACAACATGGAAGAAAGTCTGCTTGGACCATAAAAACTGTTTGTTATGCCTAAACACATTATTTATATTGTCTGACATTGTAGAACTTGCAATGCGAATAAAAATCTAAAAATCTGATCTGTGATCTTCTTTATATTAGGGCTACCCCAATGACCTCCCTAAAGTGTATGGGTGTAAATGGGGTAAGCATCACCTCTCCTTTCCTGAATTACATCTGTTCCCTGTATTTCCCCACCTTGACATTCACGACAGCAGACAGAAATCACAAGGTCAACACTGACCCCAAATCATTATAATTCATTGTTTTGAACGAACAATCTGATTTTTCTGCCTTCATTCAATGTATGAGCGTGGCTGAGTGCCAGCTGAACCACAACGATGCCCAAGACCCAGAGAGATTTTATGGGTAAAGCACTTACTGCAGCTGTGATGATATTCAGGAAGGGGCTGGATCATGCTGAGAGTTGCTTCTGCCACACAGTAAATCAGCAGAATAAACAAGTATCCTTTATCTTAAGCTCTGTAAGCACAGAGATTGGGGGATGGTTCTTGGGTGGTATGGGGGGAAAAAAAACCAACCAACCAAAAAACCCAAAACAAAAGCAAAAGAAAAAAACCACAAAGGAAAAAAACCCCATGTGGATAAATCTGTTCATTTGAAAGGTCTGCCTGCCTCAGTTCTGGAAATGTTGTTTGTAACAAAGAGGCTGTGCGTTGTCAGCACAAATCTGCAAGGCTGCTTCATACAAACAATCACTGCATCTTTTGAAACTTCAAAACTTTCTGATTCCTCCACTAATACCTTCAACAGTGCATTCACACTCTGCTCTGAACAGGCTGTTACTGTAAATTTTTAGGCAGGTGCCGGGAATGGTTGCCCGTATGAGCACACACGCTACAGTACAGCTAATGAAAGCAAGCCAGGGGGTTCTGAGCCCAACAGCTCCAACATAGAAAGGGGCTGATACATCACTTATCTGAATACAAGGCAATCTTTCTACTGACTACAAGTGGTTGCTGGCACTTCTGAGCCAGCAGGCAAGGAAGAAGCTATCTGCAGAGTGACTCCAGCATTGGAAATCGCTACGAGATACATCCACCGGCATTCGAGCTGAAGAAAATAGCATAACTGGAAAAGATTTCTAGAGTGTGACATTCACGTAAAGTGGCACTAATTTCGGAATTACCATTCACCACATTTGAATGAAATGAGATATTCTTCTGAATAAAGCTGTGATGCTGTAAGAATTATGTATTAATGAAATGCCTAGTGCTGAGAGAAAGATACAGTCTAATTTAGCTAAAATGAACACTTATTTTGAGGAGCAAATAATGCAAAACAAATAATTGAAAACCCAATAAGACGGATATTTTTGAAATGTAGACTACAAAAAAATTCATCCAGAAAGAATTTCGTATTGGATGAAGTTCTCAAGAACAGACATATCTCAATCTCTGCTTTCACTAAGATTTGAAGAATGACTCATGTCATCATCGTCACTGCACTGGGCTGAAGGGGCATCTCAGTAGCCACGTACATGTAAAGCACAAACATAGGGAATATTTAAACTGATAGTAAGTAGAAAGTCTTTCGGTAAGAGAATTCACCTTGCTTTCAGATCTATGTTTTGAAGCTCTCTGTTACACCCAGCTTTGAACACTTTGAAGAAATAACACAGTGTACAGGGATACAAGATGACAAGGAATTAAACAACTACACTTTTACAACATTTTTAGCATCCACACATTATTTGCACAAGGGCATAAACATATTAGAATCTGTAAAGCACAGAAGGATTAATGGCTAGCAATGAAATGCAGCAGACTAATAAAGAGTGGAATGTAGGTATTGGTTTAATAAAAGTCATCCATTAGTATATATTTTAAGTCAGCCAAAAATTCAGGGTAATACCTACATATCTGTATCTTGGGATGCAGGTTAGGCATTGGAGGACACAGCCCTGAAAACAATGAGTTGGTTGAAGATGAGGTCAGATATGTCCTGTTCATGAACTGTGAACACAATATTACCGTTAAAAGGCCAAATGAAGTTGTTGGAGGCAGAAGGAGATGACTGGTCCCAACATGGGTGAGAGAGCTGTTGGAATTTGTGCACCTGTTCCAGTGCGTACTTTATGACAGATGTAGAAATGCTAGCAATACCAAAAGGAATATGCATGGGATACATGACACTGTTTAAATTAATTGGCTGACTTATTTCAAAAAGATTAAGTTCTTACTATGAAAACAGGAAAGCAAGGAATGCAATCCTAATGAAGTTGCTGCTGAGAGGCTGCAAGTAGGGGTTCAAGCCACAGTAGGCTTATAAGAATTCATATCAGAGGGCCCCCTTTTATATAAATTGTTAAAATATTGAAGCAAAAGGATATGCAGGCAGTTAGAACTGACAATACAATGAGGTCTTGACTTCTAGTGCAGACCCTGAAGAAGAGACTTCTAGTAAAGCTGAATAAACTATTTGCTATTAGAATCTGTCCTGTGCTAAATCAATTTTCTGAAAATTTACAAACTAATTAACTTTCTGGAAATTTACAAATTTCTACTCATTCCTCAAAGACTTTCTACAGAGTTCAGACATGACTGACATATCTGATAGAGTTAAAAATGTGTTGGATTTATCGGCTATCTTGAGCTGCATTTTAGGTTATATTAAAATCTTTGCTTATTCTCTGTTCAGCCAGAAAGTACCTGCTGCAGTAT
Source organism: Corapipo altera (assembly GCF_003945725.1). NCBI lineage: Eukaryota > Metazoa > Chordata > Aves > Passeriformes > Pipridae > Corapipo > Corapipo altera. The sequence goes on along the minus strand of NW_020884934.1, from coordinate 2,073,326 downwards.
TAGTGATTCTCAACTGCCTTTGTTATTACATCATCAACAAAACATTGCTGCCCCAATAAGGATAATAATAGTAGCAGTAGTGATAATAACTATAGTCCATTAAGATTCAGTTCTCAGAATGATAGACAAAGTTTTCAATAATTGCAAAGATAATTTTTTTTACTCCTCATTGTTATCTATAACAAAATAACATTGCTTAAAGCTTTTTCCTTACCAATTTGACTTCTCTTGTTGGATGCACACAATGGTTAGTTACAAGAGAGCTGCTCATTAGTGCTGTACTGTTGGCAATGATCACTGGAGCATTTGTGTTTTTACTAAAATAAACAATTAGCAACTGCTCTAAAGATATTGGATGTAGGGGAAAAGGGAACAAAGAAGGGTCAATGTGTTAAATTTCTGAGAAGCTCATAGGCTGGTGAATAACCTCAGTGTTACAACACCATTAATTGCCTTGTAATAGAGCTTACACAGATTGGGACTTATTTGTTTGTGAAGACAAATGGGCTTTTTAGAAGGGAGAACCCAACAAAAAGTCATGGACAAGCCTCCTTCAGCATTAGGCATGCCATTATTCTGAAAGTGCTTATTTTTGTCATAAATACGTATTCCCTGTTTTCTGAGATGACAGTAGTGGTTGAAGTACTGCTTTTAAGATTAGCAAAACTAGTTTCTTGGCTTCGTTTTCCACCCGTATATGTGAGATACAAACCGAAATCAGTGCTGAGCACAGGCACTGCTACACCCCAGTCTGTTTTTTTAGATCTCCTGGGTTCACAGAATCCCTGAATGGTTTGGGTTGGAAGAGGCCTTAAAGTTCACCTAGTTCCAACCCAACTGCCATGGGCAGGGAGACCTTCAGCTGGACCAGGTTGCTCAGAGCCCTGCCCAGCCTGACCTTGAACACTTCCAGGGATGAGGTAGCCACAATTTTTCTCTACAACATCTGCCAGTGCCTTTCCACCCTCTGAGGAATTTCTTTCCAGTATCTAATGTAAACCTGCCCTCTGTCAGTTTAAAGCCATTCCCCCTTGTCCTGTCCATATAAAAAGTCCTAGACATGAAGAAATGTGGTGTCTTTTCTTCAGTTGAAGTCTAGGCACTCCAATCTTTTATCTTTCTCTTTGCAACTGATAAGGAACACAGTGTTCTCTAATCATATTCTAATCATCACAGTGATTTTCATCCACACCTCAGTTAGAGGAGGCTTAGAAGATTATTACTCGATGATCACATGCATAATCTCCACATAAAAAGGAATGGCAACATCTGGGGGCTAATCCAACCTTGTCCAATGATCCTTTTAAAGGGGAAGGAGGACAGCAGGTAAGATTTTATGCAGGAAAGGTCAAAACAAGACAAGTAGGTGTTTTGATCCTATATGAAAAGGAGCACTTTCCAACTCTAATTTGACATTGAACTTTCAGAAAAGATTTAAAAAATAAAATGAAAAGAGAGAGAGAAAGGGAGAGAGAAAAGGTGAGGCGAGATATAAATATGAGAAATAAAAATATGGGGTTTTTTTATAAATAGGCATATCATGAAGTTGTAAGATATCCAAGTTCCAAGAGCTGAACTGGGATATCAGAGTGTCTTTCGATGGGATAAGAGAAATGAGAAGATTTTTAAAAATCAAATCTTTTAGAGCCATTTTGTACATGAGGTTCCTTTTCTCCTTGGGCTAAGAACAAAGGAAGATCCATCACCGTTGACAGGAAATTGGGATAAGGGGAAAGCCCCTTTTCCCCTTTTCAGAGAAAAGAAACTTTATTAAGTAAAAAGGAATACATTAAAACTTATCTGAGAAGGGTGGGATTTTGGAAAACTATAAAATGTTAAGTTGCACGCCCATGAGGTCTTTCTCCCTGAAAAACTTGGTGAGAGAAGGACCCGGTGTGCCGAATAAATTCTTTGTTTCTTTGTTCCCTGGTTTATGCCGTCTTTCCAAATTTAAAAGAGGGATTGTCCCCACATAAACACACAAAGTTTTAATCGACTCATCCTCCAGAAAAGACCATTAGGGCTTCTTGGCTATGACTAGCCCCTCAACCTTTCCTATCAGCAGTCTGTGTGAAGGTGACACGAAAACTTTCTCTCCCTCCCACCCTTCTTCCTCTGCCACATCTCCAAAAATTCAGATTAGCATGAACATGAAAATTGCCTTTCTTTGCTGGAAAAGTCCTTAAGCAGCTTCCTCTGAAGCCTACCAGTAGGCTGGGCAGGATACCGCTTTTGAGCACTGAGCCAGCACCGTCAGTGAAGCCTCAGAACTTGAACTTCCTACCTGCAGGTCATCCCAAAAACATGTGTGTTCTGCCGGGCACGGGAGGAGAGATCCAAGGCCCTGCTTCAGCTGTACACCCTTTCTCCACCAAAGCACTGCTGCTTGCCAAGCTGCAGTGCCAGCAGAGAGTCCCTTTCAGAGGAACTGTGGTGTTATCTCTGCGAGCTGCCAATTCTCTGAATTCCTCATTATCTACGCATGAAATCCAGTGGGTGTCCAATGCCAGTTTAAACTACAAATCAACACATCACCAGCAACAGGGTAAGTAGGTGTCTTGAATGTACACAAACATAGCATTATAGGCAGGCATCTCTTTATGCTACTGTGCTGTTCTACTTTTGCAGTTACCTCTGTTATTTAGAAAGTTTGAAAGCCCAGAGAAAACTATTTTTCTGAGTAGAAATTGCCAGCCTGCCTGCCGCTGCCCCTGCATAAGCATCACCAGTTGCACTCTTTGTCTTCCAGAGAGAAGCACCTCTCCTTGGTATTTTAATTAATGCTTATACTTCATATTCTTCAGGAGCTTTTGGAGTGCTGTGTTAACTTGAGGAAATGTGGAATGACCTCATTCTTTAGCATAACCTTGTGAGAGGACTTTCCATTGAAATGGGATTCGTTCTTGCTCCTGTACATAAAGTTCCAAGGCACGTTATTCCCTGGGTCTCTCTCCAAGCTGAATTTCAGCTCTTATCTCTTGAATAGCACAGGAGTGAGGTAGAATTACTTGCTGTGAAATATCTATATTTCTTCTGATTTTACAGTTCACAGATGCTCACATTAATTATATGTCTTAAAAATACACACTCCTAAGATTAACCTGCAGAAATGTAGTTTACACACATACACAAGGCTTCCCTTTACCAATAAAATAAAATAAAATCAATAGAAATCTGTATCTTTTTTCATGTTAGCAGTTAACTAACAGGTACTTCAATGACTGCCTTGAGAATGATTTTGCTTGCCTCTGCTTCTCTTGCCTCTCTCTGCATTTTACTTTATTTAAATTTTCAGAGAATCATAGAATTGTTAAGGCTGGGAAAAACCTTTCAGACCATCAAGTCCAAACTTTCACCCAGCACTGCCAGTTGCACCACTAAACCCTGTCCCCAAGTTCCATGTCCAGTTGTTTCTTGAACTCTTCCAGGGTTAGTGACTCAATCACTTCCTTGGGTGGCCTGTTCCAATGCCTTACCACCCTTTCAGTGAAGAAATTTTTTCCTAATATCCAATACAAACCCTTCCCTAGTGCAACCTGAGGCCATTTCCTCTCATCCTTCTTTGTTACCTGGGAGAAGAGACCTATTATGGCAGTGTATACACACAGAGAGACCCATAAACTCTTTTGCTCTGGTGTCTCCAGTTTTCTCCCTCGTGGGTTTTTGGTTTTTTTTAACTGAAAACTCTATGTTACTTCTTTAGTCTTCCAAACAGTATCATTGCAAATGGAAAAAGCCAGAAATAATCTTTGCCACAGATACTTAGGAGAGAGAAATTCATGACCTTGTGACCTTAACCCACAAATACTTGTGCTTTTTAGGCCTTTTTCCGTGCTAATTTCCAAGTTTGATACTAATGCTTCTTAGCTTTTCTCCTGAGAGCAGGAAAAAGATACCCTGATAGGAATTAATTATGATGCAGTTAGGACTAATTAAAGCCTCTATAGCTCCATTTGCAGAACTCATAACACTTATGGGTAGCCACTACACACATAGAAAAAAAACCCCCACAGGGTCCAATCAGAGATAAAAATGAAGCATCATGGCACTTAACTACTCCTCAGCTGAGTTGTGTGGTTAATCTTTAGCCTTTTTCCATGTTGCACAGTGAATATGATAGCCACTGACAGTCTTCAACATGGGAATATAACTTACTGCATGCTAAAAAATAAGATAAATATGTCTAGTCTTCAAGGTGAAATTTTACTAACAGGGGAGACCTGCTTATCTTTATCCCACAGTCAAGACATTTGTGTATGTGGGTGCTCAGTAATCAACATATCCAAAATGAGTAATTAATGCAATTGTTCACTCAGTAAAGAAAGAAAAAATTCCTTATTCACAGGCTTGTAAATATCCTTATTTTGTTTAAGAGAAGAAGCCAAGTAAATGAAAAAACTAAGCAAATTTCAGGCTGTGGTTGTGGAAGCTTTCATATCTGGATTGAAAAAAACATCTTTGATGTGCTTTACTGAGAGATGGCTGTAGATAACATGGGTTGGATGCTGTTACCACATCCACTCTCATCCCTTTCCTCATTAGCAATGCTGCTTTCAGAACTCTTGGCCCAGTTCTCTGCCTCTCTTTTCCCAGAAGGGACAGGACAGTCTTCTTTTCTAGTTCATTTTTGTCTAAACCCACTCCCTACTCCAAGAGCCTCTCCCAACCCTTTGTTCCTGCAATCTTATCTCACCTCTGGACTCTAGGACTTCTTCCCATCTCCCTTCCCTATTTTCTTTCCTGGAACCAAAATCAAAAAACAATTTCATTTGTATTTCTGAGAAATCATTAATTATTTCTGTAACTGACAGCATAATGTGACATTCCAATATACAATAGCTCCCCAAAACAGTGGGAAAAACTACCCACAGTATGAGCTCATTACACATTACATATCTTAGAAAAAACCCATTTTTTTGGGGAGCTGTCAGAAGTGTTCAATAATTCTTTAGTCATGAAAAGACATGGATTTAACCTTGACAATATTTATCCTCTTTCTCTATATATATATATAATTTTAAGATGTGATGAGATAGGTAAGCAACAGAGAGAAAAAAAGGCGTCTTCACTCTACTGAAATTTTACAGAATCTGCACAATGTTCAGGTTTCCATACATCAGCTCCTGTGGGGGATTGCCCCTGGACTCCCTCATGTTTGTAGCAATCATAGAAGTTTCTGTGGGTCTCCCTTGTTGAATAATTTCCATATCTCTTTTCATTTAAAGTTTGTTTGTATACAGATTCAAATTAACCAGAAATCGTGTGATTGGAATTCCAGATACTTTTCACTAGCTCTACTACAAATGGATTAATTTGAAAAAATACATAAACACCAGTTATAGGCTGCTTTACATATCTGATGAAAGAATTAACTGCTTGTGCAGAATTTGTCACAGATTACTGTAACAGTCATGGCAACCGCATTTCAAACAAACTGAATATTCCAATAAATACATATAGTTTTCTGAAAAACATATAAACTCACCTAAGAAACACCTCTAAAAGAGCAGGAAGAAGGCAGAATATTTAAACAGTAGGGTTTGAGATATTACAAGACTTCCTTCAAATAGGCTGAGCCCTACTAATTAAAACATATTCACACACACAAATCAAAGTGACAGATTCAATATAAACATAAAAAACCCCACCATAATAATAAATCCTTCCTCCATTAGGGACAAGAAATGAACAAAATGAATGTATGACCAATAAATGATAAGGCAACAAAAACCATACTCAGTGAAGGTGCAAACATATCAGAGAGCCAAATTCATTTTTTACACCACTGTTTATATGGAAAATACCACAGGCTCCCATGCTGTAGTTCTTTTGACTCTGAGACTTGTCAGAGGGTCCATATGAAATTGAAATTGTTGTAGAAAAAGTCATGACACGAATGGACAACCTGAAGAGTAGGAGCTCACCAGGACCAGATGGTGTCCACCCAGTATTTTCAAGGGAGTTGAGGGATGAAGTAGACAAATAGTGGGTTATAAATTGTTATAAAACTGTGCTGCTACCTGAAGATAAAAAATATGGTGTCATTAGAAAATAAAATAAAGTCAGGAAAAATATACCAAAGGAATAAGATGGAAGTCTGATACCTGCACGTGGCCAGTTAGTAAAAACCTTAATAAAAGATAAGGATGAATAGGAACTTGGACAAACATAATCTACTTCGAAAAAGGCAACATGTCTTTTCAAAGAGGAAACAATACCTTAAAAACCTGTTGGAGTTCTCAGGGTTGGATTTCCACAGAAATCTAGATACAGATCATATATAATCTATTTAGTCTTCCAAAAACTTTCCAACAAAGTCTTTCACTAAAAGATTTTGGAGAACTGGATGGACGTGCACTAGGGAAAAAAAATCCTGGCTAGATAATTGGCTTAAGGATGGGATGAAGAAGATGTAATATGACTGGATATCAAGCAGTGAAAGAAAATAATCAGTGGAATTTCACTGGGACCCCTGCTGCTCTATATGGTCATAAATATAGCCTCCCAAAGGGGGAGAGTAGTGAGCTGACACAGTTTGCTGACAATACCGAGTTATAAAAGTGGGAAGGACAAGACTCGTGAAAAATTGCAGAAGGATATTATGAGACTAAGAGGCTGAGCAATAAAATGTCAGATGTTGTTCAGTATAGCTAAAAGTACAGTTAGTCAGACAGAAGAAAAATAATCCCAACTCCATATTTAAAGCGCTGGCTGCTGAGCTGAGAGTTACAGCTTCAGAGTGTGATCTTTCAGTTGTGATAGACAATGCTATGAAAATGCCTGCTCAGTGCTCAATAGCAGCTGAAAAAGACAAATCATAGTTAGAAAGTATCTTAAAATGAAGAAAAGAAAATGGAGAACTTCATTATTCCGTTCTAAAAATACATGATATACCAGTATCTTGAATGTTGTGCGTTCCTTAATCTGAGGACAAATACAGTAATGTGAAATATGTGTGGGGAAAAAAAAATCAGTGGAAAATCAAAGGTGTAGGACAGTTTTTGTACAGAGCACAATTAAGCTAACAGTCTCTGTCATGAAAATTAAGTAACTGAGGGAGGGTATGAGAAAGATTTACAAAATCATGACTGCTAAGAAAAGAGTGGATAGGAATGAACTGGTTAATTTTTCCTCTATAGAATCAGAACTAGAGGCATCAAATTAAGGTAGCAGGAGACAGACTCTACATGCATGCTGTGGGATGCAAAGCCTGGGTTCAAGAGGAGACAGACCATAGAGAGAAATCCACTGACAGCTACTAAGCAGAAGGAGACAGACTTGGCATATAGAGTTCCCTGACTGAAAACAGTTGGAGACCAGTAAAAATACTGAAAGGAAACATCCCTCATCTTTAATCTGATTTTACTCTTCCCTAAACATTCACCTACAGGCTTCTACAGAGTCAGAATGAAGCATTAGATGAACCTTTGGTCTGACCCCCTGTGATTGTCTTTATGTATTTATAGCTTTAGGATACAAGGCATGTAACCTCAAACACATTAATATTCTCCCCTGTGTATTAAATATATTAAAAGTGAAGAGTGAAAAGTTATTTGTAACTTCCTACAACTCAGTACTGGGGTCTGTCCCATACCCAGTGCTCAACCAGAAGGAACACCGAGATCATATCTGCAATATTTCTGTCACATATAGCCCAGCAACCTTAATGACACATCTCTCAAGGTTTTACTAGTAGCAGGAGAAATATATGCTTAATCTGTTATTTTTGCATGGAGTATGTCTGACCGTTTTCCTTTGATTTTTTTAGATAATGCAATGGTTATTTAGTACTCTGCAAAGAAAAAAAATGCCAGAGATTATGCCTGAACTAGTTTTAAAAAAATGGTTGGACAAATAAAATACTTATATTGAATAGATTTCACATTGCATTGCCTGGAATTTGGCAACAGACATGACAAATCATGAGGAATATAGAGAATACAGAATTTAATTAACGAAGCTAAAGATGGAAAAGAAAGCACACTGATATATGTAATGTGGCTCTCAGCTTCAATATTCTGCAATAAAATAACAAGTCAATGCTTCTAAACCAATCTGAAATGAGTGAAAAACAGAAGCAACATAGTTGGAAGGTTATATTTCAAAATGTAATTAGTGTCAGAATATTTCAGAACTGCTAAAAGCAAATAAGTCACCAAGTTCAATACAAAGGGAAACACACATGACAAAGAAGTAATTTAGAGAAGGAAATATATCTCATTATTTTTATTATTTAAATCTAATCATCATCAGATTAATTTAGAGGAAATTAAATGAAAGTAAAATACTACATCTTCATATTACCAAATAATTGGTGTCAAAGAAATTTTAATTTACTGGAAACAATCCCTTCTGTGCAATTAAAGAGGAAAAAAACCTTATTATGTATGTTAAATAGCAGCTTTCACTGTAAAATATAGCTCTCCAAAGATTAGCTATGGTTTAAATGATAAGGCCACAGAACAGGATTTCCTATGTTCTGTCTTCATGAAATTAAAGACGACTCTGAAAAAAGGGCTATGCGAGTATATTAAATAGGAATACTAAACTGTAATTTATTTACTAATGTACATTAAGGGATCTTTTGGACAAAACTAGTATTTTATTGTGCAAAATACTGAGATGCACTTTCAAAAAAACACATGTTCCAACACAGCTGCTGGGTGGGTTCTCATTTTAAACCAGAATCCAGGTATTTCCACACTTCCCACAAAGTTGCAATGCTGAGCATCACCAGGATACCATTTACATGAGTGAGCAAGAAGTGCCACCTCCCTTTGACTGTGACATGCCAGGTGCCTCATGCAGACATCTGAGCACTGTGAGAACACACTGGCAATGGCCCACATGACAATCCTCAGTGCTCCATCCCAGACTAACCTCTTCTACAGAAGCCTCACAGTCACTTCAGAAAACCCCCCCGGGGGTAGGGATGTTATTGACAGTTTTCTATTGGCTGCTGCAGGTTGAATACAATAGAGGTGGGCAAACGTTCATATTTTTTGATGTGTGCTTGGATTCAGAGAGAAACACCTCTTGCCTAGAAACACATCTGGTGATGGGGAGACCAAGTGACCTCTTTCTTTCTGGTCAGCAAGAAAATGAGCCATCCTTGCACTGTCTTTCAGCTGTTTTGCAGCAGCCAGGAACTACAGACAAATGTTAATGTGTAAGAGTGAAAACAATAATATGAACTCGTATTGCTTTGACCCTTCCAAATTCAGGCTCAGCTTGGGGTCTGTGGGTAGTCACACCAGTTGTTGTTTTATCCCAGCTACTTCATCCATCTCTAATCAAGAAGTTAGCAACCAGCTGTGTTGATCCCCTTATATTCAGTGCACAGTTTTTCTGTGCTCCAGAGAAAAAGATCTCACTTTAGACTATGCTCAGTCAAGAGTGTTTTTCCATCAGGAATCCACAGGTGCAAGCTCTCTGGCTTTGGCTTTGCTCCACGTGAAAGCTAATTGCATATCCCTTGGATGACCATTTAGACCTGTGCCTCTTAACCTCTGCAACGCTGAGAATAAGCACTGTGTTCACCACAGAAAAGGAGCAAACTCACCTAATTATCCTTCCATGCTTCCTCTTATAATGACATCTTCCAATGCACTGTTCCCTCCTTCAAGTTCAGCCTTCAGTCTTCCCACTTCTACTCCCTCCCACCTCCCCAGGGTAAAAGAGGTACCTTTTGCCAGTCTGAAGGAGTCATTGCACACTCCTCTCCCTCAGGTCTCTCTCTTCCTAAACCCTTGGGTGGCTTTTCAGTGTAAAAAAGAACTGGTTCCTGTCCCAAGGCTTCAGGTAAGTTAACTAAAGGAAATGCAGTAACAGCTGGGATGAAAGGGAGGATACAACACCAGAAGGTTGTACAACACAGCCAGTTCTGTGCCTGTGTGAAGGGGTTCAACCGGATGGTGCTTGGCACCTACCAGCAGAAGCATGGAGAACACCTGGACTGGGTGACAGCTACACACCATGACATGTTCCAGGGTCCTAGTAATTTGTCAGATGGCACAGTGGGCCAGTAATTCAGTCTAGATACTCTGATTTCTCTAGTGTTAATCAATATTCAAAAGACCAATGCACACAGATTCGCAGTGCTGAGAACATCTCTCCCCTTCACCCTGGATTTAGGCTTAGCTGAGGAGTCTGGATTTAATGAACTACCTAGAAGTGGAAATCCATCATGGATTCCAGGTCCCTTTGGTGGAAGTAGCAGGTTTTGCTTGGCTCTTGTATACATGCAGTCCTTTACAGAAAAGGAAAATATACAATCTTTAAACTACTGCTAAAAAGATTCTTTTATGGTTGGTCTCAGCAGATACAACAGAGTAAAAGGGGACTGTGTCCTTGTCATTCTTTCAATTACAAAAACAGAGGAAAAGGTTCACTACCAGGCCTTTGCCACAGAAACCTTGCCACAGAAACCTTGCCACAGAAATTAAAAACTCCTGCTTTGCAGAGTTACATTGCTGTAAAACTTGCTAAAAGAAGCAAATTTCTTAGCACCTATTAAGAAAATGTGGCTAACTAACAAGATAATAACCAGCAAGAGGCAAATGAGGGTGTTGACCATGAGCACATCTGTGATGTACATATTGCGATGTGTACATATAATACAGCCAGGATTGCCAAACAACAGTGGAGTAAGTTTTTTTTTAAATATTAAAAAGACATCAGATAAGCTTGTCCAGGAAATTCGCTAATGAAGGAGGTTCTCACAGATCTCACAGTGTGGTGGGCTTTTTATGAAGCACTCTGATGGCTCCAGTAAAAGGATGGGTTATATTAGTGCAAGTGAAGGTGGAAAGAATGAAAAGCCAGGCAGCCACAAAGCTACCTTGGGGCTACAGATTCTCTGAAAGCAAAACACTGTTGCGTTTTCTTTTCTGCAGCAGAGCTTAGGGTGGCCCTACAGTTGTGTTTGATTTACCTGATTTCATTCAGATGTCACAAGCATCCACTGCCCTTGAACAAGGGCCAGGTCAGGTGTAGAAATGACAGCTTCCATGGGCTGTCTGAGGTGCATCTTGGAGCCTGGGCTCCTCCAGCAATTACACTGTGATAAGAAATCATATCCTGTAAACTTCAGCCTGAAGTAGCTGCTCACAGTCCATTTGTGACAGTGTTTGTTATCCCTGCTGTAATTTTTCAGACACTGTCATAGTCTATTTACTCACATTGCTGTAGCTTTTAGGAGACTTAATTTTAATTGATATTTTATTGTTCTAAGGTAATTCTACACCATTATTCAAATAATATAGGTGCACACATTTCTGCTGTAAATATATAATCAAATACACCTGTTATAATATTGGCTCCTTTCAAATTAAGTTTCAGATATTTTTAACGGTAAGAATACTACTGATGTGTATTTATGGACAGAAAGGCACAGTGTAACCTCCACCCATCCAAAATAAATAATTATTTATTCCTTAAAACCATAATTCCCCAAAATTGCTGTTTAATTAATCACTCAGAGCCCGTGCTCTAGGGATACTTTTATTTCTTTCATTTTATCGAGTAAGCTCTGATATCTCAGTCAGTTTAGCACAATACCAGTAGGTGGAGTAATGGTAAAGCAAATATCTGCTTCAGCTATTTATAAAGAGCCATTTTTAATATCTTTGCAGAGATTTGCATAAACCAGTTGTGTGTATATATATATATATATATTTATATATGCCAGAAACATCTACACATATAAATATATATTACTCACATGCACATACTCAAAACCATATAGATTAAAAGAACATACTTAAGTGATGAAGCACTTTTTTGTCGTAAATCTAGTATTGTCTGCAGTTTTCTTCAATTTATATGTATTGGGCAACAAGTATGCTGCAAATCGTGCTACAAGCTTGAAACCCTGCATCCCCGTACACTTAAAAAGAACTGATCAGCGCCTGGAGGGAGTAAGAATTTGCTGCAAGTTCCACTTCGGTATTGAGGTCAGTTGAGATTTGAGAGACAGCTTTGGTTAATAGTGTCATGTCCTTGCCAACCTGCAGTTGTGTAGCGTGCCCAAAGCCTCCAGTACACTGGATAGGAGCATCATTAGCCAGACCTTTGTCCCGTGTCAGGGTGGAGGGTGGCTGGCACGGTTGAATGCCCTCACGTAAAGAAAAAGTTTCCATGAATGCAGCTGCTATTTTTCCTCCTCTCCATTGCATTAAGTTCTCTCAGTGATTCATCTGGGCTTCAGATAAACACTAGCAACTTCCAAGCATTCAGGTAGGCAACAAAGCAGAGCCTTAACAAGTGCATAAGAGTCCAACAGCACTGTAGCAGCTTGGTCTCTTACAGCAGCAATTTTAAGCTCAAATTAAAGTCACTCCCATATGTGTTATCAAAATATAGGAACTTTGAAAATGAAACTGATATGCACTGAAAGAAATCTCATTTGGACTGCAGCTTGTAGCTTGGCTCAGGCAAAATTCCTACCAAAGTCAGATACAGGGGTTTTTTTCCTTTCTGATAAAATAAGCAGGCACAAGGCCCTTGGTCACTAAAAGAAAACTGATCAGTTATTATTAATGTCTTTTCTGAGTCACTGCTTTCAGATAAGAAGTGTAGTAGACTTCTGCATAGCTATCTCACATTGATGTCTGAACCATAATGAAGACAGTACCTTCCCTAATATCAGTGTTAATTTTGTAAGTAAGATAACTGAAACTGAGCTTTGACTGCATGCAAAAATTAAAAAACTTGGCCAGGTTATCACCATCATTCTTCAGGTAGGAGATTCACGAGAAAAAAACCTAGGTGCCAGAGCTTCATTTTGCTCCTAGGGATCATATTAAATTGCAAATACCAACACAAAGGGAAAAAAAAAATGAGGACAAAATTTCCTCTGTAAAATTAATATAGGTCTAAAGAACTGTAAATATCAGTCTCATTATATCCACTGCCGAGTATAGGTAAGGTTATTTCCCCTATCACCATTTGTTCTATGCAGCTATGTGGAGATTATTAATATTAAAGAAACTCATTCTCCCCACCAAATCCACCAGTTCAAGAAAATATTTTCTCATATTAATTTTAAAATACTGAATCCATCTGTGCTACCTTCTTCAGTATTGCTCAAGCTTATGATAATTTTACTCTGATTTTGTTTGTAAATTACTTATGATTCATTTGGGATTTTTTTCATCCTTTTTGAATTCAGTAAGCCAAAAGAATCTGTATTCTTGTCCCTGCCAATGCAAGTATTGCAATATGATCATCTTCTACCTCCCTATTTTTCTGTAGGAGAAAAGGGGGAATGTGCAGAATAACAGATATTTCAAACTAACCACCTATTTTCTGTCAGAGAAAATATAGTCATACCCCTGAAAACAAACATAACCTCAACTTATACCAGAGAAAGCAAGCAAGCAGAAGATGAGTATAAAATGTACCACAATCATTCAATAAAAGGAGCTGGAATATTAAGGGAGTAATGAATTAGCACGATCTCAAGAGACCACGCTCGAAATATCTGACATGTTTTGACACGTATGGAAAGGGTAAATGAGTCTTAAAGTCGAAGAAGAAAGGAACATTTCACAGAGCTCTTGCCTCATCAAGGTCGTATTCTTCCATCTGCTGCGCCCTCCTGGTAGCCTCTGCAGCCTCACCAGTGAACTGAGTCACAGCCAGGGCACACCCCCCACAAGAGGTGAGGTGGCCTCCAGCACTGGCCCCCTTTGGTAATCAGCAAAGAAGAAAACAAGGGCCCCCACAAAATCCAGGGCAGCACAGGCAGGTGCAAGACTGGGGGAAGGGGTCGCAGAAATGGTGGATGAGTTGCACGTGGTTGGTGCGGCCTTTTCTCAGAGGGTAACTCCAATTCACCCTCTGTGCTAGTCCTTGCTGGCTTGTACATTGGCTGTTTGTTTCTTCTCGCTTTGTTGCAATAAGAAGTATGACTGTCTGGGGAAAAGAAACACCCTTTTTTTAGCAGCCGAGTGCATGAAATTCAGTTCACATCCGATCGTTTGGAAAAAGGGTGTGTGTGGGGTTGCAACTCATATCCCACACACTAGCACTTGTTTTTCTGCGGCCTTGCATCTTGTACACCTGGCAGAATAGGATCTACTACCTGAATTTCAGACTTGCCTTTTTTAAAAGGGACAAAAATGTCTTTCTTCTTCTTCTGTCCTTGTTTCTATCTTAATGGAGACCAAAACTGTTTTCTGATAAGGCTTTCATTCTCATCTCAGGAGGATTTAGACTGAACAGGAATTCCCCCAGTTTTCAAAATGATTACTTACTGCTACTCAAAGGTTGCAGGTTGATAGCTCAAAAAACCAGAGATAATATTTTCAGAAAAATCATTATCTTCTCTAATTTTCTAATTAGTCAATGTACTTGTTCCCTTTTCCATTTCTTTATTCTCCCCTTCCTCTTCCTTTCTGGCTTAGATTTTCATAGGTTTTCTGGGAGAAGGGCATTGGCACTTCACTGTAGTCATTGGCACTTCACTGTAGTCTTCTGTCTGCTCACAAGGTATCCTGTCCATGCAGAAAAGAAAATACTGTCATGTTTATGGCAAGTACCTTCTCAACTGATAACAAAAATGATAAACCAGACTGTTTTTGCACTCATCCTTAATCGGACTACACAATTTTAAGATTAACTTCTAGCTTGTCATTCACAGTTATGCACAGTATAAGGTCGGGAGGTCTGACATGAGGAGTTAGGGGATGATTTAGTGTATGAATTTGCCCTCTTGATATGTTTCTTCATGTTTCCAAGCCCAGAGAGCCCCTTTGCATAAATCTTATCTGATGCTGCCTAGAAAGGTAAGTTTACAACACAGTAGCCCCTTCTGCTGGTGCTATTTCATAAAGCTGCATCCCATTTCAGTGCCTGCTAGGTGCTGTGTCTCTGCGTTATAGTTTGCAGCATTTTATACATTACTCCCTGGGCTCAGAGACATGGAGAAGAAAGCATTTGGAAGGTAAAAGGCAAAAAGGAGGTGGGTCTTAGATTTGCTATAGGCAGAAATCAAGGGCAAGTCTGGAAGCTTCTGACAGAAAATGAGACAAGAGAAAGTAAAGTGGTGGCAGAGGGGCATGAATAAAAACCAAACCACTTTGAGAAGTTGAATATACTGCAGGTGAAATCCAATATTTAGCAGGAATGTTTTTCTTCCCTAAAAGAACTGTAAAAAACTAGCAGAGATCTGCATGCAAATCTTAGATTTATAGATTAATTCAGGTTGGAAGTGACCTTGGGTGGTCATCTACTCTGACCTCTGGCTCAGAGCACGGTCAGAGCTCAATCTGTTCCCACTACTCATTTGTGAACAGGCATGTAATAAATACTGTATATTCAACCAAGTGTCCTGGTCTAAGAAAAAAATAAAAATAAAAAATCAGGTGTTGCCTCCTAAAGTAGTTTGACATTTTCAAGGTAAAGAACACCCAGCACTAACTAACATAGGTATTCATTATGCTATCAATTCAAAGCACAGCTTTCACACGTTAGCAGCAGTCTTGTTACAGCTCTGCCTTATCTGCAGTAGCACTAAATCTCAAGTAACATGCAGAAAAATGAACTATAGTAATGCTTCAGTGGTAGGGGGATCAGAGGAAACCTAAAGAAAGATGTGAGGAAAATGTCCTTAGAGTCTTCCTAAATTTTCTATATAGAACTGCAGAATATGCTATAGCAAGAAACAAGATTCCCCGCAGAGTTCATGTAAATGAGAGCTCTAAAAATGTGTGCTAGATACCAGAGGATCTGTTCATTATTAAACTTGTATTGTGTTTACCTGTGTAGTGCAAGATTGAGGAAGACTTAATTGCGTGCTATGTCCTTGCCCTCTGACCTTCATGTTAATTACATTTTGCTACAGTAAGAAATAGATGCACCATTTTCTCTTATTTCCCTAGGACTAAGACAGTTATTAATTCCTAATAAGCTAGCTTTTTCCATCTGCAGAAGGCTATATTTTCTTTTCATTGCGTGCACAGTACTCCCAGAAGCTTTTAATTTGCATATATTGAAGATCACTTCACCCATTTAACACTTCCAAAGTAAACTTGCTTAGAGCCACCACGTAGCTGTGCTCTGGGGTTTAATCTTCTTCTGGCCTGTAATCATGACACCCACAGAAATTAGCAAGATGAGGAGGAGTGAGGTGTATATATATATGTATCTATATATCTCCTCACACTCATACTGTAAGTGTGCACAAGGAGCATGGCTGCCTGGTATCTTCACTGAGGTTCATTTTTTGAAGTGTTAAATGTAAAGACTGATCTTCAACATTCTTCCCACTCTCTCTTATACGGAGCTGTTATTGCCATTTCATGTGGCTTAGTTTCCAACAAAGATGAGGTTCTTTTCTGCATCAGTAAAGATTATTTTTTTCTAATCTTTAAGAATGTTCTTTTTATTTCAGATGGGATATTAATTGAAATTATATTCTACTCCCATCCTCACCTACTAGCTTAATAGTCATCACATTGCACAAATTATTTTTAATACCTTGAAAAATTCATTAACTGAACAAAAGATCCTGACATAAGTCATAAGGTATTTTTTTTCTTCAAATGTGAAGTTAATAAAAAAGGACTCCAGAATATTAAGGTCTGCTTCTTAAGCCACCTTTCTTCCCATTTTAAAGAAGGGTCTTTCTGCTTATTTCCAACAAATTTAGACACTAAGCTCTGACCAAAAATATCATTAAACCAGAGGATTTTGACATGCGTGAACCTTCCAGCAAAAAAAGGGAGATTTTCAGAATGAGTCTTGTTTTCTTTGTTAAGAGACTGAGCACAGAAGGCAGCAGTTAAGCCTCTTCTCAGATTTCAAGCAGGGTAAGAGCAGCCATTTATAAGAGAACTTTTGTCCTCAGAAAAGTCTCTGCCACATAGGCAAATAAAATTGGATGGGAAGGGAAGAGAAAGTATAGCCTATGTGGTGACAGTGGAAGCATCATGCCCTGCTGGAGCATGCAGAGGTGCTGGAAGGGCTGAAAATCAGTTGTCATCGGTAGAGCTCAATTTCTTTGAACTGTCAAGCATAAAGATTGTATCCTTGTCTTCCTCAAAGTCCTGGTGGTTCTCCAGTGCTGCTGTACTCAGGGTTATGTCCATATGTACTCTGACTCCTCACCCCAGTGAACCAGGGTTATTATCAGGCTTCTCTATTGCTATGAAAACACTGTCTGCCTTTTTCTTCTACTTCTTTCACTGTCCAGCTCCAACTAGATTTGGAATTCGAAGGAATTGATCCAGTGAAAGCCCTCAACAACTTGGGTTTGGGATAAAGAAGAATTTATGTCAGTATCATTGAGAACAAAGCAGCAGAGAAGTGGACAGATCTGTTTATTCTCCCACAAACACATTTTCACCAAGCTTTTCCCAGCATACGAAGCCATTTAACATAGTTTCCCATTCCCTAGTCAGTGGCAGTTCCTAAACTGAAGAGAGTTTGTGATCAGACACAGATCAACACACACAGCATGTTCCCACAATCACCAGGAGGGCAGCTGGTGCCTGGGATGATTTTGTCCAACAGGAAACAACCAGGGTGACCAGGCTGGGTTCTGGCATGGCACACCAGTGCACCTTTGGAGAAAGCCTTGTGGACAACAGCTAAGCCAAGAGAAAGACCAGGGCTATGCCTCACCTAAGTCCTGCATACACATGATGCCCTTTGGCTCTTGAGCTGCATTTTCACTTTGGTCCAGCCCCTTCCTGCAGGAGCATTGTTTCTCTGGCCAGAAACTAGACAGGCCTAGGGCAGCACCTGAGGGTAGAGGGACTGGGATTGATCCTGTCAGCATTCCCTGCCAGCACAGCTTGCCTTGCTGGGGGCTATAGGGTGGCTGCTCAGGGAAGGAGCCCACCACACCACCTCACCCTCAGGGTCCCACCAGCAGTGTGCCTCACATTGTCACAGCTCCCTGCACTACTCAATCTCACATTAGTTTGAAGTCATTGCAAAATTACCAACATCAGGAATTTAGTCCATGTTAAGAATAGTAAAAGACAAACCCTATCATTTTTAGAAAAAATTATTTTCTTTTACAGTTAAATCTGGTTTCGCATGTAGTGTAAATATCTAAACCTGCATGTGCTTATTTAAAAGGCTTCTTTTTTTCTACTTAGTTGAGATTTTCATAGATAACTGCATTGGTCAGAAATCAATAGCACTCTCCACAGATGGACATAAGTAACTCATTATGTCACATCTTCTGATTACTTTTGAGGCCATTTTTTCAAGTTGCTCTAGATTCACCCAGTCTGTTTGACCAGTGTGTAAAATTATTCTTTCTGGGAAGTTATGGGCAACTACAACAGAAAACTGCTCATCTCTCCCAAAGCAATGCACCCTCAGTACATACTTGACTGAGGGTTATCTGGTGGGGTTAAACATAAGTGCTGTTTTGTGTGAACTGGCACCCTTCACACCTGTCAGAGTTTTATGGGTGTGTATTTGTCTGACCATGTAGAGCAGAAGTGGTGGGGAGGGTAAAGAAAACAAACACATCTGAAATTTATTTCCCTTTGTTGCATTTGACTGCAAGAAAAAAAACCCCTCCCCTTAGATATAAACCAAGCCTTTCATTAAAAAAAATCACTAGTTGACTGATTCAGATGGAGCTGTGAAAATCCTTCTGGAGCTCATTTTAGTAAAGGACCCTCCATAGTTGAGGAATTTATCCAACTTTGCTAAACACCCCATTTTAACATGAATGCTTGATTAATGAAAACTGTTTGTAGCACAGTAACATCCCAGACATGCACTAGAGGCAGGGCAACACAAGACCCTGTAGAACATTTAATGGCTGTTTTCAAGAGGCAGCAAAAATATCAAGTGTTTGCAGTAAAAAGTTTCTAAGATGTGTAGGAAGAAGTGACATAAAATATAGTCACCTCCCCAGGCTTTCTACAGAAATAGAGTAAATAAAAAATAGAGTAAAATAACATACTCCAATAAAGAATGATACCTTTTTTCATTGGCAACTGTCTTCCAGAAATTATTAAAGCATGTACAGTTTCCCATTGAAATCTGTGAGTTGACATTGAAAAAAAAAAAAATCATTCTACAAGTCTCTTTAAAACATATGACATATATACAGAGCTTTTAAACCCTATTTGACTGCTGTATGTATAGTGCACATTTTAGAGGAGCATCTAGCAACCTAATGTGGTAGGATCTTGGAAATTAATTAAGTCCTTGGCCTTTCTACTCTGACTTCCAATTATTGTCCAACATAGTGATCACATTCTTGTATGTGACTGAGGGAATTCACTCTTGTTTTCCACTAAAACAAATTTCTGCATAGCTAATCAAACCAGGTACACTAAAAGCAGTTTGTTTGATTTAGCCTGCAGTCTGTAATGATCTCTGGAAGGTTGGATTCAAGAAGCTTCTAATAATCCACATCATTTCATCATGGAAAATTAGGCTTAAGCTACTAGTTTAAATAGGCAAGAGAATAACATAAAGTTTGGTATTTGATACAACAGCACAACAAGTAATGAACATACGAACACACAAGTACCATTATCATTTAAGCCCTTGGTTTTTGCTCTTGGTTTGGGGTTGATGTTTGTTTTTTTTTAAATTCATTCATGGGGGACATCATAAACTTTGCAGCTGCAGGCCTCAGCACCAGGTTAAGAATTGCGTAACCATGCCAAAATTGTGTCTACCTTTGTCATTTGCTGCACAGTCTTAAATCCAAACAGGGTTGTTAAAGATTAAAAGCAAAACAAATGGTCTTTAAAAGCCAGATAAGCTAAATTGTTACACATTATACACATCTCAGTTCGAAATCATTAATGGCTCTCAGAGTAAGAGATTAAAAGACAAAAATAACCTAATTAGAAAAGATTTACAGTGGGGAGTTGAATTATTTGTGCTCAGAGCAAGGCAGGATTTGATCTGAAGCACATGACAATGCATTGGCAGTGATGATGATGATCAGGAATGTTAACTAGTACAGCTCTGCCCTAAACCAATCAAAATTGTGTGAAGAATAGCTGAAAACAATCTGGATACCACATCTTGGATAAAATGTCTGAAAACTTAGTTCACTTTACACTGTCTGAACAAAAGGAATGGTTAATTACGAGCTTTCGGATATTGCTTTCGCTATACCTGTAGTGTGCAAAGCAGTGAATTTCAACAGCAATTTTCAACAAAAGCATGTATATTTATAAGCAACCCTTATGTTACATTTGTGAAGGGAATACTGAATAAAAGGTAGCTATACTACTGGGGTTGGATGATTTCTTAGCCATCAGCAGGGAAGCTGCAAAATAATTCTGACTGAACTGAGCACTCAAGGGTAAATTCAGATTTCAGTTACCCGTGTGTAATGCCAGTGATTTGCATTCAAGAAACTGTGGGTAGAATTTGGCCTCAAGGAAATAGCTTGTGTTAGTGCCATAACCTTTGTTTTACAGGGAGTACAACATTTGGCCCAGAGGAGAAATACACCTCTTGTAAACCAGGCAAGCAAATGGGCACAAACCTGCTCAAGACGTCCCCAGCATAAATCAGAAATCATCTCATTTCCATTTAAAAGGAAACTAACATTGTATGAAAGATAAATCTGCATGCTTGTTCTGATTTTGGTGTTAGAGAAGGATTTTGGATTGCACTCCTTGTATGGGTGACTAAGGTCTGTCTTTTTCATTCAAATTAATTTGTAATTTACCTTTTAGATGCTGACGGTTGGAATCTAAAGAATTTGTTGCTAGATTTCCTTAGTGATTAAATTCTCCCATAATCTGCTTCACCCATACATGGCTACCACAAAACTGCTCCATACTCATATCAAGATCTGGAAGGTTGGATTCAAGAAGCTTCTAATAATCCACATCATTGTTTAAAACTACTATATATCAGCCTACCAGCAATATCCTTGACTAAATGGTATTTAAATGTGATAATTTTGAATAGAAAAAACTTGGCGTGTGGGTAACCATATCCTTAATATTAACATGCTAAATTTTCAATGCCAAAAATTCATTTACAATTGCCTTTTTAAATTCCATTGTAGTGCAGGATTGCTTATGTGTCTAGTAGTGTCTGTGCTTTCACCACGATTTTTTCACCCTGCATTTTCATAGGTTCAGTGGGTCGTTTTCAGCCCAACTTATATCCATTGCATAACGCTGTGGTAATGAAAAACCTTAAGAGTAAGGCTGAAGGAGCTCAGTGTACTCTTTGCCCCTGCCTATAGCCAAATGGCAGAAGAACTTGCTGGTCAGAGGACAGCCAAGCTGCATTAAATCTATTGTGTATTTTTATTGCTAGTTCTGGCCAGAAGGCAATGTATGAAGATGACATCCACTGCCTTATCCTAGTGAAGCTCCATTAGGAATGAGTAACGAAAACATCCCTGTGGGCACACTTCCCCTTGCTAGCATGCTGTCTAAAATTCCAACTCCAAATTTAGCTGGTATCACTGTGTTTATCACTGTAACCAGCCAGTGAAATGCTTATCTAATGATGCTAGCACTTCCTCCTTGTTTCCTGTGGTTAAATCACCTGTAAAAAGAGGTTAAAAAATAATTTGCTCATCATTCTCTAGGTTTTTTATAACACTGCTAATCTGTGCAAGCATATGACTTGACTGTCACAAGGATTTTATACAATCTCAAATGTTACTGGGTATATCTGTCTTCTTTCCAAACTCTTACCTGATTTACAGGTGAGCCTTCAGGTACTAACACAAGGAATGAGTTTCTAGCCCATTGTAAACAAAAGGAGCAGGGTAAATGTTCCAAAGAGTGGATATATTCAAACCAGTTTGACAAGAGTGAAAATACATCTACAAATATCATCACTTTTTGTTTTAGAAAAATCTTCGGACAGCAAAAAAATAGACACAAACAAATTCTATCTAAGCAGCCATAAATAAGAAAAAAACCCAGAAATTTTTATTTTCTTGGTCTCTCTGGACTCACTACTGCATTACAAAAAAAAGAAAACAAACCAAACAAACAAAAAAAACCCAGCCAACCAACCAAACACAACCCCCCCCGAAACGAAATAACACTTCAGTCCTTCTACCACCATGCTAGAGAAAAAAAAATAAGATATCTTCAAGGTACTGTAAAAAAGACCCCAAACTGACTCTGTTACAATAGCTTTAATACCTGTATCAATATGTTCATGAATGACTGAACTTAGGGTAAACAGAAATGAAGTCTGCATTTCAAATTCAAAAGCAAAACACAAAACAAATTTTGCATAAAATTTCAGCCTTAGAGGCTAAGTAGATGCATATTCTCCTACTAAGTTTCCTTCCCGAGCCAAGGACATATCTTGCTTTCAAACTTAAAATACAAATAAAAAATGTTTTCAAATCATGACCATCCAGTCCCTGAGAACTGAGGAAGCATCAGTTTTTCTTGTTTAATCTATTATAAAATCATATTATTCCCATTTGAAGGAGATGCATCATCTGTAAGGAGGCCATCTAGTTCATCATTCCAGAACACGAGCATCTTTCCGTTCTCACTAAGTTGCACACTTTCTCTAACACGTCATGTAATGCATTTCTGTGGGGGAAAAAAAAAAATAAATAAAAAAAATCTATCACCAAGAATCCCATCCTACTGACAAGGGCATCTCCAGCACGGGGCAGGGAGCTGCTGCCTACAAGGGCACTGAGGGGACACTTCACCTCGGCATCTTCCTCACTCAGCAGGGCAGATTAGCCCCCTTTTGAGCTCTGGAAGGTTTTAGATACCTTAAGCTGGCAAAGGTATCTTTGCCTTCAACCCACTCACTAGTAGAGTGCAGAAGCTCTCTGAAATCAGGATGGCTGTTATTTTTCTGCACTGGTCATTGATAGTTAAGTGATAATTAAGCATGAGACAAATCACTTCAAGACCAAAAAGGAAAGCTGTATATCACTTTTATCCAGTACAATAAATACAATTAAAAGGAACTATTGCTGTCTCTCTTAGTTTTCCCCCATATATATCAGCTGTCATTCCAGTTTTAAAGTGCTTGAATAATAAACCCGCACAGAATTGAATTACTTCAGTAGCAAGTTGATTAGTTCCCACATCCAATAAAATGTCTGTGGTATCTCATATATTTGGCATTTAATGTTGTAATTAATAAGTCTCGATCACGTGCCTCTTACAGCCACAGGTCAGTGACAACAGTGACATTCCCTTTCTCAGCAGGAAATTGAGCCTCCAAGACATTTTCCTAAGACACTTTCAATTATGATAAATTGTCAGATTTGCTTCAGTCATTTTGAAAACTACTTCAAGTATATCTTCCCAGGTAAAAGCAGTGCAAAGCTATAAAGCAGAGTTGCTTGGGTTTTTTTTTTTTTTTTTTTTTTCTTTTGTGCAAATTGTATTTTGGGAGTATTTCAGATTTTTTAGGATCATTATAGATTCCCAAGTGAAAGTCGTGCTTTGAAATGAGCTGATCTCAAGTACATGTCTTTCCAACTTAATCTAGCATTTCCAATAGAGGGAGAGATACCAAATTGCTTTAAATCTGTGTAGCTCCATTGATTTCAATGGGTACATGTTCAATTTATTCCACACAGGGATTTGTCCCTTTAATTTAAAATGTTTTAAAGGCAATGTTGCAAAGGCATTTATATTCTTCTTCTTCTTAATGATGTATGCAGGAGGTTATTTTTTTAGAAATATTTTATTAAATATCAAGAATTTATTTGCTCCATTTTTCCACAGTTATGATGACAGTGTGCAGGGCTGATTATGAGAACACTAGTGGGCACACAAAGGTGGAACAGGTAGAAGAATTTTTATGAGTTATTGTCTAAAACATGTGAGATCTAGTCTAGACAAAAGGTTGGGGAAAAAAGGAAAGTAAAGAGTGTCAATGCTCTGAAACCAACATTATTATAGCTACTTCTTTGGCACCTGCAGTAAAGATACACTGCTTTTTTTTTTTTTTGCGAGGTTACCAAGCTCACCTTGCTTATTACAAGTGCAGTTTTAAAATAACGCTCTGCTTATCAAAAATTTTAAATACTGAAGGTAAACTATGCATATTAATTTATAATTCCTAATAAGAGTGAAAGGTTGCAATGAAAGAGTAGAGAAAACCTTGCACTTAACCACTTTGATGCAATGTGCCAAGGGGAGAGGTGGAGGAAGAGGGGAAAAAAACATCCCTTAGGTTGCTTCCTTTTTCTGGAACTTTGTCCAACTCTCTGATCAAGAAATGTTTCCTCTGAATTGAATACAAATGGTTGACAACCCAAATTATCAGCCTCTCTGCACATATTTAACATTTACTGTCTCACCTTCTTGTTCATGTATGTGATGCTGCCAGACCTGACACACACACCCCATGGCTTAGACTCCCAAGATATGACTAATTTTAAGAAGAAACATAGTTTGGGTCCTCTTCTTCTCTGTCCTAGTTTTTCCTTTAGTCTTCAGGGAGAGACTTTATCAAGGTTTTCTTTCTTTACAATGACAAGAGCTAGAAACTTATTTCAGCTGAAGCTGAAATTTTTATACAGTCATGTGTCTGCAAGAGCTAGGATGTTAAGAGAAAAAGGAATACAAAATACCATGAGACCTGCTGTTACTGCAATAAACAGTAAGAATTTCTAAGACAACACGATACAACATAAAATAGTCATACTTTCCTCAAAAAGAAGAATCCCCAAAGCTTCAGGAACCATGGTATTAGTCTTCTAAGTTTCACAGACTTAAAACCTTATGATAGAGAGCTCACTGCTTTGCCCAAAATCACAGAATCAATAAAAACCCCCAAACTAAAACAAACAAAAACCAACCCCCAAAACAAAACACACAAAAATCACAAACAAACCCAAACAAACCACCAAAACCAACCAAACAAAAACAAAAAGCCGCACCCCTCCCTAACTTAAGGTCTTGAGGTTTATCACCTGCTGACGGGGGGTGAAAATGCCGCATCTAGCTCTCAGCCTGGGATTCAATAATCCCTGACGTGGATTCAATATTCCCTGATAAAATGTGTTACTTGCTCGAGGAGGCAAGCACAGGTGCTAGAGATATCAAGCACTGAGAGGTGGCAAGGGATGAAATTCAAACCTTTCGAGCAGGGACTGAGTTCCTGCCCTCCTGCACAGCTCTGAAGGATCTTCACACCCTTCTTATGTGGACACCACACAGCAGCGTGGGCAGACCTTTCAGGTTAGCACATGCTGATGCCAGTAACCCCAAATGGCACAAGCCAAGGCTGGACACACCAGCTCAGGCCCAACAGCAATCAATTATTGCCTCAGGTGCTGTTCCTAAGTGAAAAAACTGTTCTGCTGCTGGACAACAGGCAGGAGACGTGGTAATCCCCACCCATGCTCTTCAGAGTCAGCTTGTGCAAAAGCCACTTTTGGCAGTCCAGGTATGTCCTCAGGCTCGTATCTCAGAGGGCCTTTAATTAACATTTAACACGGCAGCACTTGTATCACAAACAAGAGTTTGTGTGTTTTTGAATAGAGAATGAAAACTTCTTTTAGACATAATTTCCTCATGCGCTAAGTACGTACGAAACAGACGCAAGCCCTTGCAACTTTTGCTGCTCTGAAATCCTTCTCTGTGTTTCAAATACTACACAGTGAAGTTTGATTTGACATCGCTCTCTAGCAAACAAATCTACCAATTCTGAGAGCGTTTAGGATGACCTCCTTTCTCCTCCAGATTCTGCGATATATTTACCAGTGCTGCACAGATGTAGCCAATGTACCTCACAAATGTGAATGGTAATTTCTTTAGCAAATTAAAAAAAGTAAATAATCTCATGAAACACTTTAAAAATATTTACATTTGTATTACACATATAAGTAAGAAAGATCCAGAAAATTTGTAGGAGACTGAAACGAATTATCTCCTTGGAAACAATCAGTAAAAAACATGGACACCAACATTAAACAATCTGAAAGGAATTAAAACAACAAGAAGAATATTTAGAAGGACAATTGTTCAAATGATTAAAAGGGAAATGAGATAAATATCATAGACCGGATACAATATAGAGGCCATAGAGAGATGAAATTTAAATAAGGAAAGAGAACAATAACACAGAAAAAAATTACTGTAATAGCATAAAAACACGAAGAAGCATCAGTGAAACCCTGATTCTCATAGGTAAACAACCTGACTGATGATAAAATCCCACTATTCTGATCTGTAGAATTGCACCCAAAGGTGCAATCAAAGGATTTCCTACCCTTTGTCTTTATAATGTGCTGCTTTCTCATTTGTATGATTTTTATTAAATGCATATGATAATCCAAGCTGTTTAATATTTCCTGTTTGCAACGCACAGAATGTGGGAAATAGTTTGTTCATTTAACTAACAGGTAATCCATCAACTATATATTAGTTACATGTTGTTAAAAACAAAATCACCCACAAACAAAATTATTTCTTGAAAACAACAACAAAAAAAGCCATTAACTTATAATTCATCAGGTGTAAAGTAAATGTTGAAGGAGCTACTGAGAAACTTCAGCAATCATAATCCTCACTGGCTGTTCAGAAGGGCTGCCCTTTCTTATATAAAAATTAATTCCTGGTGTCTCTCAGATACTTGTACTTCCCACAACAAACTTTGTCTGCACAAAGTCATTTCACACCCGTTTCACCCACACCAGAGGTGCCTCCATCACATCAGTCTTCACTCACTGCTTTGTCATAAAAACCCTGACTCAC
This sequence comes from Corapipo altera, assembly GCF_003945725.1. Lineage (NCBI taxonomy): Eukaryota > Metazoa > Chordata > Aves > Passeriformes > Pipridae > Corapipo > Corapipo altera. Next base: position 2,046,663 of record NW_020884934.1, on the reverse strand, counting down.
CCCTATTCACCTCATTTGTCTGACTCACTGACTAGCAGGGATTTGGAATTTTACTGTGACAAGCCTATTCAATGAAAATAGGAGTATCTTGCCTAACCCACATGCTTTATACAGGAAAATCTCTATTATGTCAACATTTTATGTTTTCTTTTTCAGAATGGAAGGAAGGAAGATTGACTTTTGAGACTACTTGTTCTGAATCAAAACCAAACCATGCCCCTCCATTTTGAATTGGATTCATCAATAATCTCTCTCCCTACAGGAACTGCTGTGGCACCTCACCGGAGAAATTTGCTCTTTCCAGAGCTCACCCTTTCCCCGTAGGCACCTTTGTTGAACTACAACTACAAATACACACCACAGCAACCCCTCCAATTAATCTGTTAAACACTGTCTGACTACAGTACCTGAAAGAGGATGTAGTGTGAGTCCAAATCTGAGCCAAAGGAGACAAGGAGCTGAATTTTAGTTTTCATAAGGCACTGGTCCCACTCAGGCTGGCACAATGTGACATCCAGCCTAAAAACTTTTGACAGTTCCAATTTTTGTACAGTTTTCCATTCTAAGAAAAATTTTATTTTCCTCTTAATTCAGGGAAAAATGAAACACTGAAATCACAGATTTTTCAAACTCCTTCACATCACTTTGGGCACTGTCCAACTTTCATGCCCCTGCTGTCATTCACAATGCTCCTTAATGGACCCATCTGTCCTCCTCAAATCCAACCATTCTCACTTCTCACACCCATCATTTCACTCATCCCACCAGGTTTCCTGGGGGTTGGTCAACAACTGTGGCTGCAGCTTGGCCTGAGTTGGGGCTCTAAGTTAAAAACAGAGTTTTTAACTTGGTCCCAAGCCTGCTGGGAGAGAAAGGAAAGCTGTTCTCCCCTGCAGATTTGGGAAGATGACTAGAACAAAGGGGCTGGAGGATAAGGCAATCTAATAGAGGTACTTGTGTGGCAGGGAAGCAGATGTCCTATGGGCTGAACGTCAGCTGGTTGCAGCACGAAGGGGAACCAGCATAAAGAAGAGGCAGGAAGGATGAAGTAATTGCTGATCTTTACAAGCCCTATGTAAAATACCATTCATAATGGTGATGACAGTAACTTTCTGCAGACAGGCACAAAGGGCTTTTTCTTCCATGGCACTGTGACAGTTTAGGCAGGAAGAGAGAGGTGGCTAGTGGAAGTAAATTGTCAGCGATCTGTCACCGAAGAGCAGATTGCTTTTCCCCTCCTGAATTTTCCCTCCTGAGTCAAGATTAGTCTCTATTGAAACCTAGGGTTCTGTTCATCACTGGCCAGCACCTACAGAGATGAAATTTCTTTATCAGATCTCTCTAAATAACCAGTTGAAGCTCAAATCACTCTGACCTTAGGAAGAGGAGGAACGGTTGTTGCCAAATTCCAAAGAACAAAGCACGCTGTAAAATAAAGTTCCATTTAAAGAAAAAAAAATTAGAAAATGAAAAAAACATTAAACCTATTTTTCTGCATGCAGGCTGCTGTAACACAAATTAAACCCAATGCAAACACGAGGGAATTAAGGCAAGTAAAATTATTATAAATAAATTACTAGTCTTAAAACTGCTTTGATTATTGTATATTTAGTCACATATACAATAACAGAAATTAATCTGAGAAGATTCAGTTACACATGAAATTCTGCTGCGTAGTACCAAGAGTTTCTGAAAGCAAGGGAAAGTCTCTATTGCTTTATTTAACTTTGTTTTGATAATCACTTTGCTGTTTACCCAGGTATAATGTCATCTTTGCAGAATATAAAGATCCATGTGGAAGATAGAAATATTTACTAATTATTTCCTTCTAAAAGCAAACAAATGAATGAAATGTCTTGTATAATTGAATTTGAAAAATGCCAAGAAAGTTTGTTCTGTTTATAGCCAAAATTAAAGCAAATTATTTTGATGAGGGCATGAAATAGGGGGCAGGGGAAACACAAGTTTCCATTTAATTTCCAGGTGCACAAACGCTTTGTCTTTAGTTGTCAAAAGGCAGCCTTTCCATAAGAAGCTACAACAAACATGAAAAAAAAGAGCAAAGCCTCTGTCACAGGGGCTCTGCCTTTGTTCTGTGTTTGTGCAATGCCCAGAACACTGAAGCTCTGGTTTCTAAGCCAGACATAAATAAGCATGGAAGGAAATGAAAGAATAACACAAAAGAAATCAAATAGATGGGTAACTTAAAAGAAGGAATAAAATTGTATTTATGCTGTTTAACCCTTACTTTTCAAGCTCTTGATGCTACCTTAGGAAAAAAACCTTATTTTATTACAAGTCAGCAATATTTGCAATAGCCTTCATTGCAGTGTGTCAAAGGTAGCACCAATGGAACATTAAACACATATATATTTATATAGCAATCACACTCTGTAACAAAATAGCTCAGTTTTTCCCCGTTGAGCGTGTCCCACTTTCACACAGCAGAGCCCAGGAGAGCCCTGAGTTATATAGGTCAACATATTGAACTTCTCAAAGTATTGACAAGGAATCTAGTCACTTGTTCTTGCCAGGGACTGTGGCAGTCTTTGACGTCTATTTATAGCCTCCAGAAACCCAAAATGTCTATTTAATCTCTAGGACAAGAATGAGAGCAAGGTGCCAGCCCACCTGCAGGAAAGGTCCCTGCTGCTGCTCCCCATTCCCAGCCTGTCAACCTCTGCAAACACTCTGTCCCAGTGACTCAGACCCTTATAGCACAGCACAACTGAGATATACCTTCCTCACAGGAGTTGTGTTCTTACCCCTTTCAACAGAGCAAATACAACCACCAGACAAAATGTCAGCAATTTTCCTGAATTGGTAAAATTTCGACAGCAACAATAGAATTATCTTGAAAATGATCCACTGTCCACAGAAAAGAGACCTGATTTAAACTTACCTCACTGTATTTGAAGAGGTATTTTTGTGGTGCATAACAATATGTGGCAATTAGATAGTGTACTTAATTACAGGTCTGTGCAAGCAACTAATCACAATGCTGTGTAATGAAGGAAGGAAAAGATGCTACAAGTACATTCTCTTCATTTACGTTTGTGGTGGGGGGAAACAGTTTTCCCCCTGAAGTTATAAAATGGTAAAACCCCGGGGGGTGGTGACCCTTGAAGTTTTGAGGTTTTACCCAATGAGTACTTCTGCAAAATGTAAACATATCACAAGCAGAACGGAAGAGAAGGTAGCTGTAGTTGTTGTAGAAGAAGTAGCCATGTTGTGAAAGCCACGAGGAAGGGGCTCGGAGCCCCTTGGGGCCTCTGGGCCCTCCCCAACCCTGACAGGGGGGCTACAGAGACTTGGAACAGTGTAAGACTGAGCTAAGTATCTGTAGCTATAGGCCGGGGGATGTTTCTCCACTGTGAGCCGCAGCAAGAGATACTGAAAAGCGGTGGCAGGACTGCACTGACCGAAGAAACGGCGGCAGAGAGCCAGGAGAGATAAGGAGCAGTAAACAGCATGCAGCTAAGGAAGACACAGAGTTGTTCCAGAGAGAAAGAGAGCCAGCAGCAGAGAGACAGAGTTTGGGTAAGAACTGAAACCAAAAACCCCCCCAAACTCCTTGGAGACGCCTCATGTCCTAGAAGGGAGGGGTGAAGCACAGAAAGGAGCTGAAAAGCTCCGAGAAGGAATGAGGAAAGGGTGACCTTGCCCCCCTTCCCGCTGGCTTGAGACAGAGCAGAGAGCTCTGCAAAGGGGACTTGAATCCCCCTGAAGATACAGACTGTCATGAAGACCCCCGTGCTTTGTGGTATGACGTGGTGACACGACCATTGTCTGGGTGAACGCAGCCCACGGAAGATAAGACCCTCACTTGAAGACGAGTGGCCGAGGGGCTTGGATACCCCCCTCGTGTACTGGCAGAAATCCGGCTACAGCTGCTGCATGAGAAGAGAACCTGCTGCCTTAGAGACATTGCTGCTCTGAGAGTGGAAAGGAATCTTTTCCTTCTTCCCTGCTGGACTTTTATTTGGAGGGGAGAAGAGATTTGATCCGTTGTAAATACTTTTATGTCATGGTAGAAATAGTTAAGATTGTATATAATGTATTGTAGTATTTATTTGCACAGTCATTGTAATATATTCCCTTTCCCCCATTTTGAGTCTCATATGGTGTCTGGAAAAGCCATCTCACATTGGTTTGAGATGTGGGAGGGGGTTTGGACTAGGGAATTGGATTTTGGAGCTCTCAAACCATGACAACATTCAACAGGGAATATTATCAACTGATATGCAAGACGGAACAGAAGAGCAAATGCTGTCCACCCAGAGCAGGGTTTGTCCTACTTGGTATGATCAGCAGATAAACATGTAAACCATTTTGTGTTTATTGGATTACTGCTTTTCAATTGGAAATAGCAGAAAGAATGAATGGGTTAGTCATGGTTGTCTGGATATATTGTATCGCAACATCTTAAGCAGCAGTTTCAGATTTGGTGGTTGTGCTTTAGCTGCTTTGCAAAAATGAAACAAAACAAAACAAACAAACAAACAAAAACCCCCAAAAAACCCAACCCAACCCAAATAAAAAACAAAACAAAACAAAACACAAAACCCAAGCAAACAAAAAAAAGCAACCAACCAAACAAAAAACCAACCAACCAACCAACAACCAAAAACACCAACCCAACCCAAAACCATGAAAACACAGTCAAGAGAATGAAAGCTGGTTGCATTCAGAGGGGTGTATAGATGTTTTTGTGAAGGTATAGCAGGAAAACTTTGCTGGGTAATTGTACCAATATTGTTAAGACACAACAGACCTACAGAGCAAAAATTTATTGGTATTGTGATTTTACAATGTCATGTCCCCTGACTGAGAAATGCATTCATGACAACATGCAGAAGAGGTGAAAAGAGAGAGACAATAATACGTCTGATTTCACCAGATGACTGGAAACCCACAGAAAGGAAAGGTTAAAGTGTCACAGTGGCTTTTTGCTTTTTTTTTCTGCAGAGGAACCTGGCAGAGGCACTTTTGCTGTTGGTACAATTGCTGATGTACAACTGACACGAGGTTCCAATGGAGTTATTCTCAAATCATCCATGTGCAAAGAAAGCATCTGTGTTCTGTTTTCACCAGACCACAGCGCTAGTAAGCGAGACGCCAAAGAAAGGAAAAGCTACAGCATCATCATGTTGCATTGAAGACAACAAGGCTATTTCAGAAGACAGCAAGCCTGATATTAGTTGATATTATAATCAAAACAAATCAAGCATGGACAATTTGGATCACCTCTCCGGGCTTTATGCACGCAAGAGGAAAATTTGGTGGTAGCCAGTGGTAATATGAATCTGATGTGCTGTGCTGAATGGCTACATTTGTCATTTAGTACTCAGAGTTGCCGTACTCAAATTCTGCAATGTCCTGTGATTGCTGATTGTTTCTGTAGGAGTAGTCAACAACTTTGCTAAATGAAGAGATGATAATACAGTAGATTTTCAAGCTGCAGTTTGTATTGGATTTCAAGCATTTGGGACGGAAATACCAACCTGCTTGCAGCTGTTGCACTTGTTGAATAGCACAGATCAACAAAGAATCAACACTGGAACTTGCAACCACACAGCAACAGCAGAAAAGTGAAGATGTACACATTTAAAAAACCATGAAATTTGTTGAAGAAATAAAAACTAGACTAAAAAAATCCCAAATTACAGCACAGTTACATAAACACAGACCAAAAGTCTGTTATATAGGTGAAAAAGCCCCAACCAATACAAAACATAAGTCTCTGCATTGATCCCAGATAAAAGCAAAGAGAATAAGATAATGGCTAAAGCATAAGAGTGTAAAAATTGGCAATAAAATAATTTATAAAAGAAATAGAACTAAGGAAATAAATGAAGATAGACATGTAAGACATGAGAGAAGAAGGTGATAAATGAAAGAAAGGGCAAACCAAAACCCTGCAAGAGATCTTTTAGTTTAGCAAATTTAGTGAATGTGTTTGAGTTTTCTGTATTTACCGAGGAAATGCTGCTGAACAACTGAGATGAAAAGACTTCTAAGTTGAATATAGGAAGTATATCATAGGCCTAAATCGTGTGAGCAAAACAGTAGAAGAAGCCAACAAAAATTCAACAAAATGCACACAAAGTCCTGTTAGGAGCTGCTAAATGGAGCTAGAAGCTTGATTGGATGGCTGCAGCACAAAGGCCTTAATCCACATTTGCTGATGCAAGTCTTAAATTCTGAGTGATGGAGGCTCAGATCATTTGTCTGGCTCTTCTGAAATTCCCAGTGCCAGTCTGTGGGCCTCTGATCAGACAGGGGATGGCACTTTTCCCACTGAATCACTAAGCCAATGACCCATCATCATGTCAGTGGCTGGGAGGGGTTGGTGCTGATGGAAGCCATGTGTGTTTGGATTAAGAAACCCAGCAATTTCCCCTCCAAACGGATATACTGGCCCAAACGCTCTGGCTAAGTGCAAGTTCCATTGCAATCCTCCTACCTCAGTTTTCACTGTGGTTTTAATTGAAAGCTGTATAGCTCACTGCCCATCCCAAAATATGGGCTAATCCTGGGCAGCTGCTTTGTTATGGCCCAGGGGTAAGTGGTAGAGTGATCCCCCTGTACCCCACACTAGTGGTTTCACTGGGGAATAGAGTGTCTTACTTAATGTTTGCAAAGCACTTGGAGATCCTTAAATGAAAGGCATAAGAGCACAAAACACCGTCATCATTAGCTATAGGGGCCACAGCAGAGCAATGGAAAATATTCCTTTTTCCCTGCCCATCTGGGGTTTTGCACACTGCCTAAGCAGTGCTCCCATCCCCTGCCAGCTCAGAGAGCAGGAGATCAAATCTGTGCCTCTGGCAGAATAGTGCAGAGTGCTAATTACAGAACTACCATAAAACATCTGCTGCTATGCATAACTACAATTCCTTGGCACGCACAAACACAGCACCTAGATGCTCAGGGCACAGTGTTGTAAGCAAATCCTAGGACCCAGAGTGTAAGTGGCCCTCAGGTGAGTCTCAGCCCAGATAAAGGAGGGCAGAGGAGCACAGAAAGCCCTAATGCTCACAGAGGAGTCACAGCTGCAGGCTCTGCACTCACAGAAACACAGAAGCAGAGCCATTGGAGCTGCCATCTATCCCCACCCAGAGCAAGGTCAGCGACCTAAAAGGGAAGGAGGGCTTTACTCAAGAACATACAGATGGGAGCCTTCCTTTCACAGCCCAGGGTCACTGTGAATTAATAGTTTGTGAGACACTGTGAAGCCTCACCCTGTCATGGGATGTCTCAGAGAGGCTTTGTATGTTAGTCATCCCCAAGACTTCTCATGGCCAGGCATTCCTTGATGCCACTACTAAATAGTAGGTCTTTGCATCAAAAACCATCAGCATAGACAAACAGCACGTTCAGAATTAAGGTTTCTATTCATATTCATTTGGAAAGGGCTATTGATTTATGCTTTGAGTCAGTAGTTACTTACGGCAGTAACCAATAGTCCTCAGACACCAAATATGATGCTTTCTTGTCTTTTTAGGATTGGAGGGATGTAGACTTCATCCTTCCAATATAGCACTCTGTTTTAAAGGACTTAAGGTGGCCTGTCTGAAACTCATCCAATACATCAGGCCTATAAACTGGATAACGAACTCCATCAGGGTGGAATCTCAAGGAAAGTCATCAAATGTTTCCTCATTCCCGGCTAATGTGCATGGATTTGAAAAAGCGACACAGAAGGTACCTACGCTCTGCACCAGGGTCACAGGGAGAAATTATCTGCTGGAATCTTTTTGTTAGTATGAAGCTTCTTTATGCTGCAGCCCTGATGTGTCAGAAAATATGTGCTTCGGTGCCTGCAGGAAATACACGTCCTAGCCTGTTACATCTCTCTTTTCATCAAAGAAGAAGCACTTGCAGCCACCATTGCTATTATTTTAAAATATTATCACATTTTAAGCATCAAAATTAAAGTAAATTTGTAATTGGAACCAAATCCAGACCTTGCTTTGCAAGAAAGTAAGGGACAAATGAAGCCATTCTTTCCAAAGTAACAATTGATGGGCTAACGTGACTAGCCCTGAAGACAATCAGGACAACATGAAAAAAGAGGAAAAAACCCCCGCAGAATGGCTTTGCAGCAGCCCTGTGAGTAAGCTCTGTGAAAAATGCAGAAGTGCACTGAGCTGTCCTGCTAATATCTTTACAATAAAACTGGAAATGTAGACGCTTATCCATGCACAATGGTACAAGAGGAAGGGTATGTGAGAGATGCTTCAACCTGAAATGGATAAATGGAGATGAAACACTGCTTTTGATGCAAGGCTAATCAGAGCAATTGGAGGGTTTTGTGTTGAGCGTCTTGGATTTGTTTTGTCTGCACAGAAGCACCTTTAGACATTCAATATTAAAATAAGAAGCTTTCACAATGCCAGAATTGAATATCAAACAAGACTGGCACATGTGTCCTAATATCTGTGCTGGCTATAATGTATTCACCTGAAAAGTATAACTACAAAAATTCTATCTACAAAATGTAAGGAGCATAACAGTGAACCCTTATAACTGCATTACACTGTCAGTGTACCTAGAGAGGAGGCACTGTGGGGAAGACATAAAAATTTCAGTAATAAGTTGAAACTGTATTTGCAACTCAATGAACAAAATAAACCCCATCTTTTGTAGTTGATACAGAATGTTTATTATTTTAATTCATGTTTCCTATTGATTTATTTTCACTTAAGAAATATTTTGTTCTTTGTGTGAGGCAAAATAATATTCTTAAATAGAAGACCTTTGTCAAAATAGAAATGTGACTCTACTAAACATTTCTAACACTCAAATCAAAAGTAGCTAAAAGAAACCATCTTTGTAAGGAAAAAAAAGCTGTAATTTTAATGAATGGAAGTCAGTAACAAGCATAGACAGAAAAGAGTAAAATACAAATGAATTTTCTGCTTTCCTGAGAGAGAACTACTGGTGCTTCCTGAACACTTCTCAGTTTATTCTGCTGACACAAAGGTCCTTCCCTTTTGTCTTTTAATATTAGATTTTGAGAGATTAGACTGACCACAGTGCTCCATTACCTAAATCAGTCAGCAACCTAACATGCAAGAAGTCTAGAAAAAAAAAAATTAAAAGGTGTTTTTCCATAAAACCCAGAGATAAAGGATTTTATTACTTCTGTCCTCGTCACCGACCCGATTCTACCGAAGGCTGCTTATGATGTTAAGCTGCTTCAAAAGCAGTGTGGGCAGCAGATTGAGAGAGGTGATTCTGTCCCTCTGCTCTGCTCCCATGAGTCCCCACCTGGATTGCTGCATCCAGGTCTGGGCTCCGCAGCACAGTAAAGACATGGATCTGCTGGAGCAAATCCAAAGGGATACAAAGGTGATCCAAGGGTTGGAGCATCTCTCCTGTGAAGACAGGCTGAGAGAGTTGGGGTTTGTTGAGCCTGGAGAAGAGGCTCTGCAGAGACCTTGGAGCATCTTCCAGTACTTAAATGGAGTCAACAACAAAGCTGGAGAGGGACTTTTGACAAGGGTGTGTAGGGATTGGACAAGAGGGAATGGTCTTAAACTGAAAGACTGTAGAGTTCAATTACATACTAGGAAGAAATTCTTTACTTATAAGGATGATGAGGCACTGGAACTGTTTGCCCAGACAAATTGTGGCTGCCTCATCCCTGGAAGTGTTCAGGGCCAGATCAGATGCACCTTTGAACACTCTGGTCTAGGGGAAAGTGTCTCTGTCCAGGGCATAGGGTCCCTTCAAATCCAAACCATTCTGTGATTTTATGATATGAAAGAATATACAGAAGAGAAATAAGAACACCATATTAGATGACCATGTTATAATGAAAAGGAAAAAAAAAAGGAAATAATTGTTTAAAGTATCTTGTAGGATCTGTGCTTGGCAATGTGATGTCAAACCCTTAAGGCCACTGAACATGCTTTGCTTGAGGTCTTTGGTATTCTTCCAGACACAAAGAATTTATCAAAGCCTGCAGAAACTGTATAAGCAGCTTGACACCGAATCCTGTGAGCTGCTGAGTATTAAGGGAGATCAGTACATTTCTCAAAGTTACGTCTGTGAATTCTTGATTTTCTTTACAGAATGTTGAGAAAAGTCGAGAAGTTGAGCATTGTAAATACAACTCTACCCATCAAGAAAGAACAGACAAATAGAGAGTAATTTGGGACTCAATAAAATTGCGAAATTAAATGTTCTTAGAGAAGTATTGAGAAGGACAACAAAATTAGCAAAGTGAATTTGATGAAGGAGGCTAATACACTCAGAATGCTGCTAGATCACATCCTCACAGGAATGAGATAAGCCTCAAGAAATTCTGAAGGGCTAACAATTCCTTAAAGAAATTATAACAAAGGCACAAAAACAAACTAACCCAGTGTAAAGGAGGAACAGAAAATTTAATTAGACCCCTGTTGTCTAAATCACAAGTTCTCCATTGACTTCATTTTAGAGGAAGCTACACGAGATTAGTAAGGACGGCAATAAAAGAATAGCTTTAGTATACAGGGGGAATGTGAAGCATAGTTTACCAGCTAAGAATGTAAAAGGTAACAAGAAATCATTCTAAAAGTACACTACTGTGAGTAAGGCAAAAAAAAAAAAAGTTAACCTCCTCTTCATAGAGAAACGATGCCCACACAGCTGAAATGTTACATATGCCTTCTTTGCTGTCAGTCTTCACTAGAAAAATGATGTCAGTAGACAAAGGCTACAGAAGGGAAAAACAACTCAGAGAGACTTATGATTTGTTTTCAGACTTCATGAGCCTGTTAAACTTAGTTTTGGGGAATTTAAAACACCTGAAATTTCTTTCGTATTAATGGCCAGTTTTCAGAATCCCTGGGAAATGGGAAAACCCTAGAACGCTGGAAGAGATCAAAACCAGCACATATTTGAGAAAGACCAGAGAAATGGTAAAAATTATACATCAGTCACCTTAACCTAGTGTCTGAAAAACTATCAGCGAGAAAACAAGGACATGAGAAATTGTGAAGAACAATTCCTATCAAATCTATCCAGTATCTTTTTATGGTGAGATAACAGGTCTTCTGATCTTAACCTTTCTGTGATAGGAAGACTGATAAATCATGCACTGACTCTGTGCTGCTTAAGAGGAAGTCACAGGCAGCAATGACAACAACCAATGAAGTGACCGAACAAAGTGCTCTAATTGTTAAATATAAAGGTGGCACTAACATGAGAGGACAGCAAGTGTAATATAAGAGACCAGGATTCAAAATTATCTTGCATATGTATATAGGATGGGCTTTATTTATTTATTTATTTATTTATTTTTTGGAGTGGCATTCTACACAGACAGCTACAGTTAGAAAAACAAAACAAAATAAAAAGGTTGCACAAACACAGCCTGGAGAGTAACCTGCTAAACCCCAGACAAATACACAGTATTACAATGGATCAGAGAAAGTGTATGAATCAACAGTGCCATTCTCTGGAAAAAAAAGGTGGACATAGAAGCAGGATTACAGACAACAGCATAACCTCTACTTCTTCTGCGTTCCTCAGCTTTCACCCATTTTGCTGTAGTAATGGGTTCAGCTTTGTGTAGTGCCCACCAAAAACATGTGGGTTGCTTGCAAAGATTCCTGAGGATCAGAGGTCTAAGACACATCACCTAAAAGGAAAGGCTGAACAAATCGGGGTTGCTAACTGCAAAAGTCTTCGAGTATAGTAAAGGCTTTTGCAGAGAGAGAAGGAATAATTTATCCTCCATGTCCATGAAGGAAAGAACAAGAAATAACAGGCTGAAACTGCAGCCAGGGAAATCCACTTTCCATCACCAGAATTTTTAAGAACAGGTAAGACAAGTATTTTTCAGGAAATGCAGACAAAGTTTGTCTTGTCATTTTCTGCAGTGTCTTCCCTCGGGGCATTCTGAAATCCCTTTAAACCCTATAATCTATGATTTGAAGTCAGTTCCCTGCCTATTCAAAGTATTTACTGAATCACTATATTTCCTTTTGCTACCCCGAAAGAATGTGGTGGGAATACTTCGAAAAAGGTTATATTTTTTGTCAACTGCTCTAATTAGTATGATTGTCAGAGATGAATAAGACAGTATTTGCTGTAGCGTCTTGGATCTATAGTCTGCTTGTGATGAGACTTTCCATTTCTACTGTGACATTTACTATCTGAGAAAATTGGCCTCAAAATGATTTTTGTTTCTTACAAAGGCAAAAGCACTGGCCCTTTTAATTTCCTGTAGCCAAATATCTGTTCTCTGCTGCAGGAAATATTTTATAATCAAATTAATTTATTATTTTTCTTATTTTTTAACTAAATTTTTCTCAGTTCTACCTTATGGTAATCACCATGCAGTCCTGAATATTTCATGTAGTCACAGGGATATTGCCTAAATGGGAACATATTTTTTCTTTGCTGTCATTCGTGTTGAAGCAGCACCTAACTGTTTAATTTTGATTTTGGTTGTTTGTTGGGTTTTTTTAAGTTATTCATATGCAGAATCCTAAGACAGGGTCACACAGAGCACACTACCACAGTCTGTCTAGATATCTGGTAAACAAAACTAAATCAAATTTACAAGGAATGGGAAAAAAAGAACATACACCACACTAAATAGTCTACTATATTACTTTCCACATTTTCTTGTTTGAAATTTTGCATTCACAGCTTCTAAATCTTAATACTGTTTTTCGTTATTAGCACATAGGTCTGTACCATTTCCTCCACCCTTCCCTGGAGGTTGTCTCAATACATGTAGGTAAAGATTTCAGTAGAGTTTATTCAAAATAATTTTTACATGAAAGAAAAAAACCTGAAGAGTTAGATATTTATACAAGAATGAGTAACTTTCGTACAATAGCAGATACTGTCTGCATATGCTTTTAAAGAATTCCTGAATATAAATGTTCTGGACAAATTTCTCACATGCAATACTTTAAGATGAAGAGAATATACAATCAGTACCATCAACATGAAACTTTTTCCAAGCACCTCCTGCCCCAAATGTTCTAACCAGATGACCTATTTTACTATATCATCATCATCTACAGTTTACCTACAAATACATGCTGCTCCTAAAAACATACTGTACTAAGGTATGCATAAAGTTTACCTTAAACTATGTAATTCTAAAAATCTTCAAAAACACTTGAACAACAACAAAAAAATCCCACTTAACTGTAGCAAAACATTTTGTTCAATGAAAAAGAGGTGTCCTGTGATGATATTGTCAGTCATATGTCAGCCACATGACTCCGTGATGGTGCTCACTTGGAAAATTTCTTACCCTCCCGGCACTGAAACACAGGTATTTGGGGAAGAGGCCCTGAAAATGGTGTACTCCTAAGAACTTCCACACCTTGTAACCAAATGAGCAGCTCTTCAGCTGGTCATTCCTACCAGGGCAAAAAGGACCATCAGGATTCAGAGACTCTGCCTCCTGGCCATCAACTCCCATATTGGCACTGCTCTGAGGATGTCTCTACTGGAAAGAAAACTCTATTCTTTTGCTACTACTGTACCTCGTTGAATCTTACAACACAGAACTGTTGCTGGAACTCAAAGACATGAAGGATCAACAGGACAGCAAATGTGCTGACAGCTGGACTGGGACGAGATAACGTGAAAATTTGTGAAACCGCTGAGTGAGATGTGGTGGAACAACACTGGCAAAGGCTGACAGCAGAATATATTTGCTGAAAGGGTGGGCTTGCTGAAACAGTGAGTGACAGGATTGCCAAGGAGAATTAGATGGTTGGGTCACTGACCAAACAACGGAAAAGTTTCATGGCTGTGAGATTACTCATGACTAATGCTGAGATGGGAACGGAATTTGCTCGAGAGGAACAGTGTTAAACTACCAGGAAATTAGGGAAGACAGCAATGGCACACACCTGTTCAAGTAGCAGGCTCAGAAAAATATCAACCAACAATTTATTACTTGTTTATATAAGAGATGAAGCCAAATAATAACCCAGAGACACTCAGATTAAAATCAATTTGCGATGAGTTTCTGGTCTCAAGAAACTGTAGATAAGAAGAAAGAGATGAAGATTAATCTGACTGCTTTAACAACATAAAAGTATTAAACAGAAAAGGGAAATCAAGAAATATCAGACTGGAACTGAAATAGCCTACATCCATCTTCAGCACAAACCACTATCAGCTGTGCCAATGCCAGCACTCATACTGGCTGTAGTGACTCTTACTGCCCTATAACAAATCCGTCAGTGAGGATCTTCTGTTGGAAGCTTGATTTGAGAAGGAAGCAGAGATTCTGGCTTAGCTGCAAAAACTAGGCATTTTACAGATAGCAAGTATATAAAGAACCTATGTTTGCTCTGAGACAGAGAAAAGTTTCAAGCTGGGGACTGTGCTGGTGTTAGAGGGGGTTTGCTTCATTAACCCCTCAATGATGGAAATAGTGGGTGATAGCAGAAAAAATGTAAGTTGAAACAGCTCAAGAAAAGACGAGGAGGAATCAGAATTAAGATGAAATGTGACAGGGAAGATAGAGAAAGGAAAAAACTAGGTGAGAAGAAGATGCAAATAGGAACTGACAGCAAGGAACTGCTTGGGATCATAAATGAGCTCAGTGGAAAGCAGTGTGGCACTCACTGGGCTGGAACGACTGAATTATGGGATTACACCCCCAGAACTCAGCACCACAGCATCCTCTCCCAGCTACCTGAGCAGCTGTAGATTTATTATACTCTACAGCTCCCTGCCTTTCTTAGCTTGTCCTTGTAAATTCATTAAAGTCAATGCTGAATGGAAAATCAACCAACCCCTCCCTCTTCTTGTCTTTTCACTTCTCATTAAATTAGAGAGAAAATGTAAATGTTATTTTCTCTCTCTTCACCAACTGTTGACAAGTCAGGAGCTAACAGTGAGAAGATCTCATTCAGGGCTTTGTGCTCTTGCTTCTGAAGCCAGTGGCCTTCACAGCTGTTAATGGGAACTGGTCAAACTGCAGCACTTTTTCTTTCAACTGGTGCTGTGATCAATGCCCATAAAACACAAAGGAAGAACTAAAAATGAAAGGCAACAGGGTGCCTTATGAAAGCATTTCATTCCAGCATTTAGTAATATTCTATGCTAAGCTCATACAAGGGCAAACCTTTCCTAGGACAGTTTCAAAAACTCGGACGTGGAAACTCCAGGAACAAACCCAGAAAATGGACATGGTTGTACGCGAAGTTTGCTTCACGTAATTCAAGAAAAACCTGGGTGAGCCCTTCTGTTTTTGAAGGTGGTAAGAAGGGAGGGAGTTTGGCTTACTCAGCTTTTAGTGGGTTTCTTTGTTTCCCATTTTTGTTACTGAGTGTGACTCTAAAAATATTAAAACTACTCAAATACAGAAAGCAAAAGGGTTCTACATCCAGATATTGAACAGAGGAGATGCAATTTGTGCTCACTTTTCCTTCATCATTCTTTTCTCTCTATTTCATCAGGTCTTCTGTCACAGAAATAAAAAGCAGGGACACCACCTGTGTGGTTCTTCTATTTTAATATATTATTGGGTCAGGAAAAATAAATGGTACAAGACAGGACATTTCATTTAGCTGGCTACCTCCATTTTCACAGAGGTGGGTTCATACATTTAGGCATGTAATTTCAGACCAAGCATTCTCACATCCATTCACCCTTACGAGGAATCTAGGATTTATTCAATGTCATTACTCCTAGCCTCAGGACTGAGGTTTGCATGATGCCCTGACTCTTCTTCCTGCTTCCCTCGAAGGATCACACATTACAAAATGTTTTAAAAGAGGTAAAAGTATCATCCTTCTCAAAGCAAAATTCAACACTTACAAAAAAGTACCAGATTTGATTTATTAGAGTGCAGTTGGAGTCAACCACAGGGCACAGATTTCTACAGAAATCTGTGCCAAGTACCATTTCTGGCAGACCTGGTACTTGGCTCCTCTGTTGTCTCCCTTTTGCTGGGTAGTGCTTGAAGTAGAGCATGTAGGCTATGGCAAGTTATAATTTTTGTTCCATGGATTTTCAGTTTAAGGCAACCCTGCTCAGAATTCAGCAGGAGCAGATCCAGACCCATCTCCTCATGCTTGTCACACTGAGGATCATTGTCCCAGGTGAGATGTCTGACTCCCCACCATCATGTCCCAACTCATCCCTGTTTCTGCAAAACACTGCCAAGGGAAATCTCTTTTTTGTTAGAACCCTGAGTCTGCCTTGCCCAGCATAGGGATGATGTTCTTGTATCTGTCAGGATGCTGAAAGAATGTCACCTGGAAGAGGCTAAATCTTCCTAATCCCATTCCTCACCAGGGAATTTCCCTAGGTGATGGAGCTGGCAACATCTGGGTGCCACTCTGGAATGGGCAACCCCCATAAGTATGGTTTCTGCCCTTGCCTGGAAGCTATTTGGTCTTTTTCTCTCTTCTATATTTCTCTCTAAATTTACAAAATCTCTCTTCCCTCCTTTCCTCCCCAGAGCTCTGAAAAGTCTGCTCCTGTGAGGAAGCACATGGGGTGACATTCTGCTGCCATGAAAGTCAACAACAAAACTCTCAGTGGTTAATTAGAATTGGCATTTAGTTTAACTTTACTTTTAGTAGAGAGTAACACTCTACTTTTCCAGGGATAGGCACAGCAGAGAACACAAAATCCCATGTTACAGATAGTTACAGTATCTATATATTGTACAGTTTAACAACAAGGAAAAGTTGAGTTCTATTTTGCTTCAGTTTTCATTCCCTCATTCCCTTCAGAATTGTTTAATCTTTTGGGGTTAGCTTTTTATTTTGGTTTTTTTGTTTTGTTTTGTTTTGGTTTGGTTTGGTTTTCCTCTGTTTTTTTTTTCTTTTTCAGGATACCAAACCACTTTTGAGTAATCATAAGGGTTCTTGAAGAGTGAGGCCCTTTATCTTTCCACAGAATTACTGTAACACAGGTTCCTTTCCTGTGCAGCTGGAGGCAGCCACTTCTAAGTGAAAGAGTGGTTCATTCTTCTCAGCCAGCCAGTTCTCAGCCAAGACTGTAACAAAGGGAAATGATTTTTGTGTTTATTTGAAATGTTGTTCCCCATTTTGCATCACACATTCACGTTGCTATATAGGACCAAGAGAGGACAAATCCCACCCCAAAGAAGTTAAAACCAATGCTTTCACAGTTCTTCTCCCTCTCCCCAAGAATTGCACACTAGTCATTACAGAAAAATACATCAAGAGCCAAACATTACAACAAGGAGTCAAGTTGAGGAAAAATGTTCTTTCCTCTCTCCACACACCCTGTTCTGCCTCAGGGGCAAGAATACCTACTCTCACCTCCTCCTGGTTGGGAAGAGAAAAAAAGGGATATAGGAGCAAAATAGAAGCTGTGGGATGAACCAGGTCACTCTTTCTTCTTACTCTAACTTACTGAAATGATGCTACACTCAAGAGCTGGGAAGGAACTGCAGAGAGCCCAGCAGGTCTCTGCTCCCCCTTTCTCCTCTCAGCACTCCCACACTCCTTGGGGGAGGTGGTGCCTGCAGACACCCACATCAGGTCATCCGTGTGAGAACAGGGGGAGCAAATCCACAATAAGCAAGAGGAAAATCCTCAGGGAAACAAAAGGTCAAAAAGAGATTGAGGGCAGGGGAGGGACAGTAAGTGGAAAGAGTACCAAGACTTGTAAGATGACGTGAAAGGGATAAGCTGAGTGAGAATAAGGGGAAAACATGGATGAGAATATGGCTTTTGAAGAAAAAAGGGTGAGATTTGGAAGAAGAAAATGAGACATACCAACAGATTATGAAAATGTTTCAGTGTCAAAGACCTTTCCCTACTCTACATACTCCTCTCCCCCTGCTGCTGCATTTTTTCTGTTTTTGTTTCCAAAATTATTACTAGAGGAAAAAGGCAACATTTGGGAGACAAGTAGGAACAAACTAAAGACCATGACAAAAAAAAGTGGGAAGAGATGAAACATGCCTTTTTTTTTTTAAGAAGATATTGAAAAATAAACTCATGGAGTGCACCTGTGGTCCAGGACTCTTTTTACCTTCCTATTTACTAACTATAAGCGTTTAGGCCAAAAATCATTCCACCGATACAAAGTGGTTTGTGTGACAATAGATGTTATCTACAAACTAAGATCCAACAACACTTTAACAGTAGCCAGCCAGCTGCAATCATGCAGTGGATAGGAATTTACATGGTTGAAGCAGTGACTTGAAAATATTGAAAGTACTATGATGGATATCTTTATCCTTCTTTTCCCACAGGCTAAGCAGAGGCTTATAGTTGCAAGAGGGAATTTTCTCTTTAACTGAGGAAAAGAAAAACCCCAATAAACAAAATCAGTAGGGAAAAATAATCCACTGTGCATTCTCAGCTCTGCTTGGTTTTGAAATAAAGAGGGAATAAAACACAGTAAATACTTTCTGTTCTCAAGAACATCTTTTAGTCAGTCTCGATTCTGTCTCAAGTTGTACAGTCACACAAGGGAAATCATCCTCAAGCTACCTGGCTTATCAGTATGTTTAAGAAGAGAAAAGATACTTGCTGACTGTCCTCTTTGCATCTTTTCTCCAACTCGCTGGTGGAAGCAGCTGAGCAAACAAGAGTTGGAAAAAAAGACTTTAATTTACTACAATAGGGTAGCAGTAAATTCTTGCCCCCTCCAAACCAGGAGGATGAGCAATGATTCAGAGAACTGTCTAGGTCACAGTGACTCCTGGACCTTCTTAGTCATACAGTATTTCAGGCTGGCCCTAAAATGCAGCTCTTGTTTGCTGAACATCAAGATAAATTTCAGTGCTGTTCTCTTGAACCGAGATGGACTGATATGTTCTTTGATTTCTTGCATGAGGCTCTTATTTAATATAAAGAATCAATATATATCTCAACAAGCTATGAATTTGAGGTCATTATTGAGATACCAGAAGTAACTAAAGAGATTACCAAGTAGACACGTATTTTGCCTTATTTTGAAAACAGTAAACAATTTTCTTATGCTTATTTGCACAATAAGGGAAAGCAAATGTGAAATGCAGTAGAAAGCATCATCCCTGTTAAAAATCCCACTCTTTTTTCCTCCTTCATTCAATCTGTGATTAAGGTTTCTGTCTCAAATTCATGGTATTTTGTCTGGATGAAATTTATTATCAGTTGTATTAAAAGAACATGCACTGTTACGAATTACCTGTACAGGCAAATCTCCTTAAAAAAAAAAAAAAAGGAGGAAATAAAAAATCAACTTCAATTAGAAATATTAACTAAACCCAAAGTAGTGATTCTTCGCAGGCAGTTCACGTATGTCCTGGTGATTTTTTCCACAGTATTTTTAGTATGCAGTACAGTAGCTTGTTAATGCTGAGTGATACTTTTAAATATGAAAATGTATATCGAGATGGGAGATAAAAGTGTTACATGATGTTTGTCCTCGGATTAAAGGTTCCTTATTTGTTTGCAATGACATGAGAAATGATAATGGCTCCAGAAAAACTGATATTGTTTGTCATGTCACAGATCCATCGAGATCTTCCACTTTTCTGTGACTTTTAATACAAAGGGAGGCCTAAAATTACATTAAGTCAAATCTTAGAGGCTTAGCTTAAACTTTAACATCAAAATAGTTGACATAATTCTTGATAAGTCTTTAGATGTGGGCAGAGTGATGCATAATAAGCAACAGGTTTTTAGATCTTGTATTCAGGTTATAAATGACTTCAAGGTACAGTCCCATACAGAGTACATTAACATTTAACCTTCAAGTAAAAAAGGCATGAAGTCTTATTATTCAAAATCAGCCTGAAGAGCAAACACGGCAGTTGCCACCTTGCAAGGCAAAAAGAGGGAAAATTGGTACCTTTAGCATGCAGAATCTCTCATTCTTAATCAGTAGAAATATATGTTTGAATTTCCATTCACCTTTCCATGCTGGGAAAAAATCACTCCAATTTCATTAATGCTGACAGAAAAAAAGACTAGTAGTGTCTCACCTGAGAGACCTACGAGCTGTAAGAATATTAGTCAGGAATTTTCTTTTGGGTAGGAATATGAAAATTCAAAAGGCAATTTTAGACCACTGAATTTGAAGTCAAGAGGACCAAATTCATCTAAACAAGAAGGTTTATTGATACACCTGGAAGACCCTGTGGACATCATATCCAGTAATAGAGAGAAATGTAAGACCAGAAGTTATTAGCCCAAATTTGGAACATTTCAAACACCATCTTAAAGGCAAATCATTCTGGATTTCTTTATTTTGTGCTTTCTGTTGGTCACTCTTCCCTTTTCCAAACACTCATCAGACCTAGAAAAGACATGTTGAAATGCAAGCCAGGATGCTTTGGCTCAGTTCTGAGGCTTGCAACCAGAGGAGACAATTCCTGGGAGCTGCCCAAAGCACTACCACAATCCTCACAGATTAAACTTCAGCTAATTAATAGTCTTTTATCCAAACCCTCATCTGGACACAATTTAATTCATTCCACTAGCTGAACTATGACAAGAACTTGTATGCTCTCATTCCATGTGTGCTCCTGAATGATTCTAGCAGCATATAAATCCCCAGCAAAAGAGATGCATTCTGCATTCTCTAACACCTTGACAAGGGATTTTGGGAGACAAAGTGAGGAGTGAGCCTTACTCACATCTGCTTTTGTAGTCTCCCAGGAAGATAAGAATACAAAGAAAGAGCAATCAGAAAAGCATTATTCCCACTCCTCTAATGGAAGATCTGCACCAGCACTTACATGCACAAAGTGTAAAAAAAGATGATGTGACATGACACGAGAAATGATAATGACTCTGGAAAAAGTGATATTGTTTGTCATGTCACAGGTGGCATGGCATGGCAAACCTGTGGCACTTCATACCACGAGATGAAAACACTGGTCCACAATCTCCTTCCACCACCAGGACTCTGCAATCCCCTCAACACAGCCACTTTGGATGCTAACAATGACATCAGCCTGGGACATGGGGAGATACGAGGCTTTGACTGGGATCACACATTAACACAGCATTCTAATTTACTACATTCTATCATTTTCAACACTGACAGGCATCCTAATACAACAATTTAAGTATCCAGAAGGCCTTGGGAAGTATGACTACAATCCAGGGTTTGCCATGCAGGGACTTCACTACGATGTACAAAAGAGTCTCCTCACAAAGATAGATACTTTCCATGACACTCAGTCAGTGCAAGACCCCCATCTCTGGTACTTTGTTTAAAAGTCCCTTCCAACCCAAGACATTCTATGGTTCTATGAAGTCAGTGATAAAACAGATGTGCTGAAAGATCAACCATGTTTCTAACTGTTTGTAAAGAAAAAAAAAAGATAAACTGACTATAAAGAAAAAAGAGAATAAGTTTTTTTCCCTACAATCAAAATGAAATTATTCCTCTTTTAACAGTGTTAATATCAATATCCAGAATACCCCCTGTGAAATAGGGAAGAAAAAGAAGAGATAAACCCATGGAATAGCAGTAATAGGACTATTTGCATTCTTTTCTGCAAAACTGGTAAAGGAGTCAGGCACAGAATTCCACAAGCAAAATTCCACATGCTTTGAACATAGCGGAGATAGTCTGAACTTGTGTAACATGAGCATACACACACACTTATCTGAAACATCTCTGCACAATTAGAAAAAAATGTACAAAAAAAGAAGGTCAATCTGGAAATGAATTATAGCTAAAGCAATATATACTGCAGGAAAAGCAATACCATTGTACCTGGTAGTAATTGCACCTGGATGAAAAGCCTAGAAACGGGAGTTCCTGAACCCATAGTTCCACCAAAAAATAAACCTGTCAAAATATGTTTTTCTATACTGTATATTATGTTACACACTATAATGAAAAAACCCAACTCCAACTAATCATAGCAACGTGGATGAAGTAATCTATAGTCTGAAACCTATTCTTGATTAAACAGACATTTTGGAGGTTTATTATTCTTGTAATTGCAATTCAGGGTGGTAGCCCCAGTTTAGGTAAAAGCATCTGTGCAATTAATTGTATTGCTATGATTCCAAAAGTCACGTTTTTGGGTTTAAAAGACATGAAATGAAGTCATACAGCCTGGATGAAAAAAAAAAAAGGGAAAACAAAACAGACACCAAAAAAACCAAACCAAACTAAACAAAAAAACCCAATAAAAATAAAATTAAAAAAAAAAAAAAGAAGAAAGAAAAAAATTCCCAGGGAAACAAAAATTACCAAAATTTACACTAAGTGTTTTTTGTTATCGCTTGAGTTGGGTAGGAGTTATTTGACAGTTGTTTTCATTTTAGCTACAAGAGATCTTTCTAAACCAGAATGAACTAATAAGGGGAAAAAACAAGAGAGTGATGAGCATCTATTTATCAGTCTGACCTGAGATAATATTACTTTCATTTGCTCTCCTTTGCCTGTTAAGAGTTGTTGCAGCCCTAGTTTGTGCCCAAATGTGACCCCTGGCAGATGCTTTAGTAACTGAGAACAGCAAGAACACATTAACAAAGCAACCCAGTCATCTTCTCTGCTGGGGATGCTGATGAATGCTGATATAAAACTGCTTCAGTCCCACTTCACCTGAGCAGCACAGAACAGCACATTCCCTGGACTGATCTCACTCATCTGCTTCCTGAGCTCTCTGTGCCGTTGCTACATATTTCTATGTTTTTGAAAAGGCAGAGATCTAACAGAAAAACAAACAAACAAACAAAAAACCCCAACAAAAAACCCACCACAAAACCAAACAGGGAGGGAAGGGAAGATGCAACAGGAATAGAAGGGGAAGGAAAATTACTCATTCAGACATATGAAGTTCAGGACGAGACTTGAGGAGAAAAAGAGTGTTGAAGGTGGGGTTTGATTGCTGCGGATTTCTGTGTTTCATACAAGATACAACTAGTTTCCTACCCTATCAGTAAAACAGACACAAGTAATGGGACAGTTTCTTTGCTCAAGTATTCCCAGTCTGAGCAGGTTTTTTTTCCAAAAAGGTTCTCCACAGGCTTGGTTTCAAAGTCGGTTTCCAAGGACACTTCTACCACTCTCTGATCTTTGCTGATTTCTACACAATATTCAGGCTGCTGCACCAACTTCTCCACTGCATCCAAGGGCTGGATCTGCTGCTGGCATTTACATCAGGACTTGTTCTTCCATAACAACAGGACCCTTTTTGAAGAGTGAGGAACTGCTGGGGACTGGCAGCATGCCCCTGGCAAAATGGGGCAGTCACATCCTAGTCGAATTGGTTAATCCTGAGAGAGTCCAGAGGTAAAAAGCAAGCACAGGGAAGGTGGGAACAGGAAGAACCTTTGAAAGAGAGATCACCTGTGAGCAACGTTGGATTCCAAATGGGAATAGTATGACTGGAGAGAGTTGAGCAGAGCAAGAAGGAGGGAGTCAACAGGTAGCAAAATCAAGGTGTAAGAAAATGTGAGCTTGCTGCTGAAAGGAGAGTTGGCCTATATAAGAAAAACATGGAAAAGGCCAGGGTACTTAATGCTTTCTTTGCATCAGAATTTACCGAGGAGGTCTGTTCTCAGTCTCAGCTGGGGTAAACAGGAACTACCAGACAGGTAAGAATCAAACTAAGGAATGCTTGAGTAACCTAAGTGTGTCCATGGAACAGGACAAGGCATACAAAAGTACGAGAGCCATGAGGCCACTCTCTGACATCTTCAGAAGGCTGTGGTGACTTGCATGATCTCCAATGACAAGACAAAGGCAAATGTTGCTGCCATCTTTAAAAAAGTAATAATAAAAAACATCAGAAGGAACTACAAGCCACTTAGGCACTCGTAGGTCCCTTGAAAAATAATTTATTTGACAAATCCTCATGAAAGACCATTCTGTGCATGTGAATGACAGGAAGGTGCTTGGGAACAGTCAGCACAGATTTACAAAATTGCACTTGAGCAACATGATTACCTGCTGCGATGAAATGGCTGGCTCTGAGAACCAAGGGACAGAAGAGAATGTCATTTACTTTCAGTTTCTAAGGATTTTCACCAGTGTCACCTGGCAGATAAAGTTTCAGTGACTGGGTTTGAATGGGTAGTCTATGACGTGGCTGGACTGGATGGACTTCTGGGTCAATATTTTGAAGCTTAATTGCCAGTCAATGTTTTGGTTGGGATTGTGTTTTTTGTTGTTGGGGTGGTTTATTTTTGTTTGTTTTTTGAAACAACTAACATATGATAGAGTTTGATAGTGGAGGTGATAATGTTAAATATGTATATATATATATATATATATATATATATATATATATAAAATATCATCATCACCTTTGAGCTGGATGACAGGGGGACCGACCTCTCAGGCAACTTGTGGATGGCACCAGGTGGCTGCTGCTGTGACAAAGTGGTAGAAAGGGCCAAAAAGAATATTCAAGAGGTTCAACAAGATCATAAGGAAACTTCTGGACTTGGAACAGAATACCTCCAGTCAATAGCAAAGAATGGGGACTGACAGGCTAGAAAGTGGCTTTGCAGTGGAGGAGACTTACATTATTTACAGCATAGCAAGTGCCTCTTCCATCTACTATCAATAAAAAGCAGGGCTACTTCATACACTAGCTTCAACTTTTCATTCCATTTTCCAGCCTAAAAATAAGTTACAGTAATCTCATAAGGTGTCAGAAAGAAAATTAATATCAGAAAGAAAATCTGTCATAATACAAAATAGAAGCAACTAGAGTAATATGTTTTCTAGATTTTCTTCCTCTCAAATTCCAAGGCTGGTTATCTGACCTAGCCATGAAGGGGGACAAAAAATAAAACCCCCAAACCCAACAACAACTAAAATAAAAATCTGATGATCCATGATGACCAGAGAGATGGTGAACAAGATGTGGATGAAACATTCACCAGATGCCAAATGGCAGATGTGCCAGATGCTTATTTCAAAATAGGACTTTATCCTGCTTTATTCTTTTGACACCATCACTTGTATAACTTATCATATCTATTAGACAATGTATACCTACCTGCCTTTTACTTTTCATCTCAGGATGTTTAATCAACATTGATATTTAGAGATAAGACTGGGCTGACCACTTTGCAGTTCTTAAGATCTATTAGGTTTTAGTAGAAATGTTTTACAAATTTATACATATATTGCACTGAATTTTGTGTGCTAGACAGTTTGAGTTCATGTTCTGTAAGTTTCCTAAAAAGCAGAACTAGCATCAAAGTAGAAAGTGCCCAGCTTTCTGTTCACTTTGTAGTAGGTTTTGCATTTTCAAACAAAGTGAATAATCATAAATGAAAAAATGAATGGATTCAGCCAGAATTACTTTTGTAAAACAACAAATTATACACAGAATTTGCACTATAAGGACAAAGTAAAAAAAAAAAAGAAAAATAAGGGGGGGGAAAGGAATGTCAGGCTCTCCTTATTTTGGAAAAAGAATAGTACAGCATAAGACTTCTTAGAATTCATTTCCATGAGATTTTAAGGCAACTACTATGCTTGTCT
Organism: Corapipo altera; assembly: GCF_003945725.1. Classification (NCBI taxonomy): domain Eukaryota; kingdom Metazoa; phylum Chordata; class Aves; order Passeriformes; family Pipridae; genus Corapipo; species Corapipo altera. The sequence continues at coordinate 2,021,244 of NW_020884934.1, read as the reverse complement.
TTTTGAAATGCATCTTATTGAAAGAGAACAAATAGAGAGACTTGACTTGGAAATGCTGAGAAACCACAGACAAAGCAAACGGGCAAAATGCAGAGCACAGGTTCTTGCAATTAAAACTATTTTAGGTGTTTCCCATTGTAAGTACCTGTGCTTTGCAATTTTTTACAAGCCTGACAATTTGAAATTTGGACACCATCTACATTTGAATGAGTTCATCTGCCCGGATGAACCAGCACAACTCCGATAAAGCAATAGAGCCAAATGAGTTTAGAGCCACTGGGGGACTTTGTCTCATGCTGTGACAATCAGAAAAAGAGGGGATTTTTTTCCAATTATCTTTGGAGGCTTGACCATGCCACTCTTGTGAATACTTTCTCAGACTGTTTGGTAATGTGATGTGTTCAGGCAGAGACTGCACCGAATCCCGACGACACCTCCAGCCCTGCACGGGCTTTGGCCAGCGGGGATGGCAGCAGAGGTCTCTCCCAGCCTCCCTGACAGCAGCCAGCAGGGCCCAGAGCATTGTTTGCCCACAGGCTTTGCAGGTGCCAGTGGAGGAGAACAGAGAGGCGAGGGCTGACAGCTTCTGTCAGGCACAACCGGCCATTCCCTCGGCTCCCTCTCTGCTCCGTGGGCAGTGGCCGTGTGGCGTGGCAGGGTCACACCGTGGCATGGTAGAGCAGCTGCAGGAGGCAGAGGCGAGAGAAGAGGGAAAGAGCAAGCTGCTTTTGTACAGCACAGCCACTCTAGTCACCCAAACCTGAAGCATGAGAAGCTGGCATTCCTGTTTCCAGTTCCCCTCCCTTGCAGTCAAGGGGGAGCAACCATCTCCAGTGTAAGCTCCTGCAGCTTCAGCTCCTGAGGCTCAACAGGCAGCCATCTGACCATAAGCTGATCTTGTCTGGAGCATCAGCCACAGAATTTGGATATTATCCCCTGAGTAAATCAAGCAGGTTTCTTCCCTTTATCATGTGAGTTTTCCAGCTTCTCAGTCAGGCTTTACTTAACTTACACAGAAAAAAGTGGCATGTTTTTCCTTTCTGGCAAAGTATACATCATCTGAAACTTTTAAATGCAGTCACATACATAATCACTCTAAAGCAGATGCAGGTCTTAGAAACCTTCAGTATAACTCCTAAAATTAGAAGTTATATGCAGGTGAAGACAGGCTTTTCTACCACAAAGCCATCCATCCAGTTGATGGGCAGCACTACCAGTTCTCCTCAGAAGTCCCAGGCCTTTCAGTCTGCTTATATTTCATTTCATATGTATTGGGCCAAGTCACATCATTTTAAGCTTCAGTCACTCATGTCAATTCTTATTCAGTTGAACAGCCCTTTTAACGAAAGGAAGGTTTGCAGTCCAGGACACACACACTGAATATTTAACAATCAGGATCAACATGAGCAAAACCACAAAAACAGTTGAGGAAGCACTGCAGTCTCCTCACTCTGTGTTCAGAGCAGGAGTTAATGGGAAAGCAGCTAGAAATGCTCCCTGAGCACCACAGTTATGAGCCAGCGTGCAAGGCAGTGGAATGCCAACGGCATCAGGCAGGTGGTGCCGCAGGAGTTCCACCTGGGAAACGCTGCTCAGATCACAGGAGGTCAAGCTTTCACTAGACAGCCACATCTTTGGTCCATGTACCTCCCAGTCCTCAGAGACTCAACTTCTAAGACCCAAGTCTACACAGCCCGAGTCATGTTTACAGCATGACACCTTGGCCGCTCTTGCCTCAGGCCTGTTTATCTCTGTTTTCCTTTCTTGCCTAAGGAATGGGACTGAATGCTTCCTCTGTAATGGGACTTTTGAGAGCTTGCTTTCAAACAACTAATAAAATTCAGAACAAGCCTTCCTGCTTTGTTTCTTTGGTACAGCATTCCCACTTCAGCTCCTACCAAAGCAACCCTCCCAAGGCAGGCGAGAGTTTCTTCCCAACCATATTCCTCCCATACAGTCATTAAACATTACTCCCAAGTCTGTACTTGCAGCAGACTTTCTTTTTGCTGACCACAAGGTAGCTGTACACAGATTTTCAGCCAAGACCCCTTTCTTATTATTTTTTTTCTCTATTGAAGGAGTCCAAATTCACAGAGGTTATGCCGTACCTACCATGTTATAATACACACAGTACACTACAAATATTCTGCTAAAACTTGATCAATATTAACGTACTTAATTACAGAACCATCACATTACCATGTTGTAGAATTAGCAAACAATGTGTAATCCCAGGATTTTTTTTTTTGTCTTGTCCTTTTTACCCACTAGGTGTTACAATTAATTATACCAGTGGTTTTTGTTTTGCAAGTATTATTATAGTTAATGATGATTAGTGTAGATAATTTTGTTAGGTCCCGTTTTCTAGCTTAGGGGTATCTCTTTCATTCTAAAGTGTTGATTGGTTCTTATCTAACTTTGAAAATGAGATTAGATAAATTTAAAATTATGTTTCTTGTATTGTCAGACTATGTAGATTTATATGGTAATTTAAGATCTGATAAGCTATGAGTGGCATAAGATCATGTAATAAAGCAATCAAAGCAGTTGACACTTCAGAGAGAATTAAATTGAGTCTTGCTTTAAAAGAGAGAGACAAAAAAAATATGTACCACTACATACTGGGAACCAAAACGCTGGGGGAAACATTTAGGGCTAGAGAATCATTACTTAACTTACAAGCAGTGCCCTCATTTTCTCTGCATGAGTGGACAGGTGCATCCATTATGTGTTATTTCAGGAGGAAGAATAAAGGAAATAAATGGCCAAATACCAGGAGCTGCCTAGAATGACACTGACTCGCTGAAGATTTCTGTGATGGGACTTGGATTACAGGCTTCTCCTAATGCAGTTCCCTTTATGTGCTTTTGCAGAGGCATGGGTGGGAGAGTAATAAGGCAGGAGTGCCCCCAATCCAGTGGATGCAGCTTCTTCTAGAGGAAATTCAAATTCTCCTCACAGGTAGGGCAAAGCAAAAATAACCCTTTTGCCTTCAGATTTAAAAGCAGCTTCTAAACCAACATTGGAAATTGAATTATGCATAAGAACTCTGCACAGAGATATCCTCTTCAGCATATATGAAAGGGAAACAAGAAGCGAAACGAGTGCTTTTAGGAAAGGATGATGCCCCTGGGGACTGTTAGGAGGCACATAATTTTGCAGGATGGGAAGGTGCACATTGATTTTCTTCTTACAAGAAGTCACCCTCGTATATTCTTAGGATGTTAACTCAGGGCTGTCATGCTGGAGCTGAAAAGTGGTAGGACAGAAGAGGCTAAAAGTACAGTCCAGAGCGTGCTAGGAGGAATGTCTGTTTGAACTTCAGCTGTTGCACATGGGAAACACGATCTTGGAGCCTGCAAAGACTTTAGCTGCCCTAAACAGGCCTGGGCAGCACTGTGACACCACGCCATCATCACCTTCAGGCACCCGCTCAGACATCTTCCTCTCCCAGGGAAGCATAGAGATCCCTCCTTAAGTCAGAGCTTCAGAGGAAGCTGGCTCCAATAAACAAACCATCATGAATTACCCTATAGCCAAAGCGTGTCATGAGGAAGGCAGACTGGTGACTGGAGGAGATTACAGTCACAATGCATGACCTACCCAGAAAACATATTAGGGGGACTTTGAAAGTCTGCATTGTGATGGTGGAGGAAGGGATGGGCTGTGCCTTGTATAAATGATCTCATTTTTAGCAAGGCAAAAAGGAAATGCAGGTACACATGTCAAGCCACTGTGCATTTAAGAGCAGCTGAGTCTCAGTCTGAGAAGCAGAGCCGTGATCTAGTTGTTTTAGCTATGCAATCCATATTTTATAACCATATTGTGATCAAACACTATTATAACCATTGTTCTTGAAGATTTTACATCTGAATAGTAGACACTGCTGTATCATCAGACAGCTGAGCCACAACACAAGACACATTCCTTTCCTGGCTGTACAGCATGATTAGCTGTCTGAAATAAAGAGGATGCAAGCCCTGGATCAAAGTAGGTGGTGGAGATCCTTTACTCTGTAACACAGTCATCCTGAGTTACCAAGATCCAAGAGATTAGATTCACCTTCACTTTTAGAAGAAAATTTTAAGGCATTTCCCACTCTCCTTTTCACTTCTGAAGTCTTGTATGTGTCTCGAATAATTTGAAAAGGGGGCCTGGAAAGTGTTGCTGAACTATGGAGAAATCCGTGCGCTCTTCATTTGCTTTAACTCAAACAAAAATTAATCTAGTATCACATGTCAAGATAAATTTTAAAAAAAAAAAATCAACAAAAACCCCACAAACTCTTCCATGCCTGAAAGAGTTTAAATGATGCTGTTCTGCTTTTCTCAGTTAATTGGAGTTTTGAGGTATGAATACCTCTTCCTAACAGCAAGTGCCAACACGATGTTTTATCAGAGCAAACACTACCTCTTACACCTCAGATCTGCCAGTGAGAGAAACAGTTTCATTCTTGCCTTCTCCTGCACACTGCCTCCCCCTGTGCTGGGCTGCTGGTACCACCACACTTCTACTCCCCTAAGTAGTATCCTTGTCTTATTCTTTCTTCCTCTGCCCATCTCTTGCTCTACCCTCCACATGCACCATCTGCCTCCAGGCAGCCCCACTGCTCATTGTGGTGAACAGCCTCCCATCCTTCCTCTAAAAACCATCCTGGTAACACAAGGCACTGCATTCAGGCAAGATTGGCCACCAGACACCTGCCTCCCACCTTAGCCTCTTCCCAGAATACAAAGTAAAGAGCGAGCAAATAAAAACAATATCCTCCCTCATAGTCCCAAATAGGTCGTGAGCATCCGAAAGATAAAAGACTTCTAGCAGAAAACCCAGAATAAAGAAGTAAATGCTACCCAGAAAGAGATAAGCCTCAACTCTTAAATCACTTAATGCTTTCCCTGAAGTCACAGATCTACCTTGGGCCAGGAAAGTCAAATCTAGTCTGCTCTGAGGGATGAAGGCAACGAGGGGCACTACAGGCAGGACTCAACTTCCTATCGTGCCCTTTCATCTTCAGCAATCCTTGTTTCTCATCTGACATGTCTGTGCTATAGACTGCAGTGACTTTAATACCACAGATTCATGCAGGATTTTCCTGTGTCAAACCCACAGCAACGAGCAGTTCTAACCATTTCTGGGAAATCTTTTTCTATCCTACTCCACCCCCACCAAACTCTCTTAACAGTATCAGTTAAATAAAGCTGCATAAATCCAGTATAAAGCATATGTTTTGCTCTAATTCAGGCTTGAAACTCTTTAGCATTATTGTGCTTTCATACTACTCTAATTCAGCCAAGCAACAAGCAGTATCTGTTAATAAAATGGCTTTTTTTGTGAGGTGCTCATAGATTATCTCTGCATAACCAAGAGCAAAAACAGTTGCATCCCTTGTTTTGGCAAACAAACAGCTAGGCAAGATCCTTAGCCTAACCAAGCAACATACACTAACACCACACGCTCAAGAATATTCATAATCATGCAAATATCTTTGGCCCATTGACTGAGTTTCCACAAGTGAACAATTAGTTTCTCCTCTATAAATTTTAATAAGTATAGGGCAAACCATCTATGCTGTAGCTGTTAGCTTTCTCCTCATCTCATTATTACAGAAAAATCCATTTGGCATTTCTCAGCTTTCTCTGAATATCTCCAGAATAAAATTGTTCTCGGTATTCAGCTGCTTCCTTTCCAATACATTGTCATAAAGAAAACCGTGCATTCATTGCTCCTCAGATTTCTCCACAGGACTCGAGAACAGAAAGTTTTGTTTGGCAGTTGTCAGACTTGAGGATATTTTTCATAAGCAAATCACTCACCATTCATCAGCTTTATGTGGATGTACCAAAAAAAGGAAGTGCTTGCTCCACTTTTCGCCGACACACAGATGCAATCTCATTATAGGTCCAAGGATGAGCAACTCTAGATGCATAAACTCATAACCAATTAGCATTATGGGGAGATCTTCTGTACTTTGAAAACATAGTTTCTGCAGGTAGCTAGGGAAAACTTCCCCATGGTTATTAATTAGAGTGGGTAATTAAGACGATTAATCTTACTGATTTTTTTTCCTTCTAATTCCCAGCGATTTACTTGGGAATAAACAACTATGATCTTTTGGACAGTTCTTCTATTAGCCTTGAATATGTTGTTGTTTTTCAGAAGAACAGTCCAGTGTGGAAAGTGCTTTCTCTATGGTTGGTACAAACCACAGGTAGCAGAGCCCAATTCAAGGGTCTGTATCAAAGACAACTGAAGTAATTTAAATTGCACCTGCCACAGGTCAATGGAAACCTCTTCACTGCCCTCACATACACATTTGTCTGCTCAGCTGATCCCGGGCTAGAGAAAAGTGGCAGGTAACAAGGTAGAAAGAGGAATTCCCTAATTTTGTCAGGATAGGGAATGATCTGATGCATGAGTACACTGTGCTATGCCTTTAGGTCTGCAACTCCTGCACTGGCACAGGGGTTCCTGGTATTGTGACAGTGACTGCCACAGAGCCCTGCTGCCAGTTTTCCAAGAGGCCTGCCACTGGCTTGTTTTATATATCTAAAGGAATATTGCAACACCCAAAGGCAAAATTCCTTTTGCCATCTGCATTTAGCAAAACTTTTGCCTCTGATTTGTGATTTTTTTTTTCATACAAGCCTTGCTCTCCTGTAACGCTTAGCACCTTTCAAAAGCACACAAACCATTATCTGTCACAGCCAGCTGTTTCCTTCCCACACCCTCCCAAGAGAGCCCTGAACAGGGATTTTATTAGCTGGCTCAAAATGCAATAGGCCAGGTGTGGAGAGTATATGACAGCAGACGCTCACTAATGTAGGGAAATAAACAAACAAAAATTCTGTGATATTGCAGACTTCTGAACTGAACTTTATTGCAGCTACTGTGCAGGCAGGAGGGGTGGCACAAAGTGACACATAACTGTGTGACACATAACATCACTAAAAAAGGATCAGGAAACAATTTTGGGCACTGGACCCTGATCACCCAGACTGGCTGTTTCCTCACTGTTCTGACTATTTGAACTACACCTCTCCATCACATTGCCCAAGTACATCCAGAGATACAGCTCAACTCCAGAGCTGATGTAGATGACACTTACCAGGACATGGATTCTTTTCTCTACAGAGTTACTTGTCACTGACTGAGAAGGTTCATGGCAGAGGAAAACCACTCTTCTAGGCTGCTACAAGATCTTTGATGTGATATGAGATGTTTCAAGCCAAGAAAGTCACACAAACTATTTTATAATAAGCAATATATAAATAAATAAAAAATTCCTTGGGACCCAGAGGAATCCCAAGTTCAAGGACCACTTCAGCACAGATTTGGTCAATCTGCTCATGCTGTCTGGACATGACTGGTGGATACCACACAAGCCTTGGGGTGAGGGACTAGCCCCTCTTATTCAGAGCTGCAGATGTAGCATGTGCACTCATACAGCCTCACGGTGGATGGTGATTATTCCCCTGTAGATATGCTTGGTGCTTTACAGACACATATTAAATCTGAGCTCCATCTCTAGGGGGTTGTACTCTGAAAACCATTTTAAGTTTTGAAACACAATCCAAATAGCCCTATGGCTATTTAATTTTCCTTTCAAGTTGGTGTGAATTTACACCTAGGTTTCTTCTTAAAAGGCCATTTTTGATCCAATGGCCCATGATGACTTCTTCAAAGCAAGTTACACTCTATCAGTCAACTTCTGTTTAGTTCACAGATCATCGATGTAATGGAATTTAACAGCTTCTCGGGAGCAATTATAGCCTTTCATGTCAATCTGGTTGTCAAGGGTGTAAAACAAATGTCAAAAATCTTCAAGAATAATTTTAATTGATATTTACTGACCATACATAAGTAGTAAGCCTTTCTGTCCTAGCTTTTTCTCCAAAGGGTAAAGCCAAAATACCTTATAACCTGGGAATTAGAGCTACCAGAACAAATTGGTCAACACAGTAAACAGATATATTCTTAAGCTGTAGGAGCTTAACAGCACATTTACTCAATAAATCCCCACTCCTCATTTCACTCTTATAAAATAAAAGTAGCTAAAGAACAAAAAGAAGCTAAAAAGGGAATATATTTCATTAAGGCTTCACATTTGGTTTTCTATAGGTGTTTTTTGCCCCTAAAACACAATACTCAAAATGTAATGAATGTACGAAGCTTCAAGAACTAAAAAAAAAGTGGGGTTATATAGAGGAACAATCTTTTTAAGGCAGAAAAAAAAGATTTTGAGGTCAAATATATCTTTCAAAGCATGAAGTATAACCACAGACAAAGTAATTAGTGGCAAGGAAAAAGTCCTTATGAACCAATTGAAAATTAAAAAATAAGAAAAAGTGAAAATCTCAGATTGCAGCCCTGAAATTTAACCTTGAGAAATCATCTGAACTTGCAGACCTCTATAGTATATAAAGATTATACTTTTTAAACTTCCCAAGCTCTAATTTTGCACATGAATTCAAATGTGCACAAAAGCAACTACTCCTTTGGAGGATGCCCTTGCCAAGCAGATGAGCAACTGCCTCTGTCCCAAATGCATTAGGCCTGTGGCTAAAACATTTACATAAGAAAGGGTTCCAGGCCTTCCATTCAAAAAAAAACCAACCAAACAAAACAAAACAGAAAAATCCTGCTGGTTCCCTAAAAAGTGCACTAATCTTTAGGCTCTCGGCTACGAGTTTACTGAACTTAAATCACTTATAGTCAAGAGGAAAAAGTCACAAATAAACAGCATTGTGTCCTGTAAATTCAGGGATGAACCTCCATATGTGTGCCCTCAAGGGTAATCCCAGCTGGGCTCTGTAGACGAGAGAAAGACGATGGGCAATTTGTGTCCCTCAATATTTCCTCAGAAGTGTTCTATGTGTCCTAGAATACACACCAAATACGTATCAAACAGCTGTTGTTCAGAAGCCTAAGTTCTTCCACTTCCAGGAAACACTTTCCCAGAGTGACAGGGCTTTCTTTTTTTTTTTTTTCCCCCTCCTGTCCCAGTAGATTCTGGAGATGCGTGAAAAGGAATTAGAAAGGAAGACTTGCTACTATAAAGCAGCATTCAGGTAAAGGGTAAGCATGCATTGTCATTCCCTCGGGAAGAAGATGACAGTACATGCTAAATTACTAGATTATAGGAAGTCATACTACCCACCTCCTCCACACCTCTTCCAGTAGGTGACTGTTAAAGAGCAGTCTTAGTCAAGAGCTGTAAACTAAAGGTTTTAGGAAGTGAAACTTGGTGGTTTGCATACAAATCACTCCTGTGCCACAGAAGGGATGAGACATAAGGACCAATCACATCTTCTGAGGCTTCAGAAGTATAAGGCAGCTGTATGTCCAGCATGCCGATTTTAAGTGGCTATAAAACGCACAGCAGGCTCTGTGCACCCTGCTCAAAAGAAGGCAACCCTGCCTGTGCACCTGTCCTGGCACCCGCTGCATAGCTCTAGATTATAAATTCAGAGTTGAGCAGAGAATATGCTTAATTCTCAGGTATATCAGTTACTTATTTGGTTTAGCCCTCGTTTTCCTTGTGAATAAAAAGAAATACTGGAAATCCAAGCCATTGTTGGGAGACAGCATCCCTTGCAGAGACATTGAAGAGTACTTAGGTATCAAGGCAAATTTATTAGGAGGAAACTGCAAACACAGCCAGCATTGGAGAGGAGAACTTAGTCTCAATAGAATGAATTTGAGTCAAAAGAAGAGAAAGGAAAGGGGAAAATTTACTCCTTAGAAAGGTGATATACAGGGAGGCGTTATATACAGATTTATACAAACAAATAACTGATAACGTTCGAACAAAAATAAATTCTTAAAGCCAATTTTTTTCTGGTTTTGAGGTCAGAATAGACTTTCCCCTGTATTCAGGGGCAAAACTAGGACGCTGCATCTAAAGCTGTTTTGGACTAGGAAGGAACAACAATCCCCTTCAAAGCACATCACTCAAAAGTAAAAAAATATTAGCTATTAAAAAAAATTGTGTGTTCCTATAACAAGTTTTTGAAGTGTTTTTTCAAGTAGTTTGATTGCCACAGATGCATTACAAAATTGTTGATCTAGATTAATTGACCTGTTCCCTTTCAAAGATGAGAAAAAGTGGGAAGTTTTACATAGAAACTTTTCTTTAGCTGTGCTGTTACATTTCTCAATCTAGGGGGCAAGAGAACACTCCTGCTTAAAAAGTTTTGACTGCTTATTCCTGCGTAAAATTTCACCCATATCTAAAATATCAAGGCTCAAAAATAGAGATCTTTTGAAAAGTAGAAATGAACAAAGTAGGCTGATCTTTTCAGTATCAAATCATAAGGAGAAATTAATAAGAAGCAACAGCTGAAGACCAAGTAAAAACTCAGTATTTGCATATCTGTGCACAGGTGGATTGAAGCACTGTGTATCAGACTGCAGATATATCAGAGTAATCAGAAGGACACATTAGAAGAAATTACTAAGAAAGCTGCAAAGTGGTTTTTGCTTTCAACTCCATGAAATTTGAGTCTTCAAACCAAGCTGGGCTCCCACGTTTTGGCTTGGTGGCCTTTTGAGAGATGAACTTTTGTATCCCTACAGAATTAACAGGATCCTCTCATTGTCCTGTGTTTACATGCTATTTTCCTGAAAGGAGTGACTGCCTGGGAGTAATCCAGGATTCCTGTGCCAGCCATTTGTTCCCCAGGAGCCACTATACTTGTCAGGCAGGAAGCAGCCTTGATTAAGTTATTTGTGTTCCTTAGAGGTTTACTACTGCCTGGGCTTGCTCTGCAGTCCTCTAACCCTGACCAGGAACAGCTGAACAAATGAAAATAGTTCTGGCTCTTATATGCCATTAAGATATAATGACTGGCTTATGAGCACAGAACACCAGCACACATTTAACCTGTGAGGCCAAAGCTTTGCTGCTCTTTTCATTACACCAGTCTTTACAGGGAGAGCTCTGATGCACAGACAGAAATCCTCAATAGGACACCGAGTCCTAAACTCCTGCAGTTTACCTGTCTCTCTTGTTCTCTTTCAACTTGACTTTCAGAGATGTCTCCCAGCTGAAAACATTTCATGGGGGTTTTATAGCATGAATCTGGACCCAAATGTATAAAACTTGGACTGGAGGAGACACTGCTTCAGAAAAAAACGAGTGGCTCACTGAACAAATGGAGAGAGGGCTGGGCTGTAAAGATACAATGAGACAAAGTGTCTACACAACCGCCTAGGGCTGCCTGCAACTTCTAAAGCTGACTTTCTACAATCCCATTCTTCTCATAAGGATTCCCTGTCCAATTTAACCAGGTTAAAAATACTTCTATCTCACCCTATTTCTGTTTTCTGCATCATTGCGGATAACAGGGTCAACTGAGGAGGGGAGTTTTTAAATAAAGAAGGAAGCAAAGAACTGCTCAGTGTTCCTGTACAAAAATGTAACACAAATGTAGTTTTCCTCTCTGTCTCGTTACTCAATTTACAGGTCTAGTCTGAGAGAGTTAAATCAGTAAAACAAGCAAATATGGTAATGGGATGAAGCAGATGAGTAAAAGCATGGCACTTTTATGAAGTCCTGTGTTTAACTAGCTTGAAAATACAAATCTAAAGTGATTTTCAAAATGCCTTGACTTTTTTCCTTATTCATTTCCTTTTTAAACAGGGAAAATAATGAACAAATATTATTTAAACTCCAAATACATTCAGTAGCTAATTCTGTAACCCATTATGAGGCAGAGAGTAGGATTTAGAAACTGCTAACCATCAAAACCACATTGTTAGGTTTTCCTGCAATACTTTCCAAAAGAATTTTCACATATGTCATTAGGCTCATTATTGCTTAAATATCATAGATATTAGCATCATCATAATACCACCATTCATACATATTCCTTTTTTCTGTCTATTCCTTTTCTGAACTTGCTATCCTCTTCAAAGCAAACTTCTTATACTTAAAAAACACCCTTCTCTCTTGTCAGCAAAGAACTCTCATTCTCTTCCTTCAAATCCCTCCATATAACCTACATTTCACTTAGATTGACAGCAGTGCTCTAAATGCTGTCAGTATCACACCCTATCTTACAATTTTACTCTTATCCTCTGTATCATATTCTTCTAAAATCAGATTCTAAATTGCTTGGGGCTTTAAGTTGCCTCTCTACTTTTCTTAAATCATTCAAAGGGCCAAGCTTTTCCCACCCTAACCAGTCTGCTTTATGGCAGCTAGAAGTACAGCCAACATTATTCTACCCATGAACCAGGAACCAGCTGAGCACATAATATTGCAGTTCCATGTTTTCCACTTCAATGGACCGTATCACTGGCATAGGACTGGTTCCATGGCATCTAGAATGTAGATCAAGGTCAGCTGGTGTTGCTCATTTTCAGAGAACTATCTCGACAGAGTTGTGAATCTCTTTTAATTTATTTCAATTTTTGTAAGGTAACATTTAAAAATATCTGGCGACTTATAATTATGAATCTCACATATAATGTCCTTAAAATTATACAACAGCTGAAAAATACAAATTATTATCATGAAATCCTGACAGCAAAGGGTCTAATCGAGGCAAGTGAACTGTGACTGTGAAAAACAAGATGCTTTCTGATAAATGGGGGGTGCATACTGACTTTACAACAGCAGAATATGGCAAGGACTACACATTCAACACTCTAAATATAAAATGGATGTCTTCAGAAAAAAAAGAAAAAATCAATCTTGACGTTGAATGTGATAAAATGTTAAGCTTTTAATAAAGGAAGAAAAGCCTTTCTTTGGTGATAATGATATGGATTTAATGGAATTTCTCCCTGTCAAAATATTAAACCCAACTCACCCCAGGAGTCCTGACTATCTAAAACATACATCTTTCTCTACTCCTTTTGAAGTATCAGTATATACCGGTAAGCTTTTTAATTGACATTTTTTTAAAAATATAGAAAGCTTTCATAAACATAAAATGAGCCAATTTAAAACACTGATGGTCTTTGTACTGAGGTGCTGATGAGATAAAAAGCATATCTGAATTAGAGAGAGCACAAGATTTTTAGAAAAGGTACTTCTAAGAAATTATTAAAATAATTTTTGCTTAGTGATTTTCTACTTCAAGCACAGAAAAGCCATTTTACACTGACTTATTGTTTCCAGAAGCCAAGGTATCACAAGAGCCTTGGTCTGATTTTGTAGCAAAATAGCCACAGTTCAGTTGAGGCACAGGAGCAGCTTTTGATCACTGCAGTGCTCTGGTCATTACAACATGGAGACATTCAGGCTCATTGCAAGTGGCAATATCACATGGCTCCTAAATTATCCTGGTGGAGGAATGGCAGAAGTCTGTGGCACATGAGGGTGGCTTCTTTTCCTTTGTCCTGTTCTTAATGAAGTACCACCTGCAGGCACTTGCAGGGAAGGACTGCAGGGACTTGCCCTCTCATCAGAGCTGCTGGGAGTTGGTGTCTCACCCTGGGAGGACCCCAGGCCAGAGAGCCGTGAGCATTGCACGACACAGAGGTGGTACAGGTCAAATGGGAACAAAAATCTTGTTTATAGCTTCCATAAACTGGAATTCACAAGAAAGAATCCATTGTTTGGTGTCAAAGGAAAAACGCACATCTAAGTACAAATTAAAAAATAAAGGCCATCATTTCTTTCAATTAAAAGACAGAGCAGAGGTGATTAAAAAAAACCCAACAATATAATGGGGACATGGCACTTGGAGAGCAGCTGGAATGCTCTGCATAGCAGCAAGGACAGATGCCTCAAAGTAGCTGGGCAGCAAAATGCACCAACAGCCCACTGCCAGACAAGCAGAGCATGTACACCCCAATTTCCAGCTCTGTGTTCAGCTCATACTCTGCCTCATTGAAGATTTAAAGCCTCAACCCTCAAGAACTGCAAGATGTGAATCCCAAATATATCTACAGCTACACTCCAACACAGATCATCTGCCCTGTTGCAGCTGAGCATGAACAGGTAAACTTCAGGTGGAAGAATACTGGGATACCTTGGAAGCTTGTCCAAAAATACAAACTCATTACTCTTTCCTTACAGAATCCAACACCTGTAAAGGATGCTTTATGAAGTGTGTAAAGCACAGATCAATATTTGAAGCTCAATATTGCCATTGGGATTAGCTCACTTTCCTGTGCTCATCTGCTCTTTTTAATCGTGTACTCCAAGCAAAGGTTCAGTTCTACAGCATGGAGGCTTCAGGTCCTTGCTGTATTGGGGAGTTATCAATCTATAAAGAAATTTTAATGGAAATAAAGCACAGAGGTGAGGAAAAAGCTAATCAAGACACTGCATCAGAGATGAAAAGTTACTGATCCTAAAAGAGTGAGTCCAGAAAGTTAGAGTTAACATTCTCTTTGATCTGTGTATGAATTCTCCATTTAATTTGCTTAAGCTTGAAAAGGTGGGCAAGGAAGAAAAGGTTTTATGAGAGAAATGGTTTCACAGCAATCCAGCTTCATTTGAGACTTCTGAAAAAGCGTTAACTTGTCTCTTATGTCTTTTAGACTTCTTCCCCCCATAGTTTAGTACAAAGTGAAAAAAATATATTTTATAATTATTTGGCCCTTGGAATGCTTAGGTCATCATGTTATAGAAGAGATGTGTCTCACTAAAGGTGAAAACCTTTTCAATAAGGTTACTTAATAAAACCTTACAACTGAAAAATTTACACTTAAAATCAGCTCCGTATTTATGATTTTTGAAGCAAACAGATAATGAATGTGAGATGGACTGATATGGAAAAATAGTAACATGCACTACTTGAGAGATACTGAAAATGCTGTATAATAGATCTGCATAGTGCTTAATGCTGTCCAGAGGATTCGAATGCCATGTTGAGGCCACACCCTCACCAATAGCCTGCAGGTCGAGGATTCGAATGTCTGTCCATGAGGGCACTGGGATGACCACATTTTATTGCTGGCACCCATCCCTGTGTCACACAGCTTTGGGACTGACAGGGGGATTTGAAAATGAGAACAAGGTCTCCCCAGCTTCTCCTGCCCACAGACCCTGGCATTTTTCTCCCTGGCTTTACCACTGGCCCTCAGCACCACAAGCCAGGGTGGTTTTCTGCCCTGGACACTGAGAAGTTACCACAGACAGAGTGCTTGTTTTTTCTCTTGATCAGTTTGCTTCAACTTGGCTGACTCCTCAGGTAGGAGAAGCGAGGTGTAACACAGGAATGGGTCACCACATGGTTGTGGAGGCAGTCCACTGACACCATCCCATCATCGTGTACCAACCACCCCGAGTACACTGAAGCAGCAATAACTAACTCTGCAGCTGGGGTGCTTTGCTCTCTGTTATTAGACATCTTTACAGAGGAAATGACTAACATGATCTTGTCAACTCTTTCTTCAAGTATCCCTTTGACAGCCTAATACCAGCACAAATGCTCCTATCAACATCAGAAAGGTATAATTCGGTCCTCAGAGCCCCTTGATGCCTTTTCCTCCTTCAGCCTTCCAGATAAAGAGTGCATCATGAGGCGTATTGTGTGTAGTTTTTTCAGAGGAGCCATTTAAAGCTGGTCCCACGGTCACATTAAAGGTCCCAGGGTACCTCTTGTTAGAAGAGAATAAGGACTTTTTCTGTGCTTTCTTCAGCCAAGCTCTCTTCTCCCAGGGCAGTGTACTAAGTACCTGCCAGCTGTCTTCCATCTAGCAGAGGGAACTGAATGCCTTTTCTTTTTTTTTGTAATGAAGGCCATTACATATATCTAAGCTATTAATTCAAAGACAAACAGGCACTTCTTTGATGGAAAAATGCGAGTCTGTGAGGTAGAAACGGGTTAATAAATGTGAAAATGAATCTTCTAAGGATAATGTGCCACTGTCAAGTAGCAAAACAGCTGAAGCACAGTTCTGACATATCCTCAGGACACATGATATTCTCATAAAACGTGGGCAGGGGAGAAACATTTGATGTCTGGCCCTACCATTTATATTTTTAGAAGGCTACACAACAATACTCTGACACCCTGAGGTATCTAATGGTTCAACAGTCCTGTACAGCCAGGTTCTGCCTCCTTTCTGAGTCACACAAATCCATAAACCCTCACTGACCTGTAGTGTCAGTATGTTCCTGCCTGCAGCCCTTTTTTTCTGCTGTGTTAGAAAGCCTGACGAGACTGCTTATTGAATTTCTTCCTTTCAACATCAAAGATACTAGCCATGCTCTCCAATTATTTAATAGATTCTGCTACAGTGGAGATCACTGATTCATTTTCGCTGGAGATACCCAGTCATTGTAAAGAGCAATTACATATAATAACAGCCTAGCTGTTCTCAAACAGTCTTTTATCAAACACATAGTTCAGTGATTACCAAGATAGGCAATGATCTGCTTTTGATAATAAAACTTAATGTCTTTTGTGTTAGTTTTACCAAAATATCAATGGTTTTGCTCTGCAGACCCCGGTGCTCAAAATGCAGTGGCTCTGTTTGGACTGCCTCTTGCTTTAACTGTTATATTTATTTCATGGTCATGCTTTTTAAGCCTTAGAGAAAGGTGTCTCTGATTCAGCTTTTTGTTGCTTGGCAGTGCTGTCTGGAGGAATGACACAGGGAGATGCTGACTTCTGAGGCCAGTTCTGTCGCTGGGCAGCCTCAAGCAAGATGCTTTGTCTCCGTCTTCCTGTCTGTAAAACGTTCCTACTTAAATGCACACAGGGGCTGAAGATCAATTTGCTAATGGCTGTGCATTAGCACCATGCACAGACTTTTGAACATATAATACACCCTAAAAATACTAACCCTTTTTGCCCTTATTCACAGATTACTTTTCAGACCCACAGATTAAAGTATTCTTTCTCTAAAACTTTCACTGAAATGAAAGCTCGGTGGTGGCTACTTACTGAGCCTCGTCTCTCAATGGCTGAGGTGGTAAGTCCTCTACTTGAAGTAAAAACTTATCCTAACCCTTCCTTTTACAACTGTGATAAAACTAAAAGCAAAATTAGAATGGTGAGGTTCCCAGTGCTTGCTTGACCTTGAAGCATACATTGTGAAGAGCAAAATGAGAGCATCCACCTTCTCCAGACTAATTTTGAATTCAACTAGCTAACAAACCTGTAGTGATGAAGATAATCACTGTATTGAGCAGATGTTATACCCCCATCGATGGAAGCCAGCAGTATGTGATAAGTCCCCTGCTCTAGAAAGCTATTATGTCCCACAGGCAGTTTTCATGCACTTCAAAAAAATCCTTATTTTAGCCAGACAACATGGTCCTCTTTTCTTTCATAACCTGTCCTTTCTCATCTGTAGGGCTACATCAGATACAAGTTTCCCTTGTCGTGTTTTCTGCTTCTGCCTTAAAAGTCAGACTCAGGCCGACTGTGGCCATTGGCCTCTTAGGTAGGATATGAGCACAGGTCTTGCTGGAACAGGAATTGCAGCCATCATAGAGCCTGCCCACAGCACATGCATGGGCAAATCCTAGAGTCACACACCATAAGGACAGCATGCTTGTGCATGAAATAAATTTAAATAGGGCACTTCAACTGCCTAAAGCATTTATCATTCACTCCATCCCCTGGATCTGGAGACTGCTGGACATCTCTCTTCAGGGTTTACCAGGCAGAAGCCTTAAGGAGGCAGGCTTACTGGAAGGCAAGTACCTTCAAGTACACATGTTGGCAGTGAGTAAAGAACAAACCCTCTCCCGAGAAGAAAGGGTAGGTGGGTGCATTTTTTCTGCCACACGAATTCATATCTTGCACTCAGACCAGAGCCCCACACAGTCTGCATGCCAAGTTATCCCCTGGCTTTAGGCTGAAGCAGGTCCAAACTTTCATGAAGCCAGCAAACCTTGGCACAGTACGGGGGGCTGACTCATACTATTCTGCTTCTAATGTCAGCAAGGGTATGGGGAGTATTCAAGAACAAGATATATTTTGTACTGAGTTTAGTACAAAATTCAGGCCCACGGACCAAAGTGTGACCATAAGGCACAAATGTCTCTGCTGGGACTCTGCAGGAGGTCATGGCCTCTGGGAGTTCAGGGACCCTGTAGTGCTGCCAGGTGAAGCACTCCTTGCTGTGCTCTCAGCTCTGCCACCCCCAGTTTTAACGGAGTAAGTGGCCTAGTTTGCCTATTGCTATTGACTGCTCCAGCTCCGCCTTATAATTGGAATTCATAGCCTGAAAAAGCTTGAGCCTGCAGCTAACAGATACAGCAAATTATTCGGCATTAACCAGCATAACCCGCACTGGTTTCCACGGTGCCTGTTTCCCACTCCTCCCCACTCACATACAGGCTCTCTCTGTGGGCACAGAGGAGCACATGTGGAGCAGCCACAGCAGCTGTGAGGGCAGCTGGGGGTGGGAAGGAATTCTGCTTGTCCACATGGTCTCTCTACTTCATATTCTAACACCACATTCATGCTTTTTCCACACCAGGCAGCTGTGAGGCTTTGGTAATACACCACCTGAAATCTATTTTCATCTAGCATTCAAAACATGACTGTAAATGGTTTATTGTTGTCGTACTTTTAGATTACTTTAACTTTAGGAGCACTGCTTTTCTGCTCTTCATTTTTCCTGGCAATACACAGTGCTTCTCATCCCTGCGAGGTGAAAGATGTATAGACTGCTAGTTGTCAGTGCTTGCAAGTAGCCATTTAAAAGCAGATATTTTTTGTCAGCATTTTTATTTGTGAAGCTTCTATGACAGATTTGGAAATTGAAGCCCTTGATTTATCTCCAGGCTGAAAACTAGACAGAGGCAAGGACACCATGAGCCTTAGGAATGAAATTACAAACATGTCATTACCTCCTTTAATCTGCCCTTGTTTCTGTGAAATTGCTCCAGACAACCCCAAAAATCCATGTGCTTTTACAACAACAACAAAAAAAATCCTTATTTCAAGCTATTTTCCACCCATATTATTTGAGGCCACTCACTGTTTGCTTGTATAAAAACAAAGGCTAGTAAATATACTGCTTTTCAACGTGTGTAGGGAGTAAGCCAAGAGACCTGACCAAACTACAAAACAGTCATGTCTAAAATCCACCCTAGTCTTTTTTATTTCCCTTTTTTTTTTTTTTGTATTAAATCTTGTTTGGCTCACAGGAGAAAACAGTTTGATAGTGAGTCACATTTGGCATAACATAACATCACATCTGGCACATTGAAACCGTGACTGACAGACTCTGATCAAGATTTGTGTGGTGGGAGTAGCAGGGGTTATTGCAAAGCAGAAGTGAGAGGCATCAGAGGAACTAGAGTGAGAAAGTGGCAAAAAGCCCAACTCGCATTTGCCTGCTCAAGCATTTCTATTAGCTCTTATTTTTCCACTGTACTATGGTCCTACTCAGAAATTAAAAGAATGAATACACATATTAGTTTGTGTTGTTACCCATGTGATAACATCCATGGGTGACTGAAAAGGCTCTACTCTGATGAGAAAGGGTTGAGTTGGGGTGCAAATAGCAGTGTAAAGTATAGCCCCTTTCCTGAGCCACTCCCTAAGCTGGTGCTGGCACTAGTGGCAACTCCCAAGTGAGCACCCCCAAGTGGAAAATTGCAGTTGCCTCAGCTGGGTGTATAAAACTCCCTTCTCAGCAGGCTGATATATGCAAGTACTCCAGTCATCCTTAACCTATTCACTGCTGAGACAGTCATCCAGAGCCTTGTGTTTTGTACATCTTGCTGAGGTGGAGGACAATTGACAGGTCTCATTTTGTCTCAAAAATCAGTCAGAAAACAGCAGCAACCATGTCTTCATATCTCACATAGGTTTAAGTGTGTAAAGAAGTCACCTGCTACAGAAAAGATCCCATTTGGCTTCAGATCTGGGAGAAGGCCACTTTCCCTGGGGTATTTCAAACCTACATCTTCCAACTTCTGTGCTGCTACCACATAGCTGAAACAAAAGCTATACTGGGAAGGAAGAGGAGGAAAGTGTTCTTTCCCTCCTTTGTCAGGTGGTTTGACTTTGCAGAAGAATGGGTTAGGTCCCTAGCTGTTAGCCTCAAGAATTATTCACGTCATCACTGACCCAGTAAAGTTGTGATTTTATTCTTCCGAGAGCTGGCAGTGGTGACAAACAAACCCTCAAGCAAACGTGGGTGTCTCTGCAGCCATATCACTTCACAGAGAGCACTCATGCCAGAACCAAAAACACTGACACCAGGGACCACACAACCCCATTACCCTTCCTGGTAAATCTGCTGTTTGACCTGGTTTCTGGAAAAGGTTCAGGTAAGAGGTTCCAGTACTGAGCCCAAATGAATAGCTGATTTATTATATGCTCAGCTAATTTGACAAAGCTCCAGAGAAGGGTGGAAGTGCAGGCACTTTTGTAAGCGCTTCTTGCCATCCAACACTAGACATTGATTTTAAATGCACTTGTTTTCAGGGGGCTAAAGCTGCAAAGCCACATCCTAGGCGCCCAGATCCACCCACACAGACTTAATGCAGAGCTCTGCACTCTGCTCTGGCAAGTAGGCACCAAAGGTTAGATATCAAAGCACATGGCTGATCCTTAAACCCCTTTACCAATCCACGTCTTTGTGCTCAGATTCCTCTACGTGACACGAAATCACTACCCACCCTTTATCACAGGCATCTTGTGAGAATAAAAGCAGTAATCTCCAAGAAAATTTGGATGCTGTTCTGAACAAGGTTATTTACACTCACTGCCATGCTGCTGAGCTGCTGTAGTCTGTCTTCAGAAGTGAGAGCTGGAAGCTGTAGTGAGCAGCATTTAAGCAGGAGTGGGCTGTGGGCAAAGGTAAGAAATAAACAGTCTAATCTCTTCTCTCCTCCCACACCTGCTCTCCCTTAAAGAGTCAGTGAAATGGCAACAGCTGAGGCCAATGATAGCCAGGTGTCAGCAGCACCACGGCAAAAAACCACAGCCCTGTGTCTCCTGATCAGAGGAGCCAACCAGCCCAACAAGTAAGTGATGGGCAAAGCCTGCATGGAAAGAAAGGAGAACTGGGTCTTACCACAGAAGAGAAATGGTGTCCTCCCCCCCGGCCCTCCCCACTCACTTAAAGAATAATACTGTTGTCAGTAGATCAAGATTCTTTTGGGAACTCAAATCTGTAATGGAATCAAGAGGGGAAAAAAGGTAAATTGTTAATCATGAAGGGTTAACAAAAGCTATGTTGTCATTAGCCAGTGGGCCACCTTAAGGCTGATTTCTGTTGTTAGGTACTAAGGCCACAAATTGCCTTCCCACAAAAGTTCTGTCATTGTGCTTTCTTTGTGATGAATGTATAAATTTGCTTCATAACTTGACCATAACAATGCAGAATTCTAGCTGTAAATTACTGTTTCAATCTTTCTTTCACTTATACATAAATAGTCTTCGTTGCACAATATGCACAGTTTTGCCTATCGCCCATGCAGCAGCATTTTCTTGTGGGCATGTAATTTCACCATTTTTATGGCACTTCACATTATTTGGGGACAGGTAAATTTAAAACACATTGTTGCATAATCTCCATTTTGGAGGAGATCTTTCGAGATAAACACATCAGGCATCAGCGCTTGGTGCTAAAATTAAATCTTCATCTGCTTAAATGTATGGGTTATGAGTGCAGCAGCACCATTTTCATGTCAGTGAGATGAGAATCAATTCCACAGAATGGAAAGATTACTTAATCTGAGATATGTTTTCTTGTTTTAGAACCTATGATTGACAGACTACCTTATTACTTTTCCTTTTTTTCTTAACTTTAAGAATATCTAATGAAATTAATCACAGCCTGGAGAAGACAGTTTGAAACCTGCTAAGAATTATATATGTCAGTGCAAGCTTTACAACTCACTTGGACTAATTTGCTGCTGGCAAATATATCACTGTCACACACTTCTGTAAACTTTGCATTTGCTATCTTTTGAACTAACCATACAAACTGAAGCACTAGTTTTCAAGTCTAAGAGTCTGATAAAAGTGTTGATGAGAGCTTTTTAACTTGGCAATAGCTCCAATAAAGATGTATTGCTATAATCCCTTGTATTCTAACAATACTTATTGTTTAGTCCATATCAGACATAGACAGAGTAAGAAAAAAATAATTTTGCTATTTCTAAATAAAGCATGGAACAGCTAAAATGGAAACCCAGAGAAATTGGTCTGTACAGGAACTTGTACTTTACGCAACCAAGTATCAGGTAATATCTTTAAATTGTTAATATTATTATTAATTAACTCACACAATAATTAATCTTTCTTGAATGGACAAAGAGCATTGTATTATGCTATATCCAGACCATCCAAACATTTTATAAAAGCAGTAAAAGCTAGAGGAAAGTCTCCAACAGTTTTGCCCCTTCAATACCTGTCACTACTGTCAGTCCCCTGTAAGTTACTGATTTCTGTTTGAAACAAATACCAGGAGCAATATCTGTGCTATTAAAACTCCTGCACTAAAGCAAAACCTTAATTACAACCTCCTATTCTCTTGAGTCAAGATACTGACACATCTGACTGTCACACAGCCCATCTGTTTCCAAAGTTGTTTTTGCTTTACCTTGCTGAAGATGTGGTAGACATTACAGCAGGAGATGAGTTGTCCTGTGGAGGACATGCTTTTCCAGTGTCAGGATTCAGAGATGCCTGCTTATTTCCAGACTAGCTACTGCCTTTCCAGCTCTGACAGCTATCTGAATTGGGATTATTAGCAGATTCAGTACAACCTGCTGAATTCAGTTTCTTTCTACATGTGGTTGTCACAGCCATTTGCTCTCCTGATACCACCCAACCTAAGTGCAAATCCAATGGCATTTATAATATATGTTGAGCTAACATATAAGTAAGAGGAACATGCTAATTTTTAACATGACAATCTTTAGGTAATTTGAAAAAGTGCCTTACATATTACCTTCATTCAAAAGATGTAATGATACCAGACTTGCTCAAAAACCAGTAAAACCTAGGTATCTTGATATTGATTTTGTTTCTGTCAGTTAAAGGGCTTTAGGGAAGAGAACACTCCCGAAAGTATATCCTCCCCACCCAAACATGTTGACAACAAAATATATTTGCATAGACACACAGAGAGTCAGAGACAAAAGGATTTCCAATGATGCCTAGGGATTTGAGTAAATACATTTAGAGGTATCAGTATATATATTTCGAGATCGGTTTAGATGTGTATCTGTATTCTCTAGCCACGTTGCTATGGGACTTTTGGTTAACAAGAGGCACAGGTGCACTAGAAAGGGAGATAATCCTTGGCCTCATTCATCACAGCTCAAGTCCCATCTGAGATGCTGGTTTGCAATGTGTGGTTCATCTGTGTGGATAGACTTTCTAAGTCATTACAGTAGGAAGCAGTAAGAAACCCAGGTACTTCCACACTGTATTTGTGTTTAAAAAACAAGCAAATAAAGCAAAAAATTGCATATCGTTTAAACCTTTCTTTGTTACAGTTTTCTTGGGGCTTTTTTTGACTATCATATCTTTCCTAAAGTTACCTGGTGCAAACAGAAGTAGGAAAGAACTGGAAATATCAAGAAGCTAAGGGATGACCTCAAGATTATTTTTTAGGGTTTTATTAGTATTTTTTTATTAGTTCATGGAAAAGGGAAAGTATTCTGTTGAGAAATTATTTGTGAAGGGTCTTTTCACACTGGAGTCTTACAGAGACTTCTGCTTTTGGTCTAAAGCCTGGTTCTCCATCGAGGAAATGCTGCTGTAATCCTGTACCAGCCAGACGAAGCTGTTAGATCAGTCCCACCGAAAAAGCTTTTGCTGGTTCTTGGTGCCAGCTCTGTACCCACATGGGAGTTAGCTTTCAATAGCAAACTGAGCATTAGAGTGGTTGTTTGGCCAGCAAGGAGTGAGGACATGTGGGTTACTCACACTGTACCAGGCTCTGCGTTCTTCAGAAATCAGATATTTGCATTTCTTGGAGCTCAGCACAGCTACTGAAAGCAGCTGTGGCCAGTGAATTTTATGAGGACATTTAATTCTCAGACCTTTCCCTGCAGGCCCACATTTCACTGACATAACAACTTCTTCTTAGGACTATCTTCTCATGGTTTTTCCCCTGTCATATTTGCCAAGTCCTCCTGTAGCCTATCACAAAAAACAAGCAAACAAACAAACCAACAAAGAAAACCAAACCAAACCAACAAAAACCCCACAAAAAACCCCCACAAAAAACCAAACCACCCTGCTTTCCCATGACTTCTAGGAAATATATAAACTGTCAGAAAAAACAAATACCGAGCCCCCCCATTATTTTCAGATATTTTATTTTTCTGTCCAGTTGTAATTGCACATTTTCTAACTTAAAACATGGACAGTTTGCTACCAGTATATGACTGTGCCAGGCACTAATCCTTCCCAATATCCTCCCACTCCAATTTCTATGCATTAACTTAGAAACAATCTGTGTAGTTGTCTCTGCTTCTTGTAAGAGGTCACTGCATTAACATACTGCTGACTTTTATGGAGGATAGACGAGGTATGGGTCAGTACTGTACCACTTCATGCATTTTTTTTTGATGTCTCTGATGCTGCCTAATGAGAACTTTGACATAAGAGGTCATTCAAAGGGGGAAAAAAAAAAGAAAAGAAATGAGGAAAAAAAGGCTGAACTAAACCTTTCTTTATTCCTTGCTCCAGGATGAGACTACATCCAGCACTTTGCAAAAACAATAATTGGGTTCTATACTTAAGTACATCCAGATGAATCAGGAGTAATTTCACAGAGGTCTGGGGGAATTAGGCTGATTTTAAACTGAAACTGCTTTGGTATAACTCAGCCTGATTTCTGTGGTTCTCCGTTTCACCTTGTTTCATACATATGTGATCTCTGCCAAATCATTGTCGATTATTACAAAACCTAAATCAAACCATAAATTAGCTCACTCATTGGGGATATAGGGCAGCAAGGGCTTTCCTTTGTCTTCTTATATAATGATCCCGGTTTCTACAGAGTACTTCATTTCCATTTGCAAGAGAATTTCATGACTTGTACAATGAACTCTGCAGCTCAGGAGACTCTGACAGTGGTCTTCATTCCTTTCTTTTGGTTAATTGCAACAAATTTCTTTGGCTTCTTATAAAAGAGATTACTTCTGGGAAGGAAATTCCTGCCCGAGGTATATAAGGAGGTGAGAAATTTCCAAGTTTTGTCTCTTGAGCTTATAAATAGTGCATCAAGGTTTCACCTCCTTCAGTATGAATTTAACAGAGGGATTTTACAGTTCCTTTTAGCTATGAAGAAGTGAGAATGCCTCTGCCATTGTCAGAGACTAACTATCTGTCATTCTTTTTGGCAAGCACCCGAGTAAATGGGTGGCAGCTGGTGACAAAGGCTATGACTTCACTTGCCATTTTCTTGTGATAGCTGAAGCAGAGCTTTGGCCTGAAGCAATTGCTGCTGAGTTCCTTAGTCTCCAGTAGGCTTTGAGAGGGGAGTTGAGCGGATGTAAATATTTATATCAAATGTGCTTGTTCCAATTGAAGCTGCTAGTATACTTTTACCCCAAAAGAACAGGGAATGCTTTAGACTGCATCATCATTTCCCACCAGTTATGGGGAGAGGGTCTCTTGTGGCTACAGGAACCTCCACCTCTTGTCTTCTACTTTATTGCCTACTTCAGATTTTATGCTCAAGGTGTTGCCTGTAGGCAACCTGCTCCCTCTTGGACTCCTGAATTCAGTGTGGGTTTTTAGCAGTACCCTTTGTTCAGTTTGAAGGCCGCCTGTGAGTGACAGTGGAAGTCTTTCTGTTGGGAACCTGATGTGATGTCTCCTCAGTCCCAGCTCTGGGGACTTCAGGGCATATCAGCAGTGCCGAGTGACACTCTGTCAGTCTGCCATCATCTTCTTTCAGAGGCATTTTTCTCTCTCTGTCTTTGCTTTGAAATTTCTTTCATTCCCTCCCTGAGCCCTTAGCAGTTTTTGCAGTCTTATCTGAATCTTTGGCTGTGCCCTCCTTTAATTGTGAACCTCACATTTACAATTTAATTATGAGACTTTAGGTGCTGAGAGAAGTATTGCAGCATTTCCTCCTGCCAATACCTTTCTTTTTCTTACTTCTTTGTATTTCTTGTTCTTCTCCACCCCACACAGCTTACATAATTCTCTTCCCTCTCTTTCCAGTTCCTTACAAGACCAGCATTTGTTAGCTTTGTGCGTTAAAGGCAAATACGAATTTGTTTGGTTTTGCCCTACAGAAAGGCAGGATGATTGTGATTCATTTCCTAAATGAAAATGTAGATTCAATGCCCCTGGGGCATTGAAACAATCTTTGCTATTTCTCTCCCACTTTGAAAGAAATAAAGAATGGTATTGGCAGAGAAAAGTATGGGATTTGGTGATCAAATAATGCCTGGATCTGGTGCTTCTGCTGACACACACCCCCTCTGCCAAACTACAGCAGAGCCAAAACCAGTGACACAACCAATAGCTTCCTTCCCATCCTTGGTTCTGCAACAAGCAGCTCCAGGTACTGATGCTGAATCTCTCTCCCCCTTCAGTGGATACTGCCCAGTTGTACTGAGTAGGGTGACAAAATCCAAAATTATTTCCCCCGTCCCACTTTTCATATATTAGGGTCTCTTTTAGAAAGCCTGACTATACCTCTCGCTGAAAAACTTTCAACCAAAGTTCCCGATAAATGAATAAACCTAGAGTTAGTTTACTTATGCCACACAAAGCATCACTAGCAGCTGTGCAGGTAGAAAACAAACACTGAAAAAGAGAAGCTGTGCCCTGAGATATTATGATAGATACAAAATCATGAGCTTGGAGTAGTAGAGAACATAGAATATATCTATTAGGCAAGAAGAAGGCATAGAAAAATACAGGAAGTGTTGTGCTTATGTGTGTACATTTCTGTGCAGCTGTGCCTGTGTGTTTGTGAGCTCATCGACCTGAAAAATGAAAACCCCTAACTTATAGCCCACCACGAAGAACCAGAGGGAGACCCTGCCTTCACATTTCAATAGCCTGTGGTATTAAAATATGAACAGATTTCTTACAGTCCCACATGACCCATCAGAGAAGTATATGATGTGTAATTGAGACACTCTGTGAAAAGATGCAGCTCTCAAAGTGGTTTTTGTGTGCTGCACAAGGCTTGCTGTTAGAGGGGAAGGTGGTGACAGCAGCTTTTTCTGGCACCCAAGGAGTAGTTCTGGGAAACCATACCTCCATCTTGCAGCTGTCCAGCCCCATGGGATTAACCCTCTCCTACATCACCTTCAGTTTGTCCATGCAGACAGGAGGCTGGTTGATCAGATGCACTGCAATCACGTGCTGTCTGCATGAAGGGGGCACCAGTCTCGCTCGTGTCCAGATAAATAAAATGCAGGGGTCAGTCTGCCCCTAGGGAATGCCAAAAACAGGCCCCAAACTTGATCCAGAGGTATTGCTATTCTCCCAACAGGAGTTCTGCTACCCTTTTCTACAGAAGGAGCTACAGCTTTTTACCACCTTTAGGCAATGAATTATTTTGAATGTGGTGGCAGCAGTTCATCTGTGTCAGCTGACCATGAAGAATATCCTCCTGCACCCTCAAAGGCATGCAAAACTTGGGTGTATCTCCTCAGTAATAAACAAGCTCAGCCTGCTTCCTACAGCCTACACTAGCTTCTTGTAGCTTTTGGAATTTAGTCCAAGGTCTTGGACTTTATTTTAAAGGCCATCTTTGAGTGTAGTTAAAAGGCTTGCTAGAGCTCATAAATGTAGATCATCATCAATAACTTTATCCCTTTATCACACTGAAGCTTTTACAGGGCGAATTTTCTAAAACTGGACCATTGAATCTCACAGGAAGAAGGGATCGTCACGAACTGCACTGGCTTCATCTTCGAGTACAAAGTGTTTTTGAAATCTAAACTTCTTACATAAACATAGGGGAAACACGAAAAAGATAAATAAATTAAAAAAAAACTGCAATGCTTCATTGCACACACATTCCTTCATGGGGTATAAATGAGAAAATGAATATGACAGCTCTTAGTCATGTTGCTTTCTGCTGTTCTGGAGGGTAATCTCATACCATATTAGTGAGTGATGCATTTGAACTGGATCTGCATAGTATATGCATTTTTGTCTCTGAGATTAGCACTAGAAAGAGTGAAAATGCACCATAAAAATTACAGAATTATATCAAATATTCTATTTGTCCTGAGACAGGACTGGCTGATACCATGATACAGCTAAAAGCTCTTGCAAATTGTATTTTTTTCATTTCTGTTGCTTGTATGTTCTGTCCAACTTTATCTGTCAAGGTCCAAATTCTGATTTTCTTGTATCTTCTTTTCTTTGTATTCTATAAATTCCCACCACTCTATAAATTCAATCAACTCAAAGTCCCTGAAGTGGGAAGCACTGCTTGTTTTCCAGGTGACGGCATCAGGTTTTTTTGGAGGCAGTTTCTTGCTGTTCAGTAGCTTTGTGATTCTGCTGGTTGGATCAGTTTCTTTTTGCACCTCTTTTAGCTAAATCTCTAGTAGTGAATACAGACTAAAAAGAAGAGTAACATGCTCCCCCTTTGGTCCTACACCCAAAGAGGGACAAACCTGTCTCCCATGTTCCTGGCATGTGCAAAGCTTTGCCTCCTGTCTCTGCTCCCTCTTTTCATCCATCCAGCTGGCACAGACCAGAGGATGTGCTCCCCCTCAGTACTCCAATCAGGGATGGTTGCTATCCGTACCAGCTGACATCAGTGCTAATTTCCTGTAAGTTGCCACAGAATAAAGAAGAGGCCTCTTTCTAAAAAATCTTTCCGGCTTGCTTAAAAACACTCTCTGTCTTCTTTTCTTCCTGTGCGCAGCTTGAAGAATCAATAAGGCCTCAGCCTCTTAGTCCTGAGCAGCAGAGAAGCTATTGCTACAGACTCAGCAGGAGGAAGAGCTAGGGCAAGTAAGGAGCCCAGAGACAATCAAAAGTGCCCTCCCATGGCTCAGGATGTTGCCAAGTGCTTGGAGCAGAACCAGAAGGCAATATACTACAGTGCTTTGTCAAGCAAGGAATCATCTTCATTATCCCCACTTAATTATCTCTGAATTTCACTAATTGCACTTACCTTTACCTTACGCTTACCAACAGGGCTTGGCCAAGTGTTGCTCTGTAATATCACTTTTGAAAAACTCTGTATATCTTCATATAGGTGCTTGATGACTATTAAAAGGGGCAAGTTGCCTCTTTTACACATCCGTGTATAATGCCATGACAGTCTGGTACAGAGATTATGTATGCAGTGAAATCATTCTCAGTATTCAATGACATTTCAGACAGCCTTTACAGTTTAAAAGAAACCCCGTTTGTTTCCCCTTACAGTATTCCTATTGAAAGCAAACAAACAAAAAACACCCCCCACAAAAACCCCAAACACCTCAAACCAAAACCCAACCAAACCAACCAAACCCAAACCAAATCAAACCAAAAACCCACACAAAAAGGGACTCTTTTCATTTAATACCACAGGAAGTAGGGATGAGGGGAGGTATTTTGTTGGCTGTTGATCAAAAAAATCTGTTAGTAGCATTTAAAGATTTGGGACTTTTTTTTTAATGGGAATCATGTGAGGGATATATCAGGTTAGAGTAAGAATCTACTTTTGACTAGGGAAAGTCACAGAGCAAAGTGCAGTTCCCTTTGGGTAAACTTTTGGCTGATGAAGAAAACCAGGATAGCACTGAAATTACAGCTAGAATGCAGAAAACTATTAATATGAGGTGGACTGCATAATTTGCTGGACTCTGTCATTTTGCTTGGGTACACTGTAGATTTCCAGCATAATTTGCCCTAAATCATGGGCACGTGACTTTGAGGATCATGTGGAAATCTGCATTGTTGCTATATTTAAAAGGATTGCTATTGCACATTAAAAAATTGCTTCAGAGGACATATTTTGGTTTAGTGAAAAGAAGCAATAAAGATAAGAACAAATGCACTGAATCCAACAGCAACCTACATTTGTCAAATGCATGCTTCATTTAGGTCACAGGAAAACTCTGCCATCAGAGAGGCTCAACAGCACTGGTATATCCTCAGCACAGAGGTACCAAACAGTGTCTCTCTTGGTATCTGGGACTCGTTTCTTTTTCATAAACACGAACCTGCTCAGAATTTCCTCTTCCCTGTGACATTTGTCTCTTTCCCTTTGAGACCAGTGGCCTTCTTGCCCTTTACAACAGCAACTCAAGCACGATAAGTGGTGTAGAAAACCTTGCATGAATTCTCTAGCTCCTTCAAGAGGGCTAATCCACCATTTAAGTCCCACAGGCTTAAATGCTTTTTCATCACTTGACCTCTTCATAAGGATGAATTTCTCCTACAGTGAGGATGGAATCCAACAGTTGTTACTTTGTCAGTCAGAAGAAACTATAAAGCAATACACAGTAAATAGTATATGAACACCAAACAAAATAATAAAATTCGTAATTATCTGTAAAATACCAGTGTCTCATGGATTATTTTCTTGGATTACTGTTTAAAATCTCAGAAGCAATATTTTGAGAAGAATATGATTACAACGATTCTAGTGGAAACAACAAAATATGCTCAGTGAACAGTCTGTGTGTACAGCCACTGGTCTAAATCAACTCCACTGCCAAACCGGCAAGCACAAGGCATTATGTAAAATGAATAGACAATTCAGAAATGTCCAACAGATAACTAAAATTGAAATTTTATTTTTTTTTCAATAATATTCATCAGACAATTTTCTGACAAGACTTTTCTGAAAGATGAAGTGCAAATGGGAACCCTGTAAGAATGTTTAGAAGAATTGTACATGACATTTTTAAGCGCCACTAAGTACACATTGAATACTTTGTAAGTATATAGGCATAGCAACATGCAAGTGTCATGTACCCAACATTACAATATGCATTTTGTCTGCTCAAAGTTATTAATGAGGAAATAAAATGAAGTAAATGTGTCTTATCATCAGTGCAATATGTTTAATTCCCCTGGATTTTTTTTTTTTTACAGGTCAACTGTTGTATTTCCGACCCATTCAAATATATCCTTCCCAGGGCCATAAATTGCCAGTGTAAGAGCAGAGTATACTGGAGTTCCTAGGAGAACACACTTACACTGACCATGAATAGATGAAGTTGTTATAGTCTTTTCACAAATTATGCCTTATTATTTATTCTAGGAAACTTCCTGCTGAACTGAAGGTTTTTTGTAGTTATAAAATATCTAGGCTAAAAGTAAAGGATGCACAAGGATTGCTTTATAATTCTTTTGAAAAAGAGCTAAATAGCAACTCAAACGTGCATTAAGGACTTGAGGCTTGTTCTCTTCAACTCAATAGGCATATTGTACTCAATTTTTATGGAAGCAGGACATATATGAATCCAGTAATCCATGAGCTCACTCTCTTGCCTCACTGTTTCGGCAGAAGCAGATGACTGTAGGTTATATTTGCATATTTTTATGGAAGCTATAGAGGGGTATAAGCAAATCTGCTTTCACTGAAAAAGGACAACTTGTGCAACTGCATATTTACTAACATTAATCAATATGCATAGAAAGGAGAGAAAGAGGAAACGATAAAGAAATCAACCCAGCAATTAAAGATTATCGTCCTCTTTATAATCAACACAAAGGATTGGTGATCACCCTTACCATTTTCTTTACAAGTTATTACTTTAAAATCCCTCCCTTTAAACCTGTTATATAAACCCTTCAATATTTCATTTTGGAATAAGACAGAGAAAATTAGCATGTTTAGAAGAAAATAGCATTGGTGATTTTCAGCACTATGCATAAGGGCAGGCTAAGGCTGTCTGTTTGTGTTGAAATGTGAGATCAGAGCTCACACATGAAACACTGCTGGCTTGACCCTGAACACAGGGAAAGTGCTAAAGTGCTGATCCCAACAGGCTTGGCTTTGCACCTGAAATCTTAAAAAACAGACACAACAAAAATCCTTGAACTTTTCTTTAATAGTAGCTCAGACTGCTGCTTTTAGAGGAGATACTTTTATTTTTTCCCTCCCTCCTTTCCAATTAGATCGCTGCTTTTAGCCCAGCAGAGAATAAATGTTTTAAGACACAGAATGTGGAGGGCAGATCTACAGTAAACATAGAAGCCACAAAGAATTTTATTTTTTTTTCCATCTACTGCAAGGCTCTGGAAGCCCCTAGTACTGTAAAGTCATCATATTGGCTTCACACCTTTTGTCTGGTTGTGAGTACATTAAACATTGCTGAAGAAAACGAACACAGCTTGACAACAAGATGATTCCTAGATGCTGGAAGAATTCCCTTAAGGGCTGCTGGAAGCGCACAAGGCTTGGAGCATCCTGAGGATGTGGAGTGATACAGAAGTGTGCTGTTAAACCATGTTTGTACCCTTATTTTCTCCTGAGTTAAAAGAAGTGCAGAGTGCTGGGTTAGATTCCTCGATAGCAAGAAGGAACTGTGCTAGTTTCTATTAATGCACAAGGCCCACTCTGAAAAACCAAGCAGGAAATCCTACTCTTGAAAAGAGTTTCTACTCTGCTCTGTTGACATCAAAGGCTGCTCTATCCATTTAATTTTCTCCTACTGTTTGCAATAGTCCTTCTCTCTTCCCCACACATTGAGTGTTTTTAATGTAAACATGCCCTGGCAATATTATGCTTAAATAAGTAAGAGACAAGTCAGGATATCTAAACAGTATCGATTTTGCATATTTAATTCAAAAGCTTGCATGTGCTTTTAAAAGTTTCTCTTTGTACCTGCACGCCTTACTGGTAAGAACTGTGTTGCAATTGGATTGCACATCATTATCTAGCGCTGACTAAATATTGATGTGTTATAGCAGTTTATTTTTAAGCTGTTTGGGATGAATCCCCAGCCAGTGTAAATTGGCCCACGTTTAAGGCAACAGAGTGAAGCTGATTTATACCAGCTGAGGCTGTGTCTTTATGCCCTGTTAAAAGCTCAAACTATCCCAAAATTAGACAAGAACAGGGCAAGAATTATGAACCCAGGCAATACTCTTTTCTAATTTTAACAGAAAAAAAATTAATACAGTGATATCATTTCAAGACTAAACCAAAGATTCTAGTAGTATTTAAAATGTATACAAATATCTCATAGCTATTATTTAGACTAAGAGGTAGATGTCATATTCTAGGAACAGTATAGTGAGGAATGATGCTAATGGCAGTTTCTAAATACATGTATTTGCCTGTTACACAGGACACAAAGGAGGGTTATAGCAATGGCAACCACAAGAAGGCTTACAATATTCTTTTCTTCATTTGCTACTCTATGTTATCTGTCTTTCAGTGCATTTCTTCTGGAAGGGAATGATGGAAAAGTGTCAAGAAGCAAAAAGCTCTGTAATACAAAACTTCATGTTTACGAAATGTTAGCTTTATAATTAAAGGCATCCTCTGTACTTTAATGGAAGCATTTTGTACTTACAATTTAACATTACCTGGGATTACTGGGAAAGTAGTGGAAATTCCAGGTGAGGTGATTCAGCAAAATAGGGGTCAGAAGAATGCAGCTCTCTCTCTCTTTCTTTCTCTCTTTCTCTGTTGTTCATGCTAAAAATACCAGGGCATATGGCAGCATATTTCAGCATCTTAACATACTAGGTTCCCTTGAGGACAGAAAAAAAGAGGAAACTTGTGCTGTTGAGCCAGAAATAAGATTACAGAACAGTGTTGCCAGACAGAGCGCTGGCAGCCAAGCCATTAGCAGAGTCAGTGTCTTACTTTGCCTAAAGGTGTTTCAGTGATATTTAATGAGCCTCCAAGAAATGGAAAGCAAAGCTAGTGAGAATGAGGACTGGTATGAGCATTTTTATAAATTAGTTGTCATTGCAAGTAGAGGAATTACACATATTGCATTAGGATATCCACTGCTTGTATATGTACCTTCCACTTCTTCCTTGTGACTGTCAGGGGTCACCCCCTGCCTGAAATAATCAAAATGCATATTATAATTACACGGTTTTCCAATATCCATACACAGCAAGTACAAGATACTTACATGTAAGTACACTGTATTTACCTATATTTTTGCATAGTTTTTAGTGTGTACTTTGTGCCACTTAATAAAAAGCATTACTCGTTATTTTTGCTGTTGTTTGTTTTTTTCCATTAGACAGCTTATTAAATTAAAGTTGAAGTAGCTGGGATTTTTGGTATGTTCATCACAGATTACCAGTTCCTAGGAGTGTAGAGAATAGACATTTGGAGGAGTCAGGGTAAGCGGTGGGGGAAGCTGCAGTGTGAACATGAAGTTTTAAATCACCTCCTTAATTAAGAAATGCAATATCAGATTTACGATGCTAATTTAATAGACTTACCTTTAATTTGAATGGAATTGTAAAGGTAAGAACTCCATTTTCCTTTTGGTAACACTTTACAATAAGTGGCACTAAATTACACTATAACTGCTATGTTACAGGGAATTACATGTAACTACACTGTAACTGTTGAAATAGCTACTGTACATGTGCGTACATGGTAACTTCAGTGCTGTTACAATCATGAATTACATAATTACAGATGATTCTGTCCTTTCTTTTCATTGAAATAGTTATATATATATATATATTATACTGCAATGAAAATACACAAGATGTTAACTTTCATGTCTTACTTAGAAAAGTTGGTTTTCTTCATGTATTCCTTTATAGAGGGAGTCTCAGTGCAAGACGAACCATCCTTAAGTAAATGTGGAAACTTTTTGAAGTGTTCTAGCTTAAACTCTGCGCCTCAAGTTAAACATCAGGTTCCTTAAACTGTCTCTTGGTTTGTCAGATGACACTAAAAGAGTGGGATGATGCACCCCCTTGTCTTCTGATGCACCGCTTTCTTGTTCAAAACATGAGAATGTTCTTGAAGCATTTAAAAAAAAAATAAAATCTACATCAAAAAGTTTAAAAATAATCAGCAATCGACACTGTAAACAGTACACTGGCAGAAACTAGCTACCTGGTCTTGAGAAAACTACTCTGCAAGTAAAGTGTGGGAGAGGATGTCACCTACATCGTAACAATGGTTCCCATTCAGAGCCTCTGTTTTACACACTCTGTGGGCACCTCACACCATACTAAAAGAAATTTTTCAGAATGGGAACTTGGACAAAGGGAATGGACAACTGGCTTTTGGCCTACTTAATGTGATTGAGTTGACCATGCTGAGCCATGATGATTCTGATTACCGAAAAGAGGGATGCCTCTTTACACCTAGTGTGGTAATTTCAACCCGTGAAAACCAGACAGGCCTGCAAAGTGCTACCCAGGTAGAATGCTCTGTGTTGGGTTTTTCACACCTGTGCTGTGCACAGATGCAAGGGACATCACCAGGTGCAAGATAACGGAAGATCAGCTGTGTTAAAAATGAGCACATGTGAGAAGTTTTAATTGAAAGCCAATGAAAAAAAACACCAAACTATTTTAACAGCACAACTTATATCAGTACAATTTATATATCTTTTTTTTGCCAAGTTGAAATGTTGTTTCTATGCCACCGGAGAAAATGGTTTGAAATTGTTACCACGAGGCCAATTCTCCTTTGGAAGGTCCTACCTGACCTTGGCAGTGTAATGGTTCAAGTAGCAATCCTGCTATTCCAACAAGCTGGATTTAGGAAGAATGCAAAAAGTCGAAAACGCCACGCAGGTGGGGAATTCCACTTGAGCAAATAAGGCTCTCATCCAGGGAAGCACTTATTTTTTAAGCATATGAATAGTGCCTTATACTCCAATGGAACTTCTCTGATGCCCAAAGCTGACTATATGCTTAAAAGTTAGGTTGAACTGGGCCCCAGGTCCTGAAATAAAAATTTGTCGTAAGTGATACTGTACTGTAGCTAATGTAACTTACTGCTGTGACAAGAACCCATATTTTTGGTATTAAACTGAATAACTTCCTTTGCCAGCCTTTCACATGTGTATGTTTTGAAAGACATGAATATCTTGTAAACCTATACTAGTTTTCAATGTGTCTAGTAGCACCTACCTGGTTCTCTCAAACTACCATATTATATTAACATATTATTGCATTTTTCCACAGATGGGTATGGAGTGAACTGTAAAAACAAGCATGCAATCACATCAATGCAGACTTATTTCTTTAAAATGTCATACTGTATATGATTTATTATGTTAACACTCAACCACATCATATTATTTATGTCTGTATATTTTGAAAAAAAGTGCTGCTTTGATTGACGTCACCTTTTTTTCTTAGAAATTAACAAGATAAATGCTTCAACAAAAACAATTAAAATACTCTAATATTGTCCTTAAAAGGTTTATATTCTTCTGATAAATAATCTGACACAGCACCTTTATCTTCCATTTTACCATACTACATGATGTCATACTCCAAACTCTCCCTTCCCCACACAAAAATAAAATCCCAGGAGAAAGTCCTTTACAGCAGACCATCATGCTTTTATGCTTCACAAATACAGCAACCAGAGAGAAATATTCTTTCGACAAAGGTGCAAAAGGTAGGAGCAAAACAAGCTCCAACTAGGCTAACTCACGTTCTCCAGTGTAGAATCGTTCCCAAGAGCTGTTATGGCAACCTTTTCATTTCATTGGAAGAGGAAATAAGCCGATGGGCTTACAGTGTTTTGTTGTCATATTTAAGAGCATGTGATTTTTCAGCTGTCAATTACACAAAAGAATTTCAGAAATAATCCAAACAGAGACTTTCACTGTGGAGCTAAAAGCATGGCAGGAATTCTCTATCATTCACGGTGACATAAGTTTGTACCTCACAAAATGCATAGACAGGAATTTAATATAAAGAATTAGTCCATTTACTGTATACACAAAACATATATCTTTTGTTTTAACACTTCTATTTTTCTTTTTTTTCCCTTTTTTTTTTTTTTTAATTTTTTTTTTTTTTTTGGCAAACCAACATAGAGAAGCAGCTCTGGAACTGCCAAATTAAAAATTGAGAATTTTAGCAACTCAATAGTATTTTTTAAGGATAGTAATCAAATGTGGTTGTAATTTAAAACCTGAGGCTGTGCACTGGTTGTTAGCTTAAAACTACCTTTCCATATAACATTGTGCTTCCATTGTATAACAAAGAAAAAATTAACAAGAACTAGAAAAGTTTGCTGCTGAACAGTGCTAGGACATACAGACAAAAAAAATACTAACACATGTTATCTACTCAGAATATTGATTTGAGTCATATCTAAAGGGATATAATGGACATTAGAAAATGCTTACTTGTGACTTGACAGCTATTGCCAAAAAAAGTTGAATATGTATCAAATAATGTTTAATTGAATTTATTATATGCACTATATACAGATACTAAAATGCCTTGCAGTTGTGTCCCATGAACACTTCAAATTTGAGTAGGCAGGTGAGTTCATGTTTAGCAAATAAATTATAAAAACATAAATTACTCAGAAAGTTCTCTAATCTTCATGATTCCAAAAGCCAGTAAAAGGGTAGGATAAATTGTTTCAAATAAAGCACTATTATCTAACTTTGCAGAATCTGTATAGCTATTCAGCATGTTTTCACCACTGAAACATGGCATTGTTATCAAGGTACCACTTAAATCATAACAAAACAAAGCAAAACAAAACAAAAAATTCACTGGACTGATCTTTTTTTCCACCAAATCCAAACGTAAAGGAAACTATACTAAACAGATTTCAAATTGTGTTTCCAAGGGCAGATGTTTCAAAAACAAGTTGTTTTTTGAATTATAGATAGACATTTATAAAACATTCTTTGTAAACCTCTAATCTTAGACTTAACATTTTCTGTAAGTAAATTAGGACCTTACCTAATAGTATTCGTTATGAATTTTGTTCTATGACATACTAGTAGGGACATGATAAAAGAAAACCGAAAAAGAAAACTGCATAACATTTAAAAATGTAGAAAACTTGGATTAAGATGATGATTAACATTGTTAAGGCTGTATATTCAAGCACTGTATGTTAAGAGAGCAGTGGATATGATTTTTAGGCAATAAGAAATGTCCTGTTTTACGCATGATACTGTAATTATAGAATGATGATGTCAACAGCTGATTGTTGGCATAAACTGGCTACTTATAGCAGGTATGCGAGTTAATAAAGATAGCAGAAGATGGCAGAAATGAATTCTGAGAAATGATAGCCAGTTTTCTCCAGCAGTCAGCCTGATAAGTAAAACTCCAAGATTCTAGCTCTGCATCTAAATGAAATACTCTTTTTTCTCCTCTGCATTGACTTGGCTGCCTTCTGCATTGATAATGGCTGTGTCGGCATCAGGTGCATCTTCAGCTCCTTTTGCTTCATTTGTTAAATATGTTCCTATAGGAATCAGTACAACAGAAAAGAAAAAAAAAAGCAAGATTAGTTTGTTTTTTTTTTTTTTAGCTTTATGCAGCATTATAGGAAGTACATTTCTAACAATGCTCTGATTATTTCATGAATGGACAAATATTTTTACACGGTTTTAGTATGCATCATAAAGGTATGCTCAGCTTTCTCATCTGCCTAAGAAATATTTACACTTTTTATACTGCTAAGGCACATACACAAACTCTATTTTATTCACAATAGTAAGGAAATTATATCCACAATAAATTAAGGAAATATTTTAATAAAAACCCACTTTCTCTAACTGCAGTAATATGCAACATATTTTGCAGTTCCAGAACAAGTGATAAAGCTTTGGTTGTTTCATGGAGTAATTACCCATCAAAACCAAACTAACTTTGAAGACACAGATATTCATAAACGTATTGTGTTTTTTATTTTTTTTAATGACCACTGATTATTTGTATTTCTGTTCTTTCTTGATCATATCTATTCTTTAATTTTACAGAATTGTATCATAGTAGTTTCCAAGAATTACAAAATTGAGGCAGTTTTATTAACTGAACTAGCTCACATTATACTATCACAGCTATTTTTATGCTCTGGATATGAATAAAAAGAATTGTGTACAATTATCAAATTTCCCCTTGTGAAAAGCATTATTTATGTTGGCATAAGAAGTAAAAGTGTTCATTCAGAAAAGTAAAACAAAAGAGACACACTTTCATTGTCTCATTAAAAAAAAAAAATCTTGGTTTTCCCTCACAGAGTCCAATCAAATTAAAAAGATGTTTTTATGAGCTTATGTTTGCTAGGCATATGATTATCTAACATGAGGCTTAATGTATT
Source organism: Corapipo altera (assembly GCF_003945725.1). NCBI lineage: Eukaryota > Metazoa > Chordata > Aves > Passeriformes > Pipridae > Corapipo > Corapipo altera. The sequence goes on along the minus strand of NW_020884934.1, from coordinate 1,982,169 downwards.
AATACCAACACTCATCCTCTCTTCATTCCTTTTTAAAATTCTTTTGAGGGGAGTGGCATGGAATCAACTTATTTTTAACAACAGGTCTACAAGACATGCAGAGGTTAAACCTCAAGAAATGATTTTGGAATTAACTAGGTCAAAATCAAATCACAGAGAAGTCAGAAATCAGTGTCACCCCATCCCTGTTATCTCTAAGGGCAGAGGGGACTGAAAATGAAAAGAGCAGAATTATTAAGGTGAAATCACTGAATAAAGTAAAGCTTGCCCCAGGAATTAACCCCTTATTCCAGAGGGATCCTTGGTAAACTGATTCGAAAATTCAGCACCGGTTTCTAATATTATCTTTTGAACACACACTTAAAATATCAGCATAATATACAAAAATGAAAAGTCTTGTTCACTTGTCATATATATATATATATTTTAAGAACTGATATATAAAACTCTGAGATCATGTAATCAAGTGTCCAGGTTAAGGGCCAAAACCAAGGGGCAATCTTACCTCTTAGTCTCTCTAAATAACTGACTTATAAGATGATGCATCCTTTGCCTTAGCCAGTCCACTGGAAAACTGGTCAAAATTCACAGGGGCTTCACTTGCAACTGGAGTGGGAACTAAGCTCTTTTATTCAAACCATTTAGCAGATGGGGGAAGGCAAAAGGGAATGGCACTGCCAGGTGAATTCATGCCTTGCTTCCAAAAATGACGGAACTTCCACTAAATCTGTCCTACCTTTATGTCTTGCCAGGTATCGACCAAGGAGAATTATAGAACATAGTGTTACAAAGACAACTACAGCCACTATTCCTCCTATAAGAGCGTGGTCAGGTCCGGTCTGTCCAGCCAGAGCATTTGGATCTAGAGGGAGAAACAAAAAGCAAGAGTGGTCCTACACAGACAAAATATGACGGGAAAATTCAGAATACCAAGCTTTGTACTGATCATCCTGAAAATAGGGCATTTCCTTCTTTAATATTCAGCATGGTTATTCCCACTTTTACCCCCAGTAACTTATCAACAACACAGTGCTGCTTGTATTCCCAGATTGTTAAAACCCTGAGGACATCACTGTTACAAAAAATATTACCTTATTCTTCTTTCGGCAGGGGTTATTAAATGGGAAAGGTTTCTAGTTTTGTCCTCATCATTTTACAGCTGAAAACCTGGCCATAGCTATTTATAGAAGAAAAAACAAGGAACTGCGAATTGGATAGCATCAGCAGAATAATGTCTGCATAATACATAATTTATAGAATTGATTCTCAGTGGGGAACCCTTATATATTCTTTTCTCTTCATTCCTATCCTATTGCACCAGAAATAAAAAGGTAGATAAAGTGCAACCGTGCCAAGTTCCTCTGCACATGGCTGAGTCTGCATGAATTTGGTCAGATAAAGGTATCAGGCAACCTGAAGGATCATCATTCAGTCTCAAGTGTCAGTTTGTGAACTTACTATGACTGCTCGATTAACACCCAATGTGAGTAAGCCTGCAATAGATATAACCATGTATTAGCAGGCTCATTTTACTAACTCTGTTCAGAGCTCTAGGAATACTGTCAGATTCAAGCTTTCTGTGCTGGTCATGAGCCTGTTACACTGCCTGATGCTTCACAAAAGTTGCAAAGAAGCAATCATGGGAAATGGCACTATTTAGTGGTGATTAATTCTTTGGAGCTTTTCAACAATGAACCAGCAGTCTGTGACTGTTGACACACCACATATATGCAGAAGAAGGTAAAAATTCAATCTAAGGATCACGGTAAGATTTCTATTAGAATGAAAACACCTCTGCTATGAAGTAATAGCAATTGTCTGAAGATGCTATTAGCATGTACTGTATGCTGCAATCAGGCCACTCTCACTGCTTCAAGGGCATTTCCCTTGTATGAGCTGTTTATAGCCCACAAATAGTTTGCAAACAACTTCTTTGCTTTGTAAAAGGGAAAGGCAGAAAATATATTTACACAGAAAAGAGGGTGAGTCTGTGAAGATGATTAGAAGGGCCTGTGATACTGCTGGGGCAGTGTGATTCCATAACACCATAATCAGTCTGCTGACCATGATCACTGTGCAGCAGCAGAATGTATGGGTACATCTGGTGTGGGAATCTCATGAGGTTTAAAAATGCCAAGTGAGAAGTCTGGCACCCAGGTAGGGGCAACCCCCGCTATCAACACAGGCTGGAAGATGAACAGATCAAGAGCAGCCCTTCTGAGAAGGACTTGGGGGGATGAGAGACTGGACATGACCCAGCCATGTTTGCAGGCAGCCCAGAAAGCCAATTGCATCCTGGGCTGATGCCACAGTGTGGGCAGCAGGTGAGGAAGGGGATTGTGCCCCTCTGCTCCGCTCTGGGAAGATCCCACCTGCAGTGCTGCCTCCAGTTCTGGGGTCCCCAGCACAGGAGGGACATGGAGCTGTTGGAGCGAGTCCAGAGGAGGGCCACCAACGTTAATAGAGGCATGGAGCACCTCTCCTATGAGGAAAGGCTGAGAGAATTAGTATTATTCAGCCTGGAGAAGAGAAGGCTTCAGGGCGACATAATTGGGGCCTTTCATTACCTGAAGGGAGCCTATGAGAAAGATGGAGAGGGACTATTTACAAGGGGATGTAATGATATGACAATTATTATCTCTCTTTAAACTGATAGATAATAATTTTAAATTAGATATTAGGAAAAAATTCTTTACTGTGAGGGTGGTGAGGCACTGGAAGAGGTTGCCCAGAGAAGTTGTGGATGCCCCATCCCTGAAAATGTTCAAAGCCAGGATAGATGGGGCTATGCAACCTGGTCTAGAGGAAGGTGTCCCTGCCCATGGAACTAGATGATCTTTAAGGTCCCTTCCAACTCAAGCCATTCTATGATCTACAAAATGTATATAAATATAATGTTATATAAATAAAAGAATCCTATTTTCCCCTCCTTTTGTAATCTGTGAGGCATTCTGAAACCACACTTTCAGGTTTGCTGGAGCACAGAGTGTTATGGCCACTGTTACAGATTCAGTTCTGCTCTTCGCGGTCACTGGGCTCATCAGACATGACTGTCACTTGTTGCTGGCTTTCAGAGCTCCCACATCATTCTCTTCTGGCTGCCAAGAGGACTTTGGGGAAGCTGATCACATCATGTGGACATGATGGCAAGTAGTATGTTTAGGGCCTCAAAAAAAGCTACAAACACCTTATAAAGTCAGCTGTGGCTGCTTCCTCCTCCATCTCCACAGAGCTCCCAGCACGGTGCTGCTGTTGGTGGCACTGTGCTGAGCCAGGGCACTTAGGCTCTGTTTTGATGATTTAAACTGAACCCCAAGTTCTGTGCACCAGCAGACTCGCAGGGGGAAGCAAGAATGCCACAGCAAGAGCTTGGAGCATGCAGCCATCCTTTCTTGTGCTTGCAGGGGGTTTGTTTTCTGAGAGGAGCAAGGAGGAGGTGACTGCTCACTTGACAAGATGAGAGGTGACAGTTTGCTGCAGGAATGTCAGCCTGCTTGAGCCATCTAGAAAATTCCTCCTTTTGTGGTGCCTGTGGCAATGCTGACGGAAACCTCCTCCCTGGAGCACGAAGGCAGCGCTCACGTGGGCTCTGAGGAGCAGGTCCTGTGTGCGACCTGCAGGAGATGCTCTTCTACAGCGCTGAGTCAGGAGCAGCCAGAACATGTTTTCCCACTAAAAACTAACTACTCCTGCTGGTATACTGGCAGTAACATTAAAAAACGAAAGGAGATATTTTAAGGGATAATAAACTTCCTGATGTAGATGATAATTCAGACAAGGGTTAGCACAGAACTTCAGAGGCATTTTTTGAAAAGCTGATTGAAGTGCACAGCCTTACCTCAATACCCAGATTTACAGTGTATGTCGTCTGTGAGCTTTAATAAACATTATAGATAAAAATCCTCACAATACATTGAGATGAGTTCTTTTCTGTTTTTTCATCCTATGTATAGTGAGTCATCATATATAGTGACTCACTCCTCCTCTGACACACTTGATGTGACTACATGAAGTGACCTAAAGCCAGTATAAACATAAGATTTCCACCTAATAGCATAGATTAATGAGGTTATAATGCTGCTATACGTTGAAATTTTTAACATTAAAATTAATGTAGGTATTCGTTGGACTGCAAAAGTAGTATTATATATTTTGCTATAATCTCAATCTTGCTATCAAGGCCAAATTATACTGGTTAGCATTCCTAGAGAAGTTTGTCCAGGAAAAAACTTATACATGACCTATTACCAATGTACAATATTATATATATTATAATAATACATATTACCAATGAACAATTTATTTATTGAAAAGAAAAAAGGAAAGGAAGGAGAGGAAGGGAAAGATGGAGGAGAAGGAAATGAAGATTGTTAAAAGTGGCCAACGTTTTCTTGGGAAACAAGCATTTTTTTGTCTCAAAATGAAAATCTGTACAACATAAACAATATTCTGAACAGGAAGCATACCTCATGAATAGTCTCCTCATTGAAAAATAATGTTAGCATTAAATATAAATATGCTCTGCATTATGCATACAGAGTAATGCACTGTACTTTTGCCTTTCATGAAGTGACCTAAGCCCCATGAGTGAATTATAGATCTGGGGATATCTATCACCATATAAATAATTTCTATATCAAAATGTGCCTGAGTAGTATTTGAAAAATAGAAATACAAGGATTTGGAAACGATGCCTTTTTGTATTTTAGGTATCTATACAGCATTATACATACTTATAACCCAGTTGTTTCCATCAAAAAAAAATATAAAAATTAGATTACACTGTTACTGTTTCACGTATATACTGTTTTTTCCTGCATGACCACAGACAGCTACAGTAGTCATGGCCTGAAACAGTGAAATTACAATTTTGCAATCAGACTAGATCTTCTTCAAAGATCAGTTCTTCTTCTGTTTATTTCATCTTTTGATGAGACTAAGAAAAACTTATAGAAAGATAATGACACAGAAGCTCTTAATTCTCTTTTATTTGCTTTTGTTCTAAATTTAGGAAGCCTCTTCAAAGTACTGATTGCTGATGCTGTGAAGACGTACCCATTTTCAGCTTCTGGGATTTGGCCATTACTGTTTGTTCACAAACAGTGAATACACTTAGAGGAAATAACACACATTTAAATTAAATAACACTCTTAAAATGACTAAGATTTAAAAAAGAATGTATCATTCACCAGGAAATGAAACACATCAGTCAAATCTTAGACCCATTAAATAAGTAGATATGTGCTTTTATGACCTGCTGATAAAGTTTCAATGTAGAATATTTTAATATGAATTCACACTTTAGTTAAGCAGAGACATTTTGGAACAGTTTTTCATGCTTTTGCATAAAGTATATGTTAATTATTCATCTAATTTCAGTTTCTTCATGCATAAGTTTCCTTCTTATTTATGCATAGTTGACTTGACTGAGCAGGCTGCAGGAAAGGGTCAGATAACCCTTTCCTGAGCCGAGGCAGAACAAGCACATTTGTGAATGCTGAAATGGCATATTTTTGGGAATATGTGCTCAAGTAGTCCCCTCTACCGCAGAACTTTATCAACATGTATTTTTATCTCACATCTGAATCTTCAAAAAAAAAGTCACTCTGAGATGACCTAGGTTTGAGGTATCCAAAACAATAATTTGTTTTGACCATTTCCACTAAAAGGCAAATTGGAAATAAAGGTCCTAATTTGCTGTGAAGCTTAAATAGCATTCATAAAATGAAGAGATATTAAGCATATGTATTATTCATAAATGACTGTTCCTTAAGGCTGGGAAAAGAACAGGGATGTCCCATTTCTCACAGAAGGACTGAAACCACCAACCTACAGTCACTTTTACTGATTTCATGAATAATCAATTGCTGTGGCACAGTAGAATCACTCCAACGAGGGATCCTGGGGCTTCCATGTTACAATTTGGTTGAAAAATCTCTTCAAATGACTCCTGCTTTCCCCATATTCAGGGTCTTTCTGTCACCCCCAGTACAATTTGCCAACACTTCACACTCTTGTAAAAGCAATTGTTTGAAGGACCTGGCTCAAAATCAGATCAGTAAAGCAATGTGCATTTTAGGGTGGAGAAACTCAAAAAGTACAAAAATTAAATAAATTACTCTGTTACATTTGAGAGGCTGTTGAATTGGTGCAGACAGGAGTGAAAAGGAGTGGTGGGAGACAGTGAACATTTCTGGAAAGAATCTGTCAAGCAACCACAAATTATGAGGCATCTACAACTGCACTACTTTCAAGTGCTCTGGCCAGCAGAGATCAAACTGCAAAAAACTATGGAAAGTAAGTAGTTTTGGGTTTTGTGGAGTCCATCAGTGAATGTAAGTTACATTAGAAATATCACCCATTGACATTTCCCTGCATGTCAGCTTAATTTCCTAAGGAGAGATATCCTGTGTGATCACACTCTCACTCTCTCCAAATTACTTAAGAACCATGGATCCATTACAGCAAGTTTAAAGAGGCAGTAAAGATCTCAAGATTATTGTTTTTCTATAACTAACCTGAGAGCACAGGTTACAGCAGGAGGTCAGACTGTATTGGATATCAGGGAATGTGTAAGACAGATACCTTTATAAAAAACCCTAACAGAGACAAAAGTTTCAGTCAAAATCTCTGCCCAAGAATCAATTTTTCATTAGAGTTCTCAATTTTTCATTACAGTTTTGTCTTCATTGCAAATACTTTAGTGCCCAAAGTGGCACAGATCCTGTTTGAAGCATGGCTAGGTGGCATTTATAACGTCTGAGCCCTTCCTACCTCACCTTTTTCCTCTTTCCCCCAAAACCCACCCTTCCTGCTTCTCTTCCTTCCTGTCTCATAAGGGGTCAGCTCACACTGTAGTATTTCTATAATTCAGCTAAAAAGGTACTCAGCCACAACGCATCTCATGGAAACCAGAGAAAATTTCCTTCTGCAGCTTATGGCACAAACTTGGGTTTTAAATTGTAGTTAGACTAATATAATCTGCCAGATTTAGCCATAGGACCCATATGATATTTAACTGTCCCACCAACGTAAATTTTGGGAAAAAAAGCAAAATTTAAACCAAACCAAACTAACCAAATAAAAAAAAAAAACCAACAGCAAAACCAAAGAAATCCCAAACCCTCAAAAACAGAACCTCAGTGATTTGGTCTTACATCAGTAGGAAAAAAAGATTGAAGTAGGAATTTTCTCACAATATGGATAGAAGGTTAGACTGAAGTGATAGCTGACAAGGTATTTGCCTTAGGAAAAGTGGCAGTAGTGTTCTCTGTGATAAATGCTGGTAAGTAGAATTTACCCATTTTAGCATCTTAATTTGGGCACCCCGGAGTTCAATTTCCCTTGCCTGGCCTAGAGTGATGAAATAGGTGCTTTTAATCTCCTTTTGTAATATACTACTAACCACCAAAATAAATGTACGTGAAACTTGTGAAAGTATTGTTAAGGGGGAAAAGAAAGTTTCTGCACCTTCATTTAAATTGCAAAGAGTAGCTGCCCAAAGGGGCCGGTTGCGAAATTCATTGAAAATGTGTTTTGTTATTAACCAATTCCGAACCTAAAATATGTGACAAGCTTCTTTTTTCCTTCAGTGCCTAAAGCGAAGAAGAATAGTATACTAATATACAGCATATAAAAACTGCTATTTTAATAGTAGAGCATCATCAACCATACAGAAGACAGGCAAGGAAAAAGTTTACTTGTAAATCTTCAAAGGAATTTATAGCCTTTTCTTCCCATGTTACTGCAGTAGCACATTTGGCCCATTTTGCCTGGTTTTTTTTTTTCACAGTACTGAATTATATATACATTCCTATTAAGAAAAGCCCACATCCCAGAAGAGTAAGTTCCACACTAATGTTTCAGCAGCTGAAAACTACAGCTCCTTTTGAAGAGCTCGTGTTGCTTTCATGAATCTAAGACTTTTTTCAGTGGAGAGAAAAACCCAAATGTCTTCTGATGTGTATTTGTGAGTAGGTGGCCCTTGTCAAAGTGAATAAAAGCATTACCCTTACCTATTGATTTTGTAAATGTATTTTTTTAAAATGCTTAGAAGAGAACTGTATACCTACAACATTAAGATGAAAAGTTTAACAATAATTTTCAGGGTTCTTAGAGCCTTCTTCCAGATTTTGTGCCTGTGTCATTGATATAGTTTTTTTTTTAAGATTTTTTGGTTTTTTTAATGCTGCTTTAAAAGGGAACAGTTCCTCTAATTACAGCACATAAAAGATTTTTCTATTGACAACATTATATTTTTGGCTGTCAATAAACTCATTAATTTCTTCAGACTTTGTCTTAGAAATAAAAAGACCTAAAATCTGCAACTTTCTGTCTTTATCTTATTTTCTGTAGAAGATAATTAAGTCAGTTCTGAGTCTGAAGAAATACTTGCAGCAAATCCAGCTATAACTCCTTCCTGCTGAAACAGGAGGCTGTAGGGAAAGAGACAACCGGTACAGATGACATGAGAATTTCCCTGTTAAATTGAATGAGTTGACTGTTCCAACATTTTAATTTTCATCTTCTAGTGAAGTTTCAGAATGCTCAGTGCCTTCATTGCAGAAAACAAAAAATAGCAGACTGAAGTTTGGAAACATCTACCTATTAGATATCAAAAACCCCCAAACCAAACCAAAAAACCACCTCTATCTAGAAAATCAATAACTATAAGAGGATCCCTACTTTTCTTGGTCTTCTTCATAAGAAAAAGGCCAGAGACCAGATGGAGTAGGTGTGTGCACAACTCCTTTTCCTGTCACCAGAAGTTAATTATCTATATAAATATTAAACCATTCCCTAATTAACAAAGAAATTGGAAATGCCAATGTCCTTTTAACCGCTCCCTTCCCTGTAGTACCTTTTAGTTGTGGCTTTCGGTTGCTTCCTACAGACTTTGGTTTGCTGGAGAAAACGCGAACACGACTGTGTGGGAAGGGATCGTGGCACAAGTGCTCCATGGAATTTGCTGAGCGTGGGCATCTGTTGCTGGCTGCCATTGCAAGGGCTGGGGCCAGGCACTCAGATGGTCTCTGGCAGTCTTATCTTTCACATACTGTGAAAAAGCAACTCATTATCACCATAACTACACACCATGAACTATGGTGAGACTGCTAAGGGAGTGATCGCTCAAAGCATTTAAGAAAGTTACTCTGCTAAGTTAAGGAAGTCCTAATAGCTTAAGCCTACTAGAAAGGAGCATAAATATTCCCGCTGTGACCTCTTTGCCACCTTGTTTTTTGTGCTGTTATGTGAACTCCCTCACAGATTGCTTCTCAGAGCAGATCAGTGAGAGCTCTAATAGTAAATACCACCTCAAGTAAGCAGGGGAAGAAAGACACACTTTTAGTTAAGAAATGGCATGAAACAAGTGGATGGAGAGGATCAGTGAAGTGGAGAGAGAGAGAGAGATGGCAGAAGCTGGGGAGGAGAAGGCTTTCTCACCAGTAAAGCAGAGCCACACACATAAAGTTAGCCAAGAACAGGTACGGTTGTATAAGGATCAGAGAGGCAGCAGCAGATTCACAGTTATACAAGGTACAGTGTACTGAATACGTTCATGAGAGTTTTAAAGCCAAGAAGGGTAGATTTAATTTAATTGAAGAACAGCTCTAATTAAAACTTAGTCTGTGGTGGAAGAAAACCTATTGTTCAAATGAATTCTTTATGCTTGTCATACTAATTTTTTCTTACCAAATCAGATTAGAATAATTATAAGCCTATAATGACATCAAAACACCCCAGTAAACCAGCCACTTACAGCCAGAATCTGACACCTTATTCATGCTGAATAGTAATTTAATCTGTCATGGGACTACTCAGAATGAGTAATTGTAACAGAATTTCTTCTTTGGCAGTTAATAGTATATTTTATCTGTCAATATATCTCCAGAAGATTAGCCAGGCATATTTGAGGTTAGGGTAACTGATCCAAGAGAGGATGTTGACTGATCCAGCTAATCTCAGAAAGAGAAATGTGAGAGACATTAGCAGAGACAGTCTGTTGTAAGGCACAGAGTAACTGAAAAGAGGAGTAAATTATTGATAAGAAGGTGTGCACCACTGTGAATATGTGAGGCATCTTCTATAGCTGCTCTAATTAGTGCATAAAATCTTTTGCAGATTTTTTGGGACAGCAATAGCATAACGTGAAATTTCTGCCCAAAAAATAAAACTACCTTCAATTTGTTTGAATTTTAGCCTCTGGCTTAATTGAATGCTATTCATTCTTTTATGTCAACAATATTTTCCCCACTTAATAATGACATGCTTGATGGAATCCAATAGCTTTATCAAATTCTCCTGTGGGAACATTAAGACTGTTGTTTTCAGATGCCTTAAAGTTAAATACCATCCATCCAGCTATTAGTGAGACACCGTTTGCTCTTCATGCCATTGATTGGTAACGGATTTGCTAGGAATAACACTGATCTTTGCTTTCCTGAAGCCTTTCTGTATTCATAAAAAAATAAAGCCACAGATTTTGGTTTATGGGTGGTTTGGTTTTTTTTTTTTGTCTTTTTTTTTTTTAAACTTGGCAGCATGAATTCATTTCCAGCAGCATGATCTCTACTGTCAGCACCACTAGCTGCAAGGCATCCAGATTCTACCAAGGGGGTCACATCCACACCAGTTTCCAACCGATGGATTCATTTCCTGCCTTCTCCTGGGACTGAAAAATCAGAGGTCCACTGTAATTACCATGTATATTTCATATTAAATAAATGTGATAAAAGCCTCCATCTGGCTGTTGATCAAATGTGCAGAGGCAGGCTGATTTTCAGTGACATATTACAATATGTCTCTTGTAGCAGTCCCTAATGCCATCCTGTAAATTACTTACATTTGGGATTACTTGACTACGGCAGACAGAAATATTACTCACTGTTTAAGTGCTGCCTACTGGGAGTATGGGAGACCCGGTCTAATCTTGAAGTTGTTAAGCAAGGCATTAAGAAATAATGGGGCCATGTTTATTTTACTAAATGCTGATTGTGCTCACACTATTTGAAGATGGCAAACCCAATTTAATAGCAGCCTGAGCTTGTTCCTGATGCTGGAAAGCTGTAGAAAGTCTAACACTGGGGAAATAAATGTAAGTAGTGTGCTGGAACAGTTCTTGAGGAGAACTTTAAAAATCAGGCAAGTCTGCAAAATGTGCCAATAGTGTCAAATTATACACTATCTGCAGCAAAAGAAATGCAGATCTCTCTCTGAACAGAAATTCGGTGGTTCGGGGCCTTCCCTTAAAGAAAAATCCCAACCAGCAACTTCAAAAAGAAACAATACAATTGTCAAGGGAAAAAATAAAAAATGATGCTGCCATTTCACCATTTACTCTACAGCTCTCCTTGCAGTGGTAGCTGCAACATGTGGAGAGTCAAAATTTAGTACATTGCTGAAGGTCTTCTAAAAACTTACGGTAAGAAAGTAAAGCTGGGCAAAAATGTCTGGAGGATATTCACAGAACAACAAATTGTGGTTAGAAGGGCTGTTCCTATGATTTACAGCTTTTTGAGCTTTATAACTCACAGAACAACAATAAAATTAATTCAAAATTGAAAATACTGGTGCAAATACCACCTCCTAGTCAAACTATGGATATTTCTGGTCACATTGTCATGGTTCTTATGGAACATTCATTCTGCCCAGAAAGTGTACTAGGATATTCTGTGTAAATCAAGATGTTGCCTACCAAGGAGAGCTCTGGTCCTGTAAATTGTTGTTCTAAAGCTGAGCAGAAAGCCCTTGCTGCTCTACAGCTCTTAAAAGGACAGCATCTTCATATTGCAGTGTTAAAATTAGTTTCCACCTCGACAATGGTTTGGAAAACGTTCTTGGAAGCATTATGAGCCTAGGAAAAATCTCATGGGTCTTTTTTTGCTCTAGAAATGTTCTGCTCATCTACTATTTCATCACTCCAACAAGTAACTTTCCCTTCCTCTCCCTATTCAGTTCTTATTCTAACTGCATGAGATTTTCCATATAAACCCTTCAACCTAAATTGTCTTATTAGCCCACATCACTTAGCATCCACTCTTTCTTAACTGAAGTGGTTCATTAAATGACATTTCCTCTTAAAAGACCTCTAAAAACTTAGTCCTCTCTTTAAGGAAGTCAAGAACACAAAATGTGAAAGCAGAAAACAATGTTCCAAACAAAGCTGGAATTAACACAGCTCATCCAAACGCCACTGCTGAGCTTCTTTTCTTTACCTCTTTCCTTCTTCCTAACAAGACTGCTCCCTTTACATTACACCATGTAAAGCACATGATGGTTCTCTCTGAAGTATTCTGCACGCTAAAACTGATTAAAAATAAAGATGGTCTTCAATGATTTTGTTCATTATGGTATTCTGCTTGATGCAGAAGCTTTTGTTAGTGAAATTTTAGTTATGACTGTGTAACCAACATCTCACCATGTAGCTATGTAACCAACATGTAGCTCGTAGACAGTACACTCAGCTGAAATCCAGAGATTATTTCTGAAAGGTGTGAAGCCAAATGTGGATATTTCAAGGTTGTTACAGCCCTTAATTAAGTAAAATATGCAGGCACCCAACAAATGGGACTTAAACCACGATTAAGCACCTTTGCTGAGCTGCAACTGGCATGTTAAATCCCAGCTTCAGTTTGCAAGGCACTGGCTACCAAAGGAGACACGGGTAAATTTAAGAAACAGGTAGGAATCCTTTAGCTGTGAGAAGCAGTGTTTTTGGACTTCTGGAAAGCCTTATCAGGCTGCTCCTTCTCCCGTGGAGGTGGGATTCATGAATTCAGAGCCCATTGCCACAGTTCCTCTCTGCCACCAGCACGCCTGGCTCTGGCGCCAGCAGCACATAATCAAAGAGCCCCCCTCCCTGGCAGCAGCCTCTCATCAAAGACCTGCTCTTGTCACCTGGGCTGAGGAGGCAGCATGTGGTCTGCTCCTTCAAAATCTATTTCTGTACTTAAGGTGGAAAGGGTTTGGTTTTTTTTTACACCTCACAGTCCAGCAAAATCATAAAAAAGTGCACTTGCTCTGCTGAGCCGTGACTTAATCTGCGCCCAGCGATGTGTGAGGTGTTCCTCCAGGACATCACGCTGGTGACACCCTTTGAGACAAAGGGTTTTCCAGGGAATAAGCATGGAAAATCAAATTTAAATCCTTGCCTTACCGCAGATCCCCGAGTGTGTGCTTCGGCAAAGTGTTCTCTTTATCTGAGCCACAGTTCCTCTAAAGTAAAGTGAGACTCATGAAAAATGTCTTACCTTGACTAGCAGAATGACTTGTAAAAGAATGATTTTTACATATTGTGGTAGTAGTGGTAAGGTAGGTACTTCACCTGCCCTTACAAACAATATTTCATCTAAAAGTATTTAGAAATATTTGAAATGTATTTCTCTGGGTTTAATTTTTACCAAGCTTTTGTTGGATATATTTTTTTTTAATAAAAGGACAGAGAGCATCTATTATTATGACTTTGCATAATGAAGAAATTAATAGCTGGATGCCTTTATTTCCAAGAGATAAGACTGAATAAGATAGTCTTACACAGCTACATTACTGAAAGTAATTCACGCCAGATAATTGATGAAAATAAAAATAAACAGAAATATGGGAATAAGCCAGAAATAAGATGAAATGACTTCCAGATTATAGAAACAAACAGAGAAGTACTAGGGATGCTGTTAAACGTTGTTAAACAGGTCGACATGAACCCTTGGGTTCATAAATAACCTTGAATTTAATAGGAAAAGTTGTTCCATTTTAATGATGGAATCATTGAAGATGTATGTCAGCTGATACAAGAAGGTAGAATAGAATTAATGTTTAAAAAATGAACAGCTATAGTCTCCTGGCTTCAGTTTTATTATTCATCCCAATAATGCCTACTTTCTCACAAGTGCTAATAATTTATGCATTACAATTAAACTTAGAAATTATGATGAAAACTTCTTTGTATTTAGTTACACTAAGTTCCTAATATCTCTGAGGAGCAGTTAAATATTAGATGTTTTATTTGTATGCTAATCAAATGCAACAATACCGTTTGGAACTTTAAAATTACATGAAGCAATCAAACCTGTATCTAGCTGTCAAGGTTTCAGGGAATGGTATTGCAAAGTAAGCCTACCATTTTTGTGACCACTGAGCAACAAAAGCAATCCCAACAGTTACAATAAGAGACCCATAAAATGTTTATGTTCTAAAATAATGTGTGTACAGGTAGAATGATTTCTCTTAGTAACTGTTCCAGCACATGAACATGTTTGGTAGTTCAAGGGACGTTTGTGCCCTTCATTACCATGCTGTCTAAGTGGTTAAAACTTCATGGCAGTCTCTGCAAGTAGGAGCCATAATGCAATATATTTCATATGTCTTAAGTATGACAATGCTTGTGAATGACACATAATAATAAAAGAGCAGCAAATCTGTAACCTGCCCAGGTCAGCTTAATTTGTAGCTGCTTGCACTCATGGACAGAAAGGGTCAACAAGGTGGTTGGGGGCTGGAGCACATAATGCATGAGGAGATGCTGAGAGAATTACATCATTTTATGCTTAAGAAGAGAGAGTTAAGGGAGAAAACACTGTTGCTATCTCCAGCTACTACGTGGGAAGGAGAAGAGATGATTGAGCCAGACATTTCTTAGATGTGCGTGGAGATGAGAGACAATGGACACAAGCTGGAACATCAAAAATCCCAACTAGAAATTAAGAGATTCTTTTTCACCACAAGGATGGTCAAATGCTGCAACAAGTTACCCGGAGATGCTGTGGGTTCTCCACACATGGACATATGAAAAACTCACTAGAATGAGGCCCTGAGCGACCTGATGTATGGTGGCTCCGCCCTAAGCTGGGTTTGGACTAGTTAATCTCTAGAGGTCTGTTAAAAATTTTATCCTTCTAGGAAATGGGCCATAAGCCACCAAAACAAAGAATAAATGGGGAAAAAAAAATAAAAATGAGATTTCTGCATCTTAAAATGGATAGTTAATAAATAAGTGTCAGTTAATAATAACTAGCATCCAGCAGATGGATGCCAAGATCCTACTACTGCTTTAAGTTGTACTTTCTCTTGTCTTACGTTGTTGCCATCAATGTTACACTCAAAAATTCAGTAAGCTCACCAATTACTTTTCTCCTACCTTCTAGTAAAGGACACACATGAATCAAGGAGCAAAAGTTCACATAAAACCTTAGAAATTACATCGCAGAAAGCAGCTGTATGTTGGCAGAGGAAAATTCTATGTGATATAAAAGGCAGTATGTCTTCCTCTAGTAATTTATTTTTTCTTGAAATGTATATGTTTTTTTAATCTCAAAATCAGGGTCACAGCAACCATTCTAAAAAAAAAAAATAATAAAAAATCCACACTAGATTATTTCAGAGTGTTTTACAAAGCATTATACATAATGAGAATGTCAAAGATCAGCAAATTGTTCCAATGGACTTTCCATCAAATTAGATTTACAATTACTGAGGGGTTAGATTTGCAAAGAAATGAGCTGACAGTTCAGCATTCTGTGGCAATTGCAGTGTTTTCAGTAAGGATTTCAGTTTTATGGCCAGTTTGACAAAACTAGTGTAATTCTGTTTTCCTCAGGTATAGCTAGGTTTATTTATAGCAAGGTCAACTCATTTGAAACATCCTGTATCTCTTTACTCACTAGAGAAATTGCCATGCAAGTAATGCTCTGGATGGATGGTGTTTCTCTGTAATAGCAGGGAGTAAGAACCAGCAACCACAGAAACTGTTTCTCTGCCTGTCAGACTTGATATTCAATGCACAAAACATTTTGTAGATAAAAATATACTGAAGCTTATCTCCATGTAATAACAGTGAGCACGCA
This sequence comes from Corapipo altera, assembly GCF_003945725.1. Lineage (NCBI taxonomy): Eukaryota > Metazoa > Chordata > Aves > Passeriformes > Pipridae > Corapipo > Corapipo altera. The sequence continues at coordinate 1,966,330 of NW_020884934.1, read as the reverse complement.
TTTTTCAAAGTACACAGTAGACCCCAAACACAGCAGGGGCTCTGATGGAACTACCACATGGAAGCCCTCATCTAACAATCTGACAACGAAATATATGGTCCAAATCTTCCACACAAACCTGAGGAGATACGACCCTGCTGCAAAAATTCTGGCCAGGAATTTCTCTCCACTCCCAAGTTCTGTGAGAAAACATTCTGGAGTGCATCAGCCATCTCTCTTGTCCTCCTGCTCCCCCACATACCTTGCTCTTTGGTAACATGACTTCAAGCAGAATAAAATTTCTCAGAATATCTGTTAATGATATAACATCCAAACTATACTTAGGAGTGTGCTTGCACACAGTTTTCTGTGTCTCCTGCCTTCCACAGCTCTCACACCATTCTTCTTCTCTGCTGCTTTTTCGTGAAAGATGCTCACAAAGCTTCAGCAAAACTGACAATTAAAATGACTTCCCCAGTGGCACGTGCATCTGCACAAATCTTGTTATTGCCTTGCTAGTGTTTCTGTTACTTCCTGTTATTCCTTTGGAAATGAAGAATTTTTCCTTGTCCCAAAAATAGTCTCCATGAGACCTCTGGCATCTTTTTTTTTTATTCAACGTGCTTCTGTACTCAAGATAAGAAACCAACGCACATTTAAATATCTTTAACACATCTTAAATCAAATTTGAGCAACAAAGCCATGAAGTGTGTTCACAAAAGCCTGGCTTAAAGCCATTGAAAGGACAGCAAGAAAAATGCCTCCCTGACAGACACATCCTTGGATAACTAATATGCGCATACCCGGAGGCAGCAGCTTTTTGGCTGAGTTGATCATCTGTGTACCTGCCTGCCCCATAAAGTTGTTTTAAATTCACAGAGTAGGTTTCTCTGGCCCTAAGTTGCCTGAGGGCCCAAGTAATTTGTTTCATGTCAAGAGTGTTAAATACACACTTGAAAACACTGAATTTGAACCAAACTGTACTAACCACAGACATTTTATTCAAGATGCAACATGAAGAGGAGCAGAATCAGTTATGTCTTACTAGGGATGTGGAGATTAACAAAGAATATTTAAATAAATACAGTTCTTGCATGCATGGAAGAGGGTGAAAAACCCTGAAAATAGTGAGGGCATCACCACAACAAAATTATATGCTAAGGTCATGACCACCTTTGTACCGTGAGACAGAAATGAAGTCAAGTTCCCAGAAGTGGGTAGTCATTTTATCTGAGAAGCTGGGGTTTGTGAACTTAATTCAAGGAAACACCAATTTTGAATGGAACTGGCTTGGAGCACAGGCAGAGTGAACACATTAGTTACTGTACCCAAGAACAGTTTGAAATGTGTCATGCAGCACTGACCTCCTCTTCTGTAGCTGACTCCTTAGCACCATGCACTGAGTAGCAGATTCTTTGGCCTCATTCTCTTTTGACTAGGTGCCCCTAGAAAGGCGAATTACTCGTGGAAAAATAATTCAGAAGACGGATGCAGTGACACATCTCCTGACTCATCTCCCTTTCGTGCACGAGCAAGTGTGTGCTGACCAGCAATGGTGTGATTTGCCCCTGGGTATGATCAAAGTGTTCTGGCATTCTTAATAAGATATGAACTACTGTCAGCTGGGCAGTTTCTTTAAAACACTTCATCTATGAATGAACTGGGATGCTGTATTTGAAGATATCATGTATGAAGAACATGGCATCATAAACATGTTCCCCTGCTGTCTGTAATGATTAATTTGATTCTTGACTGGTTGTTCAAGAGAATACAGACATTCAGTTAAAATCTTCCCCTCTCTCCCCATCTTACTTCAGATGTGTGTGCCTCTATCACAGCTGTTGATTGGGACATGATGGTTTTAAGCACATGTACCTTTAATTGACAGGGTATATTATTCATTTAGATTCACCTCTATTCAGTTTAAACAATTTACTTTTAGCATTTTATGACAGGAATTTATAGTTAATTGAATAATTTTCTTTACTATTAACAAGTTAACATTTTTATAAGAGCATAGAAGAAAACAGTGAAATCTTGAAAATTTTTCTTCTAAGCATTGCTTTTTTACAGAATTTGTTTTCCAGTTAATAATACAAAATCTGTAGAAATTAAGATGCACAGTTAAACGTAAATCACATTGCCTAGTGCTGCTTAAATTTGTTCTTTGAAACATCTGCTTTTCAAGCTTTATTTACCTGTCTGGTGATAGTCAGACAAATTACTGCAAGATATTTTTGCCCGAAGAGATGTCTGTCATGTCACAGAACAGATGCAGAGGAAAGAAGTTGATGTGGCTTTTTCTGAAATATGCTGGGAAAAAAAAAGTTTGCCCAGACAAAACAAATACTTTGGTTTTCCATTAGGCCCACAAAGAATCACTCCAGCCAACCCTTTAAACAAACACTATCATGACTGAGTCCATCATCAGAGGCTTAGCCATGAACAGTTTGACATTGTGTATGCTTCATGCTTGCCTTGCTTGCAGTATCTAAGGATACAGTCTTCCTCCCATCTGACTCAATGCACATTTCAAGCTTTTAAATATTTTATCCAAGGCAAAATTACCACCAAGATCTCCTGGTTGACACAGATGATTCTCAGCCAATACAAACCACTTCTGGGAACTTCTTAGTGTGAAGTGCTCAAAGAAGTGTTTCTTAGTATGCAGAATACAAAACCCGTTCTGAAAAGCAGTGAACAGGTATTTTTCTCATGCACATATATATGTCATGGCCTGGCATGCATATAAACATATGCATAACATGTCATCAGGAAGACTTCCTGAACTAGATTTATAATCCTTAATGGAAGTCTTTTATCTCAGAGTAAAGAATAAAGTCAAGAAATATGTACAGTTTGGTGGGAAAGAACAACCCTTGTGCTGGTACATCCCCTGTGACCAAGTCCAAGCAGTAGAATTTCAGTAAAGATAATATTTATCATTTCGAATTGGATATTTTGGCATAATGGTTTTTCATGGATGGGTGATTTTTTTTTTAGAGACAAGTTTTATAACCAGCTACCACAAAAATCCTTGTTTAAAATGCTGGTAACATAATGGAAAATACTAAAAAATTAAATTTGTTTAGTTTGTAGACTCGCACAGAGAAACAAACACTAAGGGAAGTGCTAGAGAAAGTCTCTCCTTTAAATTCCCAGTTCTCAAAATCTAACTTCAAATTATTCCACCTCTTCATATGCCAACAGCAATGTAGATAAGTTTACTTGAGGAGCAAAACATCACATAGTGTAAGAACTTCAGAGTATCTTCCTTTAAAGAAGTAACAATGTGTAGGGGATCCATGACACAACAAAAGTACAAGTTCAAGGGGTTGCTTAAAGAGACAAAAATGTTGTGAAACACTCCAATACAACACTTTGAAATGTCTCATATGTTCCTTCTGAGGAAACATAAAAAAATGGAGGCTGTGATTGCTTTTCATAACTGACAACAGTGTTTGATATCAGATCTTCCCTTTTGAGGCAGAGCCTGTGTGAAACAAGTAGCTGTGCATCAAAACCAAAATATTCTTCCAAAGAGCTACAAGAAAGGCCCAAGACATAAAAGGACTGATAATTATAACAGCACAAACCTAATGAGCTCTGAGTGTAATTGATGGTGAGTTGAACTGTTCTTTCAAATCAAAAAAAATCAAACCATTTTCAACATGTTTATGGAGAGTTATTCTAGTGCTAACATTTTAATAGTGTTTTTACACCTACATTGTGCAGGAAGTTTTTATTCCCAGAACACCCTGAAAACTAGATGACTCATTTCAGTAGGTCACACCTCATGAAACCTTGTAAACAAACTTGAAAATCAATTATAACAAAAGAGATGTTACACTGGTTCTGGAAATTTGGAAAAAGCAAAACCATGTTTTTTTCACAGCATTATGTACTTGATACAGGAACATAAACAAAATATGTTAAGAGATTTTAAAGAAACAGAAGAGACTGGAAATACTGTGAAAGGGAGAAAAGAGTCTGTCCTATGAATGCAAACCTCTTTCCATCCATTTTTCTCATTTCATTCACTTTAGCTAATAAACACTGTTGAATCACAGAGATGCAGCCATGACTTTTGGTGCTTCCTACATGAAAGAATGCTCTAAAATTCAACAGAAAGAGTTACTGTACTTGTGGATGAAATGAACCAGGACCAAGAAAAAGTACTGGATACATTTTTTCTCTCTGTTTGGCAGAGTTGAGGAAAAGAAAGGCAGATTTTTCAGAGGTTCCTTAGAAGAACAATGAATTAAAATTAGTGTGACCTTCTCTTAGTTATCGCTGTTATTATTAGTAGCAGGAGTAGGAGTACCAGTTTTATTTTACATATGTAGCACTCTGTATCATTCAGGAAAATTAGAATTAGTGTTATAAACTGGTGCTTGCTTCCTCCATAGGCTCTTTTACACACTATTTCAAAGAAACTATATGGGATTCTTTAAATAGTGAATCTTTAAATAGTGAGCTCCCTGAATTTCGCTATTGCCCATTTCTATTCTTAAGGCATTGAAAGACAGAAGCATACCAACAGAGAAATTAAACAAATGCCTGCATAACCCTCTGAATCTTTGATTTTTCTATGTGAAAACCACTCAAGCAGAAACCAGGCTTTAGGAGCTGCTGCTGTTTCCTTGCTGTGCAAAAGGCAGCCCGCTGGTGCCCAGAACTGCTGGTTTCCTTCCCCACACTTTGGGAATTGCCTCCTCCTGGCAGGGAACCAGCTCAGAGCTTTGCCCTGTTCATCTGCCAGAGCAGTTAAAACAGCAATGGCACAAGGGAGCTTGTGGGTTTTGCTTCGTATTTGGCGTGTGTTCCTTCAATGTTATCAAAAAGGGGATGCAGAGGCATGAAATGACATAGTCTCCGAGAAGAGTAAGGATGGGAAGAGCTACAAAGGTGAAGCTCAGCCTCTCTAACATCAGCAAGAAGATTCAACCAGCAAAAGCAGATTTCAAAACACAATACTGGTCAGTGCTCTATTCACTGTTGCATGATTAGCAAAAACCAGATGGGCAAAAAATATGTATTTTAGGATGCTTTCCCTTTTTGCCCTCCTTTCTTTCTCCAATTAGTTGGTTGCTTTGCTGTTGCTAAATTCCTTTTGTTTTCATAGAATCTCATTTTCTGTCCACTGAATCAAAACTGAAGAAAAGAAGTGAGAAAATGATGGAGCAACTAGGCAGGTAAAATCCTTGTAAATTCTACTCTGAACTGCTTAATATTCTGAATCCCCACTTCAGGGAGATAAAAAATCCTGTTGCATAGTCTGAGTTGCACTGATGTCTAAGCAGGAAGAGTTTACTACAGATTTGGAAGCTTTGCTTCTTAAAAAAAAAGGAGAGAAAAAGCGAGAAATTAGGATTCTTCTGTTATGCTGGGGTTTTCTAAAACACAAGCCTCACTGATAAACAGAAATGTAAACAAACAGAAATTAGAAGCACTAGAAGTGGTCACAAACTGCTGAAGGTCTCCATTTAATTAGCATTCAAACTACTAGTGAACCGTCTAGCTCATTTTGATTCATTATGAAACACTACTGGAGAAACAGAAAAATAACATAATTCCTAATGATTAAGACTGCCATTATGTATATTTGTATAGGCATCAGACTCTTTTCAAGTTGCTGGGACCAAGCCAGGATTCCAATTTTTGCCTGAAGCAGGCAAGAGCCTCTGCTGAAATGAAACTTTACCATCCCTATTGCGAACAAAACCAGGCCTTGAGAGTGAGTGCATGCTCAGTTCAACTGCCTGAATATGCACACGGGGGCAGAGTCTTCCTCTGCATCATCTGGTGGAAGAGAAGTGCTGTTATATATGTTTGCTATATATTCTTTAATGTATTTACAAGCATCTTGCATAGCACAGTTGTAGCACTGCATCAAGCTCAAGTACAACCTTTTATTTTCTTTAGCACAAGGAGATGTAATTGGGACGTATTTAATGGATGGGCCAAGAATCAACTCAATACCTTCTTCACCCACCCACCTTTAACTCCCCCAGACAATCCAGGCCTGAATATTCCCTCATATATTCAATGCAACATGCACAATATTTTATACATAGGGCTACTAGGTTAGACTCACAGAGCCTGAGCACTGTAAGCTGCTGTTATTTGACAATCTTCACTGATGTGAAGTAGCAAGGAGCCTGTTCAGGGTATATAAAACCAAGTAACTTGGATGAAAATGTCTACAGAGGTTATTAACTTCTACCTATTGATGCCTCTTTAGTTGTTTCTAGTAATTCTCCTCTCACTCATGAATGGGTGAGTATTGACAAAGAAAGGTAAAATCCGGACACTTTTAAACTTCCAGGGCCCAAAGTCTGTGTTTCTGATTTATGACTAGATGTGAAAAAACTGTTCTTTCTCCTGCCTGTGTATCAGAGGGGGTTGGGTGGACTGACCAGGATGTGTGTCCTCTTAGCAGCTGGAGTTTCACACCAGGCACTTCAGTAAGAGCAGAAACCAAACAAGGCATGCTACAAATGAGAACAACTGCAGCATCTTCATTGCTCAGCTACAGCCTGGGACCTAGAGACAGTATGACTCTCCTTGCTCTCTGCCCAAAAAAAGCAGAACACAACTCCAGTGGGTTGCCAATTTCTGGTATTTACTCTTTCAAGACAATAAGCTGTAAGAGCTCTGGTGATGTACCTCAGGTCACAGCATCACCTTTGCTGCATGATCTTCCTGGGAGCACGCCTGGATATGAAAATCAGCTTGAATTTTATGCATATCACCAGAAGAAAAAAAGACCAATAAAAAGTCTCTAATGAAACAGCATATTTTCCCAAAGAAAAACCAAAACCAAAATCAAAACCCAAGCAAAATCCACTATATTAATTATTTTCTTTAATGCACTATATACAATTCCTATTTTGATGGCGTCAATCATGGATTTTGTAACTTCTGAATAGTGAAAAATGTGGGGATTTTTGGTGGGACAGTCAATGCATCTGTATAAATTATTCGCAATGTACTCCATGCTCGTATAAATTTGTCTTCACTGGTACTACATTCAAATTTAGATTTGTCTAATGATCACCAACTTAATCTAATTTTGCAAAAACTGTACCAAAAGTTTTACCAATGTTTGGTGTGGTAAATGAACTCTGATATGCATAGCAGCATATTTGCATCAATAAGGTTTTAGCAGTAAATTATACTACTAGAAGACTTAGGTTAGCTACATTGGATTAAGGTAGAAGGTTGTTACAGTTGTGATTTAATCATCTCGCAATTTTCAGCATTTTTATCTGTGGCTATAAAATCTGAATTTGTATTACCTCTCTATATGCTTTATGTTGCCTATTCCTACCATTATTGTAACAGATGCTCTTTAGGTTCCCCTATTACTTTGGTTAATTGTGGAACCATTACTGCTATTACAACCTTGAGCCACCCAGACAGTATTTCTTTACACATACCAGTAGTACCATTGTCAAATAGTTTGATAATTATTTTACCACTGAACTCACACAGCAGCTGGTCATAGAGAAAAATTATTTTTTCCCTTATAGCAATAAGAGTCACTTTTGATGAACATTCTCATCAGATGGTATTGTTGATTTTTCTTCTGATAAAGTAAATTATATTGTAGGATGAGTAAATGCCTTTTTCATCTGTAATTTTTATTTGCATTATTTGGAAGGAGGAAAACTCATAACTTGTTTTTTTTATGATTTTATAATATCATTGAAACTGTGAGACTTGGTAATAAAGAATCTAAGTTAGTAATTCATTCTGTTAAGATGTGTTATATCGCTATTATTTATGTCAGTAATGGGAGAATTAAGCTGCACTCTCAAGCATCTCTGTTTTCTTTGTGACCATTAGAATTTTATTTGGCTTATTTACAAAGAAAAATTTAAACTTGGGGAAAAATTTGCAAATTCTGTAACACCAAAATAAAACATACTTTATTCAGAAGCATCTTTTAGGAAAGCACAGTATACTTTACTGTTATGAATACATGCATAATAAGTTGTCTTTTATGTTTTCAGAGTTGAGGCCTAATTAAAACACACCATGGTACCTTTAAAAAATTATTTTCAGTGACAAAAAGTTCCAGTATTTGCTATTTTTCGCAACCCTTCAAATTTAGCCCTGCCTTAGTCTTTAAATTTTACACAGGCAGGTAAATGTAACAACTTTGTAAAAATAATCCTTCAAAATATTAGGGACTACTGAAAAAAAAATCTAGCTTTACTGGTTTATAGCAAGACCACCTCCAGTTGAAACTGTAACTTTTTTTTTTTCTCTTTACCAGACAATAAGGAGAGCTATGGCTTTGGTGCTGAGTTCCAAACAATGTACTGAAATTATAGCCCCATTTTCCAGGAGAGCTAGGCAGGATGACAAAAATATTCTCACGTCGCATGAAGACGTTTCTCTAGCAGGCTTTGTCTCTCCCTGCTAGACCCCACTTTGCCACAAAATGATAGAAACCTCTTTTAAAAACGCTGTAAGTCAATAGAAATTTCTGAAAGATGAGTTCATGAGAAAAAGGACACAGTGGTGCTTGGAAATATTGATTTGTGTAATGATTACTGACTTGGTCTGATTTTGTAAGATCTGTATCAAATGATATTTACCTATGTTTGCTGTGCTATGTGAACTCTGACAAGGACAGCAGTATATTTGCATTGTCTGTACATCAGTAAGGTTTTAATAGTAGATTATATTGTTGGGAGATTTAGTTTAACAAAACTGGAATAATGTAGAGGAATATTATGGTTGTCATTTAGTCATCTTGCAATTTTCACTATTTTTATCTGTGGTTATTAAATTAACATATTTAATTATTTGTTCTTAACATTGCAACAAAAACAGCCTCAAAGTCTACAATTATTTTAGTCAACTTAACAATTAGAAAGATCCATTTTGATTTAATGATTTTTACGATTATTATTTCTAGTAATTAAAGGTATGGTTTTAGGTTGTTATGTTTTTCTTCATTTAAATGATGATGACTATGAGATCTGTAGTTTTTTTCCTGTGCAGAGCAATATGAGAACATTGGAGTGGCTGTATTAGATAGGAAAACACCACCATCTAGTCCAATTTCCTTTACAACCAGATGAAAAATAGAATACATAAAGTTTCCCTTGTTCACTCACCCATTTTTCAACTCCAGAGCCTAGAAACTTTCTGCATTAGTGACTGTATTCACATCATTCACTTTTTTCATGTCATTTCTAATTTAATTTAACTGCTGCCACCTCTCTCTCCAGCTATCTCTTTTCCAAGGTGAAGAGTGCTAGTCTGTTTAATCTCTCTTAGCACAGACACCATTTTCAAAGACCAGCCATCCTTCTCATTTTTTTTCCCTCCATATCTATCATATTTCTTTTTCCTGCTGGATAGCCAGAACTCCATGCAGGATTTCCAAAGCAGAGGTGCAGTAAGGCACATAAGGCACACCCTAAGGTGCAGTCCTTAAGAGACGCCACAGACTTACAAAAGGACAAGGTAATGATTTCTGTTTGGGTTTCTACTTCTCTCCTGCCTTTCTGTGTCATCACTGAACCCTGACTTGTTGGTGAAGAACTTGCTGCAATGATCCAACACCTCTTTGCAAAGTATCATCATCAGCTCTTTCAGATCTCACATTCACTGTTCCTGTGTGTAGAGCTGAATTGGTTTTCACTTTTAATACTTTCACTAGGTTGCTTCTGTAACTGTGCATTGCAACTCTACAAAATTTCGAATTTAGTTAAATGTCACATGCCCAGAATGGTCATGTTTTTTTTGCCTAGTGGCCTTTCCCTGCACATTACAGTCCAGCTCTTTCCCCTCCTCTCTCTGCTTGGTAGCTGTCCTTTCTCTTCCGCAAAAGGCAGGAGTGCTGTGGGGCCAACTGACTGTGTCCATGACAAACCAGGGCCCTATGGCTTGTTTCCTTGTGGTGAAATAATTAATCCCACTTCAGGTAGCAAATGAAAGATTTTTGTACTCCTTGTAGTCTTGAAATCATAGAATCATAGAATCAGCTGGTTGGAAAAGACCTCTGAGATCATCAAGTCCAACCCTTGATCCAACCCTGCTGTGGTTCCCAGACCATGGCACTGATGCCACACCCAGTCTCATCTTAAAAACCTCCAGGGACAGAGAATCCATCACTTCCCTGAGCAGCCCATTCCAATGTCTGATCACTCTCTCTGTAAAGAATTTCTTCCTAACATCCAACCTAAACCTCCTCCAGCAGAGCTTAAGGCCGTGCCCACTTGTTTTACTGACAACTGGGAGAAGAGACCAACCCCCACCTGGCTACACCCTCCTGTCAGGGAGTTGTAGAGAGTGAGGAGGTCTCCCGTGAGCCTCCTCTTCTCCAGGCTGAACAGCCCCAGCTCCCTCAGCCTCTCCTCATAGGACTTGTGCTCCGGTCCCTTCCCCAGCCTCGTTGCCCTTCTCTGGACCTGCTCCAGCACCTCAATGTCCTTCCTGAACTGAGGTGAGGGGCCCAGTACTGGACACAGTAAATGCCTCAAGTTATTTTACAAGTGGCTTGTGAAAATAGAACTACTGGACAGGAGGGGTAGGGAGGGATTATCCCCTTTAATATGTGAAGGAAAAAGATACATAATTTCTGGTAGACTTCTACAAATACGCTGACACTGAAAAGTATGAATCTTTCCTAATTTTATCATAAAAGTGATTTCAAATGTTATATGAAGTGCAAGGTAACCATGCATTTTTTTTAAACACTCTCAGAACTTAAAAGATGAAATGGGAATGGGGATTCAGCATATGAGTACATAGTTTTAATTTGTTTTAAAGTTCTGTCATAAAAATACAATTGTACTACTGCTGTCTAGTAGCAGTACTATTTAACATTATCTACTATGGTACTTCAGATGTTCAGATATATACTTGGAAAATAAGTAAAAATTTCAAGTCCCATTACTTTTTCTTTCTTTGAAGCAGGTTCTGTGGACACTTCAGACAGAAATTGGGTCTTATCTTAATATTAACACCTTATCAAAGTTGTGAAGTGTTACATAAAATGAGCAAATAGAGTAAATGCATGATAAGTGCATAACAATATAAATGCTTTAACCTTATCATGAAAATTATTTATCTATAATAACACAGACTGGGTGCCACGAAAAAAGAACAAACCAAAACCCCTCATTTTTGTTCTACTTGTCTCAGTATGCAATGAGTAAGTGAAAAAAAATCACATTAATGGAATATTTGGGCACGATTAAGCCACAGTGCCTTCTACACAACCTTCCAAACAAACTTAAATAAAGTTCAAAGGCTGAGGTTTAGCTCTAATGTTAAAAATGTTCCTAATCTCCTAAAGACACACATGCATTTGAATTAAAAAACAGATGTAGCTTCCCTGATTTCCATGGGATTGCTCATTCTGCACAAAGTGCCCAAGTCTGCAGGATCAGGCTGCTATCTGCAGCCCAATTAATGTCATTTGCCCAGAAGACAAAAAAATCCTATCACAGGACAGCACTTAGCAAAGTGTTAATGTTGAGAATATCCTGTGTGATTACACAGTCACAAACTAGTTCAATTCATATGTAGTTATAATGGGTGTTTAATGTCAGGTAAAACTGATGAAAAGTTCTTAAGCTTTAAGTACAGGCTTGTCAAAAAGACACCACCTATAAAGTTTAGACTAAATAACACTCTGCTGGATTGCAGGTCCCGTTCTTTCCAGTGCCTTTGCCCTACTATGTATGTAAGTGGTGCTTCCAATGCAGCACAGCTCTGCTGCTGATACATCATTTTCGTTTTGATTGCTGAAAGAATAGCTGTGGAATGCAGACAGGATTAGTTCACATTCCTCTCAACAGTTAGTGGTCATCATGTATTTTGTGGCACTTGCTGCCACAGTCTCAAAAACCCCCACATTTTTCAGTACTACGCGGTTTTATTTCTATGTTTTTATCTGTATTTTTCTTTCACTAAGACACAACACAATGTAAATAGAGTAATTAATGCTAATGAAATATCAGAGGATGAAACTGGGATCTTAAATTATAAGCCGTTGATGGAAAGAATAAATTTCTTGACATAGGTCAATTCATTACGAATCAAATAAATAAAAGTTTTTTTTGACAGAAAAGGAGTGTCCATTATCACAATAATCATTTTGGAAAATTCCATTTACTACATTCACTAATAAAGAAATCATCCATAGTTATTTTTGACCAAACTCTGAAGTTAGAAGTAAGGTTTTAATTGATGTTCAGGTCTAATAAAGCTGATTTTTGGAACTCTCAACTGACCAGGACTAACTCTGAGAATATCTGACTGCCATTTTCATTTTTCCCCTTTCCAGAAGACATCCTTTTAACATACTGTTAATATTGTAATACGGCTAAAATAACTGCCCTTTTCCAACGTTAGTCTTTTGAACACAGTACAAATGACCCTCTTCCAACCCTTACAAAGAGAATTAAAATAGCTTTTTGAAGCTTTGAAAAGCCATATACTGAAGGAATCCAGCAACAGATGAGGAAACCTGCAACTGTAACACTTCTAAACGTTTGTGTGCCTTTTAAAAAATTATATTATATTCTTTCATAACTTGAATCCTTTGATTATAATTTATTTGGAAGAGAAGATGACCTAGATTTTCACGTGTGATATTAAATGTAAAACTTAGATCTTTTCAGGAACCTATCTCAACTGGAGGCTGGCAAGTCCTAGTGCAACATCAGGTATCTGCTACGGCTACCATGATATAAATCCTAGGGATGAATTGAATAAATTACAACAGAATAGAACAGAATGGAAAAGTTTTGATGGAAGAGATCCACAACAATTAGCTACTTCAACTGCCTGGCTGCTCCAGGCCTGGCAGGTAAAGCATCTTATTAAGGGCATTGTCCAAATCCTAACACTGACATGGATGGGGCATTGACCACTTCTCTCTCCAGGAAGCCTGTTCCAGTGTTTGACCATTCTCTTGGCAAAGAAATGTTTCCTCATGTCCAATCTAAGTCTGCCCTGGTGCAGCCCTGAACTGTTCCCACACCTCCTATCCTGGATTCCAAGAAAAAGAAATCAGCACCTCCCTCTCTATGTTCCCTCCTCAGGAAGGTGTAAAAAACAACAAGGTCAGCCTTTTTTTCTCCAAACCCAGCATTCTTATCTGCTTCTCAATTTGATTAATTAATTCCAATTTTGACTCAGAATGAGTAGGACAATTACAATATGGGCATATCCCCAATACTTCCACAAGTAAATGACTTCCTTTTTAAAACCAGGTAATCAATAATAAAAGTGGTATAAATAAAAAGTGAATGATAATAACAAAAAGTGTGAAAGAGAAATACAAGGTAGAAATGGACAAAAATGGGGAACTTAGGTTACTATGCACAGAAGAAGACACTAATTTTCTTTCTCTTATTCAGTTTTGTTTTTCCTGTTGCCTTCCCCTGTTTAGCCAAGCACACACCCATTCAATTTTAGACACTTTTGATTTTAAATACTAATTAAGAGTTTCCTCTGGGTTCTCCACTAAAGTTTCTGAAAGCATGAAGAATTAGCAGCATCGTTCTTGTAGTCATCAAGTCAAAAGAGAGAGAAAGAAGGGTTTAAGATATGTCCAATGCTACAAAACCCAAATCAGATGACCCCAAAAAGAATGGAGACTGTGGTTTGTATGATCTCTCTTTAAAGCACATGCTAACTGTTGAGCAGGTTTAATTTTCATTTACATTAAGATACAAACCTGTGGTTTAGGCTTGTGTTTGAATACTGAACTAAGCTCAAATGCTGACGTGCCTCTGCCCACCATCAATTAAGAGAATTTTTCACAAAATCATTTAATATGTTATGATTAGGAACCAGGACAATGGTTAACAGGGTTAGTAGACTGTAACATAAGACAACTCAGACATACTTTCAACAGTAAAAAAAGTAAAAAATAAATAAACCCTAAAAATATTTGAGCAGCATTAGCATCCAAAGCCCCCAAATCTGCTCATTGTGTTCTGTCTTCAGAACACAGTTTAACAGTTCATCGCTATTTTAATAAAACACACACATTAGAAAATGTTTTAGACTGACTATTGTGTACATTACTTAATCTGTTATTATATACAAGTCCATGCACACATTGCCTATAAAACATAAGGAAAAGTTTTCTCCCCTTGAACTTTCATGATGTTCTTAATTTCTCGGTAACGCTGTGTATCGGGACGAAGTTGGGATGTTATTTTTTGGTCTGTGTTTGGCCCTAGCCACCTGCAGTAGTTTATGTTTTCTCCTGCCAAGTCCGCTGATAAAGCAGTGAACTTGGCCTTGGAGGGAGAACTTCTGTGTAAACTGTTTTAATTGATCTGTTGTGATTGGTCCGTTGCTCGTCAAGGGCTCGTCAAGGACGAAGTGATGAGGAAGGGGATGAAGGCCTCCCCCAGACTCAATTGGAAAGACCCTCCCCCAATTCACTGCGCCTGCGTCAGGGCATTTCCAAGGTGCTCACGCATGTGCGGGAGGGGTGCCCTTACATAACAGAAGGGGTGGGATTGAGAGCCCCTGACGGGGCGGTACTGGTCACACCTCCACGGGGCAGGTGCTCTCAATAAACTTTATAAAGGCAGACTCGTTTCTGGAGCTGGGGTCGTTGGCTCTTCACGATGGACCAAGTTGCTTCTAGCGGGGACGCCTGCTGAAGTGGGAGCCTGCCACCCCTCCGGAACACGCAGCTGCTACAAAGAAACTTTATTACTAGTTAGAGGGGGTAAGACTTTCTTACAGGTGACACCTAGGTGAGTAGGGTGTCGAGCTACCTTACTTGGGTTTTTTGTGCACTTTTTCCTCCACCCTAATTCTTTTCCCTCAGGTGCCTGTTTTTTATTCCCCTTTTTTCCCTGTTTGCCGCCTTTTCTAATAAATAGCTATTTTTTGCCAACTAGCAATGGTGTTTGGTTTATTCACGTTCCAGAATCCCTTGAACCTGTTTTTCCCCTGACATATTAACCCCTTTCCCTGTTACACACTGCAAATATAACAAGAGCAAGATGTTTCACACTGCATGCAACCCATCTATTTTATTATGATGTGGTAGGCAACCCCACACTACTCTGGATTTCTGTTGTGTATGAATTATTCTCCCGAATGTTTATTTGGTTGAGTGGGATTTAGAATTATGCAGAAATCCTACAGTCCCCTCGAATTTCACAGTAAGTATAGAGAAGTAAATTCTGCATGGGAAACCAAAACCAAAATCTCTGAGTGCCATAGTAGGAATTTGCAGCAAATCTTTCCACAGAAATGATTTGGTAAGAATTAGTGAATACTACTCGAAAGCACCGGGCAGTGAAAAGGTGGAGATTTCCATTACACAAAAACAATTAACACACTTTCCCACACTCATGCTGTAATACAGGGACTTAGGATAACAACAACAACAAAGTCCCATAGGGACTGGGATCTATAAAACCCCTCACAAATTACTTGGCACAAGGTCTTGTGGTGGAGGAGATCCAACCTGACTGTAATAAAAGATTAATTTCTTCTCAGTGTTACTAACTTCAGAAATATTTGGAACAGATGCTTCAGAGATGAACTGGAGGGATAGGGCTCTGGAATTAAACAACCCTTAAAAACTTAAATAACCCACGTCTGCTATTGTTTTCTAAAACACACAGCTTATCCAAAAAACCCCCAAAACAACAGACAACCTGACATATGGATGTCCACATCCAATAGTAACCCAGCATTCACAGCAAAAACACTGCATTGTAGGGGATAAACAAGTTCAGGATTGATGGCAGTAATTGTGTCAGAGAATCTCAAAGTGTGCCTAAGAATGCAATTCAGCCCAGTAGCAGAGAGGATTCCTGCACTGGAGACAGTAATTGAGTCAAACTCAAACATTAAAAATATTCCTTTTAGATCTGTATTGAAAATTACATAAAAAAATTAAAATTTGGAAAGGCATATTAATTTTCCGTGAGGTTCCCATTCTCTAACCAATTAATATAGTTTTAAAAGCTAGCTTCTCTCAAGTATGTCCGGGGACCTGATCTGAAGTCAATGCTAAAGTCCATTATGGCACATTGAATTCATTAAAATGAAACTTGTCTCTCCTCTGTAGGGTGCTGAAGGCACTGCATGACCTGATGTGTATACAGTAGAGACTTGTTAGCCACAAGAAAAGAAGTATATAAAAGAAACAGAGAAACAGAATGTCTTCCTTAAATTGTAAGTCATGGGGATTTTCCTTTTTTTTTTTTTTTTTTTTTGACATATTCCCATAAAGATTTATATTCTGGTCTTTGTTGTCTGGGATCCTTGTCTCTTGCTCTTTACAGTGGAAAAGGAAATTGTACATTAACGTAAATTGCTACTCCTGATATTTCTTTCCCTTGACTGATGGTTTTCTATTACAGGCTTGCAGAATTCAGACTGGAAAGAAACCCAAGCATCTTGATTGAAAGGATTTGATACATTCTTTTCAAATTCATGCTATCTAAATCACAGCAGGATGACTTGTAATCAAAGTTTTTCAAAAAGAACATAAATTTGGGGAAAGGGAAAAGGCCATTCAGCCCATTGCAAGTTGTCTTGGTTAACACAGTTCTTCCAGAATAGTATCTCCCTTCTTCTTTAATGACCCCAGTGCCTCCAATTCCAAACTAGGCTCAGTAGGCTATTGAAAAATTGTATTTCTCTTTGAGTGAAAAGTAGTTCCTTGTGTTGGTTCAGAATTTCATTTTTTTCAGTCACTTCCATTTCTGCTTTCCCCTTCGGTCTTTTATACTCAGCCCAACAGCAAGTCAAGTGTTATTGAATAAGGTTTTCCACCCTGTATTTCTGAGAGCAGATGAGTTTGTAATTCTCTCTTTTGCTCAATTTCTACAACAACAACAAAAAAATGAACTCAGCTGTGATTAGGTACAGCCATTTATGATACTGTAGACTTCAAACCAGACTTCTCTCTCACTTTGTTCCTTTTACAGTGTGTTTTAAGCTTATCTTTTAAAACATTGGTATTCGATTTTCGTTCACCTTTTTTTCACTTCACCTGTGTTGACTCTGCTTCTCTGCACCCTGTGTGATGGCCACGCTGTAGCAGAATACTGACCTTAAAAGATTTATGGGTTAGGGGTGTGATCTTGCAATTTATTTCAATGCTCAAAAAAAAAAAAGATAAAAAATTACCTTAAGAATACCCTTTTTGGTATTCGGTATCTGAATAACCTCACATGCAAAAATTTATAGGTCAGATTAAATAATATCCAAAGTCACTCTCTGTAGATTTTGCTTTTATTTTATTGTTCTGGGGAATGCTGTAGCTTCAAGTTTTACCAAGGTCATCTTTCATCCAAAAAAATTTAATATAATTAGTATCAATTCTGCATTTTGTGAAGCTCACACTGGAAGTTATTAACTGTGTTTCAAGTGGAATGTCAGAGAAACGAAGGGCAGAGAGAGTAATCTTTTCAGCTTCAAAGGCACAGTTGATGACTTGAGTTCACTGGTTAGTGAGAAAGACGTGCATTTTTTATTAAAGGTGTTAGCAATGCATTTGAAACTATAAGCATTTTTCTCTCTTTTTTCTGTCCTTTCCTCATTTTTAGAACTTGGCACTGCTTAAGTCTTTTTTTAACATCCCACATGGCAATGGAACAGTTGCTTCAGTTGTCCTTGTTGTTAACTCTAATGATATTTAGTTGTATACTTTTGCTTTTAACAGTGAAGCACTTCATCAATACTCTGACAGAACAGAACTTGCCAAAATCTGCCTAACACAGTAATATAAAAAAAACACCCCAAACACAAAGATATCAGTTTTTGCTGCTATTGTCTTTAAAATACCATAAACATCTCTCTAAATAAAGTAAAATTGTTAGCCTTGTGATCTCATAGAAATACAGCAACAGCAAAACTCATTCAACAGAAACTATTATTCTAATCTTTCTCCCTGTTTTAAGAAATGCAATGTTTCCCTTAAGCCCATGATTGAAGATACACTTGACAACACCTTTGAAACAAACCAAAGCAACTAAAAGTCTTAACAAGATCCTAGAGATCATAGACTCAATTCTTTCAACTGAAGTATAAGAATAAATTTAGAAGCTTATTTTCATAGTCTTCTTTACACTACATATTTACCTTTGAGAAGAAAATACATGTGGATTGTAAAGCCTTTTTACTAGGGAATGGTTTAACAAGAACCAGTCTTCTGTTGTTAACCTCAGAGAAATTTAACTGAGAAGGCTCAAGCTTACAATGAGGATATTTAAGTGCCAAAGAGAAACATCAAGGGGAATTGTGGATTCCCCATTTCCTTAGGCCCTAAATTAAGTCTACATATGTTCTGGTGGATGCTCTAATAAAATAAAGGTTTCTGTGCCTCCTTGTAGATCTATGAGAGTGGAAACCATACAAAAATTTCGGCTAACTGACCCAGCAGGTCCCTCTAGACCTAGCAGATCACAGATTTTATCTGTGAATAGCATACCAATAGTATATAGTCTCATACACATAGTCCCACTCAAAATTAATGGGCTTATGGATATGTAAGGTTTTACTTGGAAGAGAGAAAAGTACAGCCTGTTCTCCTGCAGAGGAAGTACTTCACATATCTGCAGGTCATTGTCAAGCTTATGGGGCACTGCAGGCAGCACTGACAATACAATAAAAACAGCCTGTCTCTCTTTGGACTGGAAAATCCAGGTACATCCAAACCTCAAAACTACCTGTCATCTAGATGGGATAAACTCATTTAGCCAATTTGCAAGCCAAACTGCTTGTAGAGCTGGAAATACTTGATTCCAAAAGTCCCTTGAAACCAGTGGAATTCTGGTTTTTAAAGCAGCAGCAATGAACATGTAACATTATTATTATTATTATTATTATTATTGTTATTGTTATTTTGAAAGTCACAAGACTTTTAAGCCTGAATAGACAGTTAGCACACATAATAGAGGTTTCATGCCTTGTTTACGTCTGAATGTTGAAAATCACTGCGACAAGGTCACCACTGGTTAAGGTCAGGTGGAAATGGTTTCAGTCTTCAGTACACACTGACTCTGATGTTACACCTCGCACAGAGGTGGTGACACTGATTACTTCAGACCTTCCCAAGGACTTTTTCCAAAGGGCTGTGCTTCCCTGCTAGTTACATGTGCAGGTTGAGCTGCCGAGGAGTGCTAAGACCCTCCAGACTGTGGCACCCGAGGGAAAGTCTCAGGATGAATTCCGAGCAAAGGATGCTCTTTGCAGGCAGACAGCCTGCTTCCAGCAGAAGGGACTCTTAATTTGGAATATCTCTCCTACTGCCAGCTCACAATAGAGACTGTTAGACTGCATAATTCATACGCAGCACCAAAAAAAAAAAATAAAAAAACCTGCCCCAGTGTGATCAGAGCTTAGGTTAGGAATGTTTGAATTCCTGACGCATTGCTGAAGCCTCTCTGGAGCTCAGCTGTATAATGGAATCTTTATCAGACCATCAACCAATTGTGATACTTATCTGTACAGCGTTGCATTTTGGGTTAAGTGATAATCCATCAAGGCTGGAAATCATTGTGTACTTTTTAAGTTGCCTACTTCATTACTGCGAGCTGACAGCTGGATGGATTTGTTAGCACTAGAAATATTTGTTCCAGACACAAAGAGCAGGTTCCTAATATATGATATTATGATACTTTCTTTCATGTATTCAGCATGCCTGTAGTGTAATCTATGTCTCATTTATGGTATTCATTTACTTGGCAAACTATTCAGATTATGAAATCCATCTTTATTTGTTCCAGAAT
This sequence comes from Corapipo altera, assembly GCF_003945725.1. Taxonomy (NCBI): domain Eukaryota; kingdom Metazoa; phylum Chordata; class Aves; order Passeriformes; family Pipridae; genus Corapipo; species Corapipo altera. The sequence continues at coordinate 1,946,597 of NW_020884934.1, read as the reverse complement.
GCAACAGCCTCATTTCATGAATAATATGACCAAATAACATAATAATGACGACAGTCTTCATCTTACATCATAATAGCTGTTAAGCAGAGAAAATTGCCATTTTCTAAATGGCACAGTTCTTTGCTTAAGTCTGTAAAAGGTAAAAATTGAAAAGCACAAGTACTTTTCATGGCTGTTGAGGCAACTATCATCATGTGGGTCATGTTGCCAGAATTTTTGTTTGGGGTTAGACTGATTTAATGCTGTGCATGTTTGCCTGGAGGATTACTCTTGGGTTCATAGTACAACTAAAAAACATCTTTTAAAAGTACTTGAGGACTGGGAATTCCACACAGGAACACTTGGTTCTGATTTTGGTCTGTTCACAATAGACATCAGGATATTTCCATTTTTTAGCATGTAGCAATAATGCACTTTCTTATTTAGTTTCACACTGCATGAAAAAGTACCTCCTTTCATAACCACATTCTGATACCACTTAGTGCTCTGTTGTCTTATTTCCTCTAAGACACAGGAAGATATCTTCTATGGATGTACCAACACCCAAAATTCCTAGCCTTAACTTAAATAAAAAAAAAGGAAAAAGTTATTTTCAGACTATGTTTGTAGAGCCTCTTGCTTGGAGCTGCTATGTTTTTGGTCCACGATCACCATGCATGTGAGCATGTATTGTTTGTTATGATTCTAATTCTCTGTGGACATACTTAGAAGTCTGTAGGAATCTAGCCAATAAAGTAGGAAACTGTTTTATTTTGGTTTTGTTTGTTTGTCTATTTTGCCTTGTTGGGCTTTTTTTTGTTTTGTTTTTTGTTTGTTTTGTTTTGTGTTTTTTTGTTTGTTTTGTTTGTTTTGTTGTTGTTGTTGTGTTTTGTTTTGTTTTGTTTCTGGATGTGTGGGGCTGAAGGGAGGGGTTTAATTTTTTTTTTTTCCAAATGATATTATAAGAAGGCTATTCCTGGCTCTCTGTCTATCAGATCTAAAAAACAAAGAGTTTTTTGAGTCAGAACAGATGCTACAATCTCCTCTGTTGATCTTAATTTTGTGAGCTCTGAGAATTTGCAGCATTAATTGTACCATGAAGCTTGGCCAGTGGGATGAAACCCAAATTAAATGTTGCTTTGGAAAAGGAACAAATACTCTGTTACCCTTAAAATGGGCACTGCGGGCTATGAAGCCTCATGAAAATATCACGGTAGAATTTAAGAAACTCCAAGTCCTGTTCACAACAGCTATATTTTGATATCCAAAAAGAAAAATTCATCTATTCGATCTTAAAACAACTCTCAGATCTTGCCATCTCTCTGCTTGCCTGGCACTCTGGATTTCTGCTTTGGGTTTGTCCTCCTGGTTACAGAGAAGCCAAAACTTGGCCCAGGGAGCCACGTGTCTGCTAATGAGCTGAGGCCAGGCACAAACAAAGCTGTGGAGTTTTCTTCCAATGTCAGAGCCCTTGGTAGCAGAGAGAACATGGAAAAGGAGGCAGACAGGGCTGCACTCCTGCATCTCCTCTCTGCACCCGATAGCCAGTAGTGGATCTTGGGAAACTGGGCACCATTTCTCTTCCTGGTCTCCTCTATTTAGCCCATACGAGCACCAATGAATGATAGGATGCTTTCCATCCCTGGCTGAAGATGCTAGGGAAGGTTTTCCAGCTACCCCTCAGCTGTAGCCTGCTGATGTTTCAGCTGTGGAACAGCTCTGACCAGAGACAGCCCAGTTTCAAGCCTCAGGGAAAGAGGCTTGTAAAACAGGTTTGTGATTTCATGATGGTCTAACTTAGGTTTATTGTGATTTGTAAACAGCTGAGAAACAAGCAGAATGGAAAAATAACAGCAATGAAGGAAATCATCACAAAATCGTGAAATGGCCATTCTTGAAAGGTGGTGCTAAAGGCTTACTTGAATGTCTAATGGAAAAAAAAATAATGTGAAGAATTGTTGGTTTGAATCTCAGATTGTTTGGCCTCCCGAGAAATCTAGACACTGGATTTACCAGTAGGAGACTGGTGTAAAAGAAGGGAGAAAGAAGCAAAACCCAGAAAGCTGTAATTTTCTTCCCCATCTTGAATAAAACCAAACACAAATCAGGTTTTATGTTACTGCTACAGAAGCATTTGACTTGTAGCTCACTGTCATAGGAAACTGCTTTTAACATTAGACAACCATCATGTTTGTTACCACAGTTGAATGCAAGTAAGCATACACAACTATATTTAAGGTACAAGTCTGCCCTTATCTCCCTTGCCCCTCACATATTCTACAGCTTATCCTTGCTTTGCTGTGTCTTTCTTTGCCAATATCTCAAAGTGCCAAGTTATGTGAATCAGATTATGTGAAAGAAAAATGAAATCCCATGGAAAGAACTGGCAATGTTTAGCATTTTTGGATAGGAAAAGTATATGAGGGCTACAAGTACTGTCCAAACAGTTTCTGCATTTAAGCCATAAAGAAATAGTTATTCTAGTAGGGTTATATAGTAGTCTGTATTTCTTAATATAGACTTCAAGATAAAAATAGGAAATAGGAAAGTAATGTAATTTTTTAGCTAAGATGGTTGACTTTTATGATATTAAACAGAAATATTCACACACTAAAGTCACAATAGTTTTCAAAATTATTACATCCTCAAACTCTTCCTTACACCACCGTAAACTCTTCTTCTAAATTTAGCTCCACAGATCTCCTTTAAGAAATCCTTATTTTATACCAGAGCCAAAGCCAATAAAAGCAAAGTGGGTTCTAATAAAGCAGGGATTTCATTCACATATAAATGTGTACATTTGCTGGCTTTGTGGTCACCCTGACAAATAAACTCTTGAACTTCACAGTGCAGCTGCCTGGGAGCAGCATCATGTCTCTGCTGTACACAACAACTTCTGGAGATGCTTTTAGGCATTTCTATATAAAGCTTTAAACATTCTGGTACAGTCATTATACAAGTGAGTCAGCTGAGGCTGAATCACTCTGATATGTGCAATGAACAGAGTGGATCTATCTTTTGAGTTTGGGATAGTCTTGCAAAGTTAATTTTGGAGCTTTTGGTGAGACTTCAGTCTTCAGCAACAAGAAGTCAAAATAAACAAGTTTTATAACCTCTTTGGCTTTCCCCCTCCTTGTCAGGAATAGTACTTAAATAAAAAAAAAAAAAATTGTTCTGTTTGTGTGTGGGTGACTAACATAATGCCAGCCTGTGGGAGGGGTTTATGTACATTTGTGTACACAAGCTTTTTTACCTCTGTGAATCCAGAAACACAGAGCTATTCTCATTTGAGGTGGCTTCTCCTGGCCTGTTAATCACATGCCCTCTCCACCTACAGGACTTTGAAGTATTGGAATGGTATCATCTAAATTAACTTTATACTAACACAGAATTTCTCCAGTGGAGGCATCCCTTATTCCACTCTTAGGAGCAAATCCACAATCCTCCTGTGCCTCTTTCCAGTCATAAAAGGGAAAAATATCATGGATCCATGCACAGCTTTCACAAACAACATTACATAAATCTGATAGAAAGACAACTACTCACACAGTGTATAATTATTCTTTCAGCAGTCCTCCAGATTTGTTTCTTCTCATACATTTTATTCTCATTTTGTCGTACATTCCTCATCACGGTTATTAGGCTTTAAGATACCCTTGACAAATATATAAAGGGCAACACTCTTCACTGGCATCAAATTATGTTTAGATTTTTTGAGTTAGTAGGTAATGTACCAGTAAAAGAATAATTAATTCCTGAAGGACTGAGCACAAAGGCAAGCATACGTGTGTCTGAGAAAGTGAAAAGTTTGACTGAATAGGAAGTTTATGAATTATCATGCTGTCATCCAATTGGATCAGTAGCTTTTTTCATGCTGTTTACTAAATGCCATGCAAATTAAGACAGCAATGGATCACACGGTTCCAGAATTAACTGATGACTTTTGGAGAATTTTTTTCCCCATTAATTCAGGCTTTTGGTAATGAGGAGGTACAATCACCATAATGCAAAATGCCTTAGATTTACAGACTCTCTTGCCTCTTTATATTCTGTATCATATTCCTGTGACTGGATGTGGAGTAACATATCCTCAAAGTGGACCGTGTAGAAGTCCTGCAGAATAGAGGAATGTCTTGTAAAATTTACCTGAGGTGATTCTTAAGTATGAAGTAATAATTTTAGAACAGAATTAGTGAAATCTGCCTTCACAGCAGTCACTGTAAGTTTGCAAACATTATTTGTTTTATGGCTCCAAGAAAGGAGATGAAGGGACCTAAGGAGAGCATCCTGTCCATTTCTCTCTGCCATGGGAATCAAGCACTTTTAATGAAAGCCAGGATGAAGGAAGTCATAGAACTTAAACAGCTACATCAGAGTCACTGCCTCCTGTGCATTTACAAAGTGTCTCCACTAAATGCCTTTGCCACTAAATAAGGGGATTCGTTTTCCCCATTGAAATTGGAAAATAACTCTTCATCAGAGTCATATTGACTTCTTTTTCAAAAGAAAAACCAAACAAACTGGTGCCTTCAGCTTCTTTTCAGAACATACCTTTAAATTTTCTGTCCTTGTTTTTTGATCTCTATTTGTGGTCATTTTTCAGTGTGACCCCCCTGGTAGAAATAGTGCTCTAGTTGTCATCCATTGTTGGATAAAACACCAATTGTTTCAGCCTTGTCCTCATCACTCATCTATAGGATCACTAAATTTCTTCATTTTTGTCTTTTATCTAGTGTATTTTTAAACACTTGTTTCGTTACATTTCCCACAACTTGCTAGTTTCATTTTGCACCTGGTTTTATGCCCAGTCTCCTGTTTCTTCCACACCGATCTACTCTATGATTTATGTTTACAGCAACCTCTTGTTTTGACATTTTCATGGTGTTTGATTTCTCAGATTGTTAGGTAAACAACTTCATTAGTTTATTACACATGTCCTGTCTTTTTCTCTGCACTGGGATAGATTTTCCTTTCAATACAAGCTTTTCAGGAAACAAACTTCCCACACTCATTTGTCCTTTTGCTTATCTGCCCAAGAGACCGTAACTACCAGTTCCTTGAGGCTGAAGTGGTTTCACCTTCTCAGTCATTTTGCTGGGAAAAGCGAGTGTTCATGTTTTAGCCATTGATCACCTTTACCCATATTTCATAGAATCATAGAATCATAGAATCAGATGGGTTGGAAGGGACCTCCGAGATCATCAAGTCCAACCCTTGATCCAACCCTGCTGTGGTTCCCAGACCATGGCACTAAGTGCCACATCCAGTCTCTTCTTAAAAATCTCCAGGGACGGAGAATCCATCACTTCCCTGAGCAGCCCATTCCAATGGCTGATCACCCTCTCTGTAAAGAAATTCTTTCTAATATCCAGCCTAAACCTCCCCTGGCACAGCTTGAGACTGAGCCCTCTTGTCTTACTGAGAGTTACCTGGGAAAAGAGACCAACCCCCACCTGGCTACAACCTCCTCTCAGGTAGTTGTAGAGAGTGATGAGGTCTCCCCTGAGCCTCCTCTTCTCCAGGCTGAACAGCCCAGCTCCCTCAGCCTCTCCTCATAGGACTTGTGCTTGAGTCCCTTCCCCAGCCTAGCTGCCCTCCTCTGGACCTGCTCCAGCATCTCAATGTCCTTCCTGGACTCTCTCTCAAAGCAGCATCTCTTTGAAACTGTGGCATCAAATGACATGCATTCTCATATGCTTTAAGAGTTGAGGCTTAGAAGAGAGTTCTTCTGTTTCAGATCTTCCTCTTGGTGCTGAGCACACAAATGATAAAAATGAACGCTTCATAGTGAAGAAAAATGAGGCCCTAAACCTCACGTAGGAGGTAAGACAATGCCTTAAAAACATGAATACATTACATGTACGATCACAACGGTGACATGGTTTAGTTATGACCACAAAACAAACAGAAGAAAACAATTCATTAAGGACAGAAGAAACCAGCACAGCACACCAAGAACTTTATCCTTCCAGTATGTGAACCCTCAGAAAGCTGGCAAGTTTCTGGTGCTTGACACAAACCACTCTCTTAGAAAGACATGATAATTCCTGTCATTCTGTTTCTTTTCAGGAAATGTTCTTGCAACCACTCAGACCCATGAGCACAGGACTATTTTCCATGGTCTATCCCTTTTTTTCTGGAGGAAAGGGATTACTATAGCACTTGTTCTCTTTTTCACTGAAACAACAATATGTTTTACATTAAAAGCAGTACTAGAGCTTAAAAAATGTAATTTCAGGTTTGATGTCAGTTTATTCATGAAGGCCACAATATTAAAATACCAATACACTATGGAGGAAGAAGTTGAGTGATCTGATACTATCATAATCTTTATACAATGGACTTGCAAATTAGCTCAGCTTCTTCTTGCAAGTTAGGTCACTACAACTGACTTGTAACAACATTTCCAGAAAGAAAAGATTGCATGACTCTGTCTTAGCTTTCCTGGTTGGCCTCGTTGTACCTCATCATGTGAACATTGCAGTGTGGTAAATGAATATTATTTCCTCTCCCTTTGTGCAATGAAAGCTTTCAAGAGACCACACCGAAAGCTTCTGCCATTTCATTTACTTTGAGAGATTCATAGCTACCCAGAAGATGATAATCTGTGAAACCTTGCACACACATCTTCCCTATTTAACAAGTTATCTGATCAGTTGCTGAATAAAAGAGTAAAATTAACCTTTATATTTTGCACATAAAGAAATGAAGCATTACTAGAAACATTTGAAAAGCTATAACAGACAAAAACCCAACAGGATGGGGACACGGAGGGGAGAGAGAAATTTCAGCTTACTTACTCTAGTTCTGGTGAGATAACAACACCCCTAATTTAGGAATACCTTAAACTGTAAAAGACCAACAAGGGTGATGTAATGCAATGCCTCTGGTATCAAGCAAGATTGCAACAACAGAAATTCCAGTGCTGAGGCACCTATCTTGTTTTAAATGGTAGCACCCAAAATAACCACTCTTAAAAGGTCAAGTTTATTTAAAAATAGCTTGCTTGCATTTTACATTAAAGTTAATTTACTAACCTTAAAAAAATTAAATGCAAATCTATACAAATAATTTAAGCATCCTGTCAAAGTTCACATACACACTGCTAGAGCAATGAAAATATTCAAGGTCATATGAAATCTTTCTTAACCGTGTACCATCCTGGGGCTTATTCCATTAAATATACATTGAACTAAAATGTTTGAACCCTCTCTTTAGCAATATCTACCCTTCTTAGAAACAAAACCTAAAATTTCCTGTTTGTAATGTGTTTTCCAGGCCATAACAAAGAAGTATACTGTACCTCTGATGCTGGTGGCTGTTGCCGAGGTGGTTGTGCTGGCTGTTAAGGCTACAGTGGTTGTGACTGTTGCAGTGGTAAGGGAGGGGATGACAGTAGTGGGAAGCAAAGTGTTGAAAACATCTGGTGAGTGGAAAAAAAAATATAAAATAAAATCATATCATGCAAACAAAGGAGAACCATAACAGCGGTTTAATTTGTAAATACAAGAATGTTGAAAATGACTAAATTAAAACATGATTAACATAAATTATTACGGGTACAACAGAGTACCTTTAAATTCTTGACATTTATCACTCTCAATTTTTTAGTCAATCTTTGAGCATATGGAATTTAAAACTCTGTTAAAATGACCAAGCTTCCACAGATCTAGAGAGTGACGGTTTAAGTGACAAGAATCCATTTCTTCACTGAGCCATTTTAAATGCCTCATATAGTAGAAACCATACACAGATGAAACATGCTGTGTCAGAGTGGGAGATGAAAAAAACACCATCATGCTAAAATAAACACACACATGTTAACGAGAAATGGCTGTATGTTAAAACACCCACTTTCAGACAGACTCAATGGAGGGAAAAAGGGGAGAAAATGCTACTAACTATAAGAGTTGCTTTTTCCGGATTGCTTTTCTTCTTCCCACACATTTGATTAAGACACAGTTGTCTGCTAAGATCCAGAGCAGAGTATATTTCAAAATCTTTACCCTAATTAGCAGGCACATTCATCTTTCAGTCATCCTTAACACAATTTATTGTTAGTACGCACATCAGTGTTCCTCTAAAGCAGCTTCAAACTAGAAATCAGAAAATTCTAATAATATTGCTATTAACAAACCCATGCTTGCAAGTCAGAAAAAATGCATAGCCCTGATGATGACAGTCCTAAAAAACCCTTCAGCTTTTGATCAAGTGCAGGTGTGCCAGGCTTGGGGGCACCACTGCTTCACTGCAGAGGAATCAACAATATCTGTTGCAAAACGCTCCAGTATAGAGCAGAACATAACCAGATGTACAGAGAGAAAATCCTTTGATTACACTGCCAAAAGCAATAAAGACCAATAGGACTTTGCTTATAAGGTGATTGCAGGTTTTAAAGAACACACAAACAAAAGCCCTGAAGAAAACCAAAGAAAAGCACTTCCATGAAGACATAAAAAGCATCTGACATTTTTCAGATTATTTATATCGCAGGTTTAAAAGGAAAGGACTCGTTTCTTGGCAGCTGATGGTGAGTAACCCATTCCATACTGATTTCAGTGAAAATATTTCTGAAGGGTGCTATTCAATGCAATAAAAGAGCCAAAATCTGACCCACAATCTGTCTTCCCTTGCTGTGGAAAGAAATGCAATTGGTCTCTGAGTACAATCAATTCTGACTGAAATCAATGGAAGCTGAAGTAGCTCAGAGCTTTTCAGTATTGGGCCCTACAGAACACACTCCAGACACAGGGTCCTTGTGTTCAGCATTCCATAATTACTCTTTCAAGACCTCAAAGTAGCATACTTACCTTATTTTCATACCGGACGACAGATTATTTTGCAACTTTAAAAGTCTCCTTGTTAGTTAACATCTATAAGTCACCTAAAATTTTCTGTATTCCTCTAGTTTTGATAAACACCAGCACTATAGCCTCTTGAATCTACACTTCTGGGATTTTCCACTTCTGAAGCCTTCAGAAAACAGCACAAGATCTCTCTTTCATCTGTTGTACACTGATATTTAATCTATTTCTCAGTACAAAATATTCTCAAGCCAGAAAAATTAGAACAGGCTTTTTAGAAACTCCCTCAGTGTAGCCACATTAATCACCAGGAAAAATGATAATATTACCTGGAGTGTGAGTACCACAATAATTAAACAGAACTGAGTATAACAAGCATTAGAAATAAATTAACATGTTAAAAAGATACATGTCACATGTACTGATCTATGCAATTTCTTCTCATAAAGGGAAACTCCTTCCCTGATAAGTATCTGCTAAAAATGAAATCAAACAGAAAAAACCCCACCTACTTCATAAGAGGAGCAAAGCCTTGTTTACTAAGAAAGCTTTACAAATCATTCCTGTATGTAAAACCTAATTAGTGTGACTTACGGTTCCATTAATTATCTTTCTTGAATATGCCATTTACTTGAGACTCTGTAATGGCAAGTTAGGGTTTTATGGCAGTGCTATCTGTTCTGCAAACACACTGTCTACCTATTTTACTAAATAATAGCTTACATGAGTGACTGGTAAACTTAGAATTTGATTGCTTTCTGGTTTCTCTTCTGATTGAAGCATTTCCAACAAGATTTCTCATTTTAAATGAAAGGCTATCTAGGAAAAATTCTAGTTAACAAGAACTAGAATATAATATCAGCATTTTAATACAGATGTGATAAATCCATCTTCTCTCATCAGGTCAAGAATAATGAAAACTTTTGCAGAAATTATTTTCTGACCAAAGTCATAAACTCTGATGCCAAACATCAAAATGGTAGCTTGTCAGAAGCCTCAAAAATCCCCATATGTTCTCAAAAGAAATGTAAATAGAAGGAATAACATTCACTTTGTTTCTTCCTTTGCAGAGTAAGGTGAAATTCTCTGTGTAAATGGTTACAGTTGGTCTGCTTTGCTCACAGAATTCTAAAGATTTGCTCTTAAAGACCACAGTACAAGAGAGGAACAAGGAATCAGCAGCCTGAGGAGAATTACACTGCCCGAGCAATGAAATCTGAGTCTGCTCTGGGCTCTAGAAATGTCTGGTTCATACCTGCCCAGGTTCGAGACTCTGCCCGGGGGATTTGCTTCATTAATGCTGTGAGAGTCTGCAACAGGAATGTGCAAAGTACACAGACAACACATTTTGGAAGTCTTGGACCATATCTCATCCTTAAGTCTTGTTTTGGACAGCCCAAATCCAGGCATAGCACTCTGAAATGCACCTGAGCCCCTCTTACGTAGATGGGGCCCCTCAGTCCTATCGAGTCTGACAGAAAGGCTCCTATCAGTCCTTCCAAGACTTATGGATTCTCATGAAAACTTTGCCTTTCCATGGAAAATGCTTTAGAAAAAAACAGAAGTAATGTACAGTGGTCCTCAGTCTCCCCTCTCAGTATTGCAGGTGTGGGATGTAAGTGGGTTCAGAAGTTCCCAAAATCAGACAGACTACAGGTAAGAAGTGACATTTAACAGCACAGGCTTCTGATTAAGGCATCTGGATCACTGTGTTTCATAGAGGGTGTGCTGCTTCTTTTTCATGTCAGAAAAGGGAATGACAATTTGACCTGTTTCTAGTCCTGCAGGACTTTTTTTATTTTATTTTTTTTTATAACGCAGGGTAGAGCTATCTTACATCACTAGTGAGGCACACATTATGTTATCCAGAGCTCCCTGCTGGCAGCTGCTCAAAAACATGCTATCAAAGGGACTATGAAGATTTGTCCTCTTGAGCTTTCTGTCAAGAAGGATCTTAACAGAATGGATTCGCAGATTTCTGCCCAAGAAACCTGTGTTAGAGCGAAACTTAATTCCATTTCCTTGTCTTGCAATTTCTGAATCTGGTTGTACACAATGTTCAGCTGAAAGCAAATCTTTGTTTATGCCTCTCATGCCACTAAACACCAAGGATCATTATGACCAAGAGACCTCATAGAGTGGAACTTTTTAATTCAAGTAGCCATACCCAAATCACTGCACAAGATTGCTATTTCAATAATACTAAGGTATTAATCCCTAGCTTCCTGTGAAGCAGAAAATAGCTATATTTTGCAGATGGGGAACCAAACAAGATAGAAAAGCCATGCTCAAAGATCTAGAAGTCAAGCAGTAATTGTCACCATTAATTTTGAAAGCTCACTTCTAAACTGGATGTCTGTTGACAGACAGATATTCAGCCAGAAATCCAATAATGTATTTAAGTTGGTATTAATTTCAAAATCTTGCTAGCTCTGCAATACAAACAATTCACGGAGAACTAATTGTTTCCATAAAAGTTGTTGGAAATAGAAAAGGGGCTGACCTTCATGCCAAGGGGACTTACTGACTCCAGTCCCAACTCTTTTTCACTTATGTTCCCACAGGTTATACAGGTAAGACCTGACTGGGATTTTTAACAAAAAATATGGGCTCCTGACCATGTGTTTTGGAGGTTTGATCCCAAGTGGAGAGAGGAAAAAGGAGGAGCACACAACGCCTGGCTTGGTCTGGGGGCTGCTCCTTAGCAGAGCTGCTCATGAGCGGCAGAATAATGTTGTACAAGATCAGCTTGAAACAGTGTCAAGCTGTGCCTGATCAAAATTTCCTGTTTGCCTCCTTTCTTGAATTGATGCCACATTCCTCTTACTAAGGCAGAAGACATTCATCCATTTAAGTGCAGGGAGCCTGGACAATTTACTCTCACTGCCGATTTGGCCTTAAGCATTTTTACTCCCCATCTCCAAAGAAATGAGAAATGGTTCTGTTTGGTTTAGCAGGCTTATGTGAAAGATAGATCTGACCTATTGAAAATATTTGACTTTTTTTGGTAAAAACACAACTGATATTTTGACATGACTGAGCACAAATCAGACAACAATAGCTGAAGTTGATAAAAATGTAAAGGCTTTTGTTCCGAGCTTGACAAAGGCTGACAGAAAAATTAAAGGACAGAGTGATAATGATGGATGGCCCTTGCTGTATTTTGACTGAGAAAGAAAGAAATTTTAAGTGGTAAACTGAACTGAGTGATGACCTACCTGGGAAACAATCTCACTACTCTGTGCAAAATTTAATCAGTCTGTGGTATGTAGCACTAAATAATTTAGCAAGGTTTTAAATTCAAAGGGAGCTGCACTTACCCTTATTCTAAGAAAACGGTATTGAACAAAAGGATCATTCAGCTTGAATATCATGTGCCAATAGCTCCTTAGCACTTAGACTGAATGATCCTGAACGCTCATGGACATGAGGTCAAGGGGTTCTTTTTACTAATTGATTCAGATTTATGAAGCTCTGAAATGGCAATTATGTGCTTGACATTTTTGCTAGCAAATCAGATGTCATTAAAAATATCCAAATCCTTTTAACAAAAGCTCCATGTAGATCTATATCACTAGTTATAGCATGAGAGACTTCTGGTGAATGAGTTCATATTGGAAGACATACAGCTGGGCTAAAATGGCTAGGCAGCCTAGAAGGAAAATAAAATAAATTCACATGGTCCCATGGTTGTAAGACATTTCATGTGCCTGTAGATGATACTACACTTTAGATGATGTGAGACATTTCATTAAAGTTTGATTAAACATAATTTAGTTGCACAGTCATGACAGAGAAAAAACCCCAAGTGCTAGGAAATACTACAATTTTAATCCTGCTTTTCTTTCCTCCTGAGTTAGGAACTGGTAAGAACAATAGTTTTCTCTTCTTACAGAAAGTTTTATGGTTTGGTGGTTGGTTTGTGGTTTCTTTGTTTTCTTTTCCTCCTATTTCAAAAGCAATAGGTTTCAGTAGCAAATGAAGCAGGAGGAAGTATTTTAAGTTACAGTAAAAAAAAGACTATTTCCATCTGTTTTCAAAGAGGCAACTAAAAATTGGAATCTGCACATCCCTGAACCAAATTCTGTCCTTAGAAAGCTTGAGAATATAACTCAAAAGAACAAAGCCTATTTCAGCATTAGTACTTAGTACTGGCAGTATGGTGTCATCCCAAATCACTTAAAATGAGGGCCTGATATCACACCATGGCACATTTTTACAACACATGCTCTTACCAGAATTGCTTATGACAAAATAAAAAATGTGATGAATATGAAAAAAACAAGGTGTAGTAGCAAGTTATTTCTGATTATGCCATCTCATTTGACACTGAAATATGAAGAAAAAGCCAGCTGCCCTAAATTGTCTCGAAACAACTCCTCCAACAAATGAGTGAGTATCTCATTTATTTTGTGCACCAGAGCAACAGCAGGACTCACAAAGACTACGGGTGTGTGAAAGGGTGATTTCCCGCCAGTAAAGCAGGTCAGGCTCAGGACAGGTGTGGGAGCTGTCAGAAAACAAGCAGTTGTGGATCTCAGGCAGGTGACAAGAAAAAAGCAGTGCAAAGGAAGTGTCTCAGTGTGTTAGGAAGGACATGGTTAAGTTCTCAGGGCTGAGAGCAGTGATCAGCTCTGCGACTTTTCTCCTCCCTCAAGGTGCATCTCTGCAGACTCAGGCCATCTCTCAGCACTGTTGTGGGACCCTGGGTCATGTGGAAGGGAAGGGTATTTATGTAAAACTCACTTCTGCCACCTTCCAAGGGGACTCTAATAAGCAGAGCTTGCTGAGCAGAGGCAGCTCCACCCTTCCCCTTGCACTGATCCGAATTTAGGAGGCACTGGGACTATGTGTTCTATAACGCTCATGAGTACTTGCTAAAATTCAAAGAGTAGCAGCAAACATAGAAAAAAAGGGCTTTTTCTTTCTCATATTTCTTTTTTTTTTTTTTTTTTTTTTAAATGGATAGAAAAACATGACCTTTCTGCACAGCACAGATGTTGCCACAAACACAGCTTTGTCACCTGGAGTCGGTTGCACACACAGTTGGTGGAGCTGCACACAGGGACCCCGGGAAACCTGAACCAAGCATTTCACAGGGAAGCATCTAACACGAACATTTGAGGATTGCACTGGTGGCTCATAGCTTTCAAAAGGTCGGGTTCGACCTTTAAAGCCCTCAGTGCTTACTTTAGGGATCATCTTGCTCCCCACAGCACTCCACTGAATTTGCTATCAGCAAAAGCACTCTAGCTGCAGCTCCCCTGGAACAGAAAGACAAGTTTGCAATGAAGGCCCTGAGATGCTGGAACACGCTCCCATTTCCCCGTCCGTCAGACTCGTTGTTTGTCACCGGTCCAGCCATTTAAAAAGCTCACCATTCTTGCTCTCAGGGAAGCAGAAGAATAAAAGGTGACATAATGTAGGATCTCCCAACACATTTACCTATTGCTGTTCAGTTTTGGTGGGGCAGATAATATTAAGTGCAACATTTGTACTGTAGAAAATGAGTACGCTGTAATGTGTTATTTCCTAATTTCTGCCTGTGCTAAAACCAGGTGATACACAGAGAACATAAAAGGATACATTTGATAATAACTTAACTAGATGACTGGACATTGAAGAATATATTAGTACAAGAAAAAATTATATTCTCAATTAGGCAATTCTTTAATACTGAAGAATCTGTTTTCAAGTACTCTAAGTTTTACTTTACTAATGCTTACTAGTGCAAGATTTACCTCTAAGGACAAATCAAACCAAGTATTCAACAGAAAGGCTAATCTCCCATGTTCTGGAGTTATATAAATATAATACAGACTTCAAATTACAATTTACTTTAGCAGTAAAGTGTAAGACCTAATTTTTTCCCAAACTTAGCATGAGTTTTGCTAGCAGTTAAAAAAAAGTCCTTTCCAATTAAAGAGTAGTAATAATAATAAAGGCTATTATTTTAAAAGAGTCAATCTCTCTTGTATAAAAGCTCACCTTTCTCATTAGTTACAAATACTGCACTGGGCAAATCACTGAAGCTTATGCAACTTGCCTTAAAGAAATTAGTTAAATTTGCAGAGTATGCAGGAGGCTAAGGAAATTAATTTTGTAATTCAACATTTTAAATAAAAAGGTAGTTTTAGAGCATTGTTTGAGAACACAGCCTGAAATGAAGAAGCTTTACCTATAAAAAGGCATCTATGTATGTCTTGATCTTGTTCACAACCCTACATTAATAAATATATACACAGTAAAGAATGGATCTCTGCCTTGAAGATTTGTAAGGTCATTATTTGGACAGTACAGACCAAATGTTAGGGAAAAAGAGGTAGCATTATTCCCATTTCACAGCTGGGGAAATGAACACAGAAGAATTAAGTGGAATGTCTTAAATTTTACAGACTTCTGAGACTGACAGGGGAGTTCAAAACAGATCTCCTGAGGCTCATTTCAATCTTCTACTAAAAAACCCCCCAAAAAATCAAAAACACAAAGGAAAACAAAACCTCTCTCAAAACTGCATTTAAAAAAGCAGTTGTCCTTATACCTGCAGTGCCAATTTCACTGCATTCAAGACAAAATGTTACCACAAAAGCCACCAAATATCTTGCTTGAATAAAGCCAGCATGATTTTCCCCCACTATTAATATGGTGTTCTAGGCCCATTGCCACTGCTTAAAAAATCACATTAGGCTGTAATGTTCATTTTTATTCTTTTTAAGTAAACAGACAAGCCATATTTCCTTGTTTTTCCAAGGCATAAAATAGGACCATTCAAAATTAAATGAAATAAAGTACCAGCAGCTGGCCCTTGAAAACCTATGAGGAAAAGCTAATGCACGACACAAATTCAGACACCAGCAGCCTTGAACAAAGATGACAGCTTTCCCTGAATGACACTTGACTCTTTCTGCACACACAAAAAAATAAATTAAAAAAGCTCAGCCAGAATTGCACTGAGAAGAAGAAAGAGGTCAAAGAGAATTTTCCCAAATTTCCCTGTTACGGAGGCATGTGTTGAAACTAAGTGGAGGCAAACAGATTGCTGATCTCTATTTTATTACAGTTGCTACTTTCATTTCTCTGAGAAATTCAGGACAGATCACTGAAATCGCTTAAACAACTCAAAACTCACTTCAATAATTTTAAGGTTAGTAAAAAGAGATAGCAGAGAATGTCATTTATTTTAAATGACTTTATTTCAAAATATAATCAGAGGGGTCCAAGACTAATCTGAAACACTTTATCACAGTGGCATAGCTGTATCTCAATGAAAATCACCTTGGGAAAGCGAATGGCATCTTTGCAACCTAAAACATAGATTATTGCACTTCATTGCACTGTCTTTGACTAATATAATTAATTCTCACGTTCCTATCACCAAAGTACACTACATGAGAAAATAAGGCCCTATCTTTCTAGCTGTCAACCTGTAATGCTCTTTTCTTGCTCAAAAGAGTTCTACACATGTGGTCGAATTCCTGTCACGACTCTTTACCCTTGTATAACACATAACCATGGATAGTGGGATAAATGCAACATAGTCAAGACTTAATTTTGTTAATATTATCCAGCTTGCCATCAGGCTGGTAGATATTTAGTGCCTTAACTATTAAGCCATCAAATAGGATAATTCACCAGCAGAATGTCACAGTATTTTTTTTTTATGAAGAATGCTTGATTGTATTGCTAATTTATTTTAAACAAAATAATATACAAAGCAGAGCAAAGAGGTTTCACTTCCTGCCATCCAGAGCTCTCCTCAATCAAGCACCAAACTAGCACTTCAATATGTCAGGGTCCTTCAACTCCTCCCTGCCTCCCACCAATCAAGGATTACGGATCCTGCAGTAAATGTAAAACACAGAAATCACTGGGGAGGGGGGGAAACAAAGCCACTAGTGCAATGGTCCACAGTAATATCTAAAGAATAAAACACTTTAATGACAGTTTTACCCTGCCAAACTTTTTTCTGTGCTTCCTCCTCTCCTTTGGTTTGTTTTTGTCTTTGCTTGCCATGAGGATTAACATGGGCTGTTCCAGCTGAAAGATATACCCTCCTCAGGCATGAGGCTACCAAGAAAAAACAATTTTTATCTTCCAGGGTGTATGTGGGGAGTAAACTTCCCAGGGTGTATGTGGGAGCTGTGTGGATACCAATGAAGGAAAAGTAATGAAAATGCACATCTAAGTATAAAGTAGATAAGGCAAAAAACCCAGGTACTTTGATTCTTCTGCCTCGAGGCCTTGTAACAAAATAAAAGTAATCCTGACTGAAAATTGTTTGGATCACTCTCACAAATGACACATCACCTTCCACCATAACATGAACACCATCAGTTGTAGCTGATACCTGGAGACTAGTTCACAGTCAAGTTTCTTTGAATGGGATTTAGAGCTTTCTTAGTGCTTGGGAGGGAACCGCAGCCTTGTGAAACAAGTCAGGGTGTTGTGGGAGATCCTCGTGTGGCATATTCCAGCCAACTTTATCAGTTTTGGTGGTAATGGCCTTTTTGGTTTGGTTTTGTTTTTTTTTTTTCCCTCCTTGCAACTTGAGAATGGTTTTGAGATACACCCTTACTGCCCTGCTGATTATTTTTTGCTGTCTGTTCTCCTTTCTGTGAGAGACACACAGAGAAAGATCGATGTGATGAGCTTTCCTGAAAGCTGCCAAAAGGGTTTGGAATCCCTGAGACAAAGTCTAGGTGGTTCACAGGAAGGCAGAGTAAGATTCAATTCAGAAAGTCTATTGTAGGATTTAGCAAAAAAAAAAAAGTGACTTTAATTACAAAACAAAGAGAAATTTATTACATTGCATCAAGAATTCAAGAAGTAAGAGCAGGAAAAAATAGTTTGTGATTGCAGCTTAGAAGATTCCGTTTTGGAGGAGGGGCTAAAGACACTTCAAGGTCCCAACACAAATTTTGATGGAACCTATGCTGTGAAGAAAGATTAGGAAGACTTATAAAATTTAAAAGATTTTTTTAAAGATTTTTTTCTTCAGGAAAATTTCAAATTTTTGTCAGTATGATTTGATTTTTAGTTGAAAGAATACTGAAAACAAGTGGGGAAATACCTTATTTGCTGTAAGGAAAATGCTACTAGAATACTGTAAGAAACATTTGATTGAATATCTTTTTCCTTTATAGAATACAGAAACGCAGGCTAAGATAAACTCTAGAAAAAAATTACCATAATTAAAATTTCAAATAAGAAAAATAGAATAATCAGTACTAATAATTATTAACATCAAATTATGAATGTTAGAACTATTAATGGCTTGAGATAAGCTAAGTGTCTACTTTTCTCTGAGCCTCCATACTCTTCCCATGTGATCAGAGACCTTAGATATGAAAGTTTTCAAAGGTCTGTTTTTTTGCAGAAGCTTTCCCTGCCCCTCTCGGTCTCCAAAGCATTTTTACCTATTTCCATTTGGTCAGAACCTTCCCAAGGTTCCCAATCTCAGCTGGAACTGAGCACAGTTCTGATGTATCACCTAGCATTAGTTGTCATTTTAAGCAATATCAGTAACTAGAGTACCATTTTTTTCCTTGAATTGAGTGAAAAACTGAGCAACCTATTCTCAAAACAAAGGTGAGTTAAAGAAGCACCACAGAGAGAGATAGGGACAGGATACCCTTATTTGCATTCCACAGCACCTAATGGTGCAGGAAAGATTTCAGCTTAGAAAAATCACTAAGTCACATTAATATTATCTTTATAGTTTGAGTTTTGTGAATAATAAATGATTTAGATGGAAACAGAAGATCATTAGCAACTGTTAGCCTATAACTTTATCAGCAGCCTCAAGTGAAATTATTCAGTTAGCAGTTATATTTTCTTCATGAAGATTGCACATGATCTTCAGAGGCATGGTAATTTTACAATCTGACTTCTCAAACAGAAAAGCTCAGATGAAGTAAAGTTCAAGAAAACTGGGGGTATAAGCAGTAGCAAAGTGTGAAGTACAGAAAAGTTAGAGAGCAAGCTTTGCTACTGCAGCAAATCACTGATAATAAACTCGACAGCACCATTTCAGAAATACATGGCACTGAAGGTCAGAAAAACCAGTTCTCAGATAAAGCAAGAGTAGTAGCTCTAGTTCAAGAAGTACTTCATTTTATATGCTCTACCCATATACAAGCACCCAAAATATTAACTTTATGCACTTATTGAGTATGGACAAATAAAAAAATCCCTCATTATAACTCAAAACAAACACAAAACCTTTTCTTTTTCAGGAATCACATAAGAAATTCCAATCAAGAACTATCACATTTGCCAATTATAAGTATACACAGCAAATTAGATATTTTCAAGAGCTGTGTGTTATTAGAGACATTTTTCAAAACTACAGGCTTTTAGAATACGTATGACATCAATTCAAATAGGAATGAACCACATATATTAGAATATATTGTTAGAGGTTGGACCTGGAGAGAGATTTGCTGCTGAGTAAATGCTCTGGGTTCAATTATTTCAATGAGCACTCCAGTAAGGAATAAAAATAAAATAAAAAAAAAATAAATAAATAGAAAAAATTTAAAAAGATTCTTCCATATGTTATCTAACAAAATCACTTTATTTTATTTTCAAAGGTTTTTTTAAATTAAAAACAGTATTTTAACGTAAAAATGTAGAAGTGCCAAACATATTCCCCAAAATGTTAGTGTGGTTTGGAATGTTATTTACTTGACCTTTCCAAAATAATTTTAAGCTTATCTGGAAAAAAATTTGTATCTTATTTTTCTAAAGTCACCATAAATGAAGAAAGATCAGTTCACGCAGCTCAACCATACACCCCATTATTCAAGTATTTATCAACAAAAAGCAATTTCAAAGTAGCTGCCTTGAGAGCGTTCAGGGATAATAGCTGGACAATTCATCCATAAAATTAAGCCAACGATTCCACCATAAGTTTCTTGACAGACTTTTCATACCTGAAAATGTCAGCTAAACACTATTCTTCTTTAATCCAATAACAAAAGCTGTATTATGCAATGATTTCTTAATTCATCTGGCTGTGTTGTGCTTTAAGGTTTGGACCACATCTTCTGGAGAAGTCAAATTTAATAATATGATAATTATTTAATAGCTTAATGTCATTTTAGAACATCGATATATATGCAAAATCAAGACATTTCAACACAATCTGAAGGGCTATGCTTTGAAGAATAACATATGTATGAAATTCTCAGGGTGTTTATAATTCTACCTTTAACATAGCGTTTTAATGACTCACTTTCTTAGGCCTGACACAGTGTAACCTCGCTCCTCCTCACTTTGATTTTTGCTAAAACTATCCAGCTGATGTGGATTTCAAAGGATATGATGATGATGATGAAAAAAGAGATCTCTTCCTGGATAATTTAGCAGACTCTGATTGCTTTTGCTTGTGGGTATGTATGCATGCATGCATGGTGGGGAAGTGGAAGAGAGAAAAAAAAAGAGATAGTTTAGGGGGAAGGAAGGCTTTTGAGAGTGTCTTCAAGAGCATTGTTTTATTTATTTTTCATCAGAAAGCTCAGGCTCCTCTGTCTCTGAGTCTCTATCATCTTCTTATAAGATGGGAATAGGAAAAACTTTTCACCTTTGTTTTAAGGACTCAAAATTGAGACTTCCTTCTTTTAATTCAAACACAGATATAAAAAAGCAAAATCTCAAAACTGAAAGGCACAGGTATTCAAATGCATTAATTTTATAATTATGTCCTAAGATGTCTTCTGAGTCCCACATTCCTGATATGCCTTGATAGCTAAAAGGGCAATTTTGTGGTTTTTTTAACCAAAATTACCCACTATTGTAGCCATAAATGTAATTATCGTTACATGACAACACAGGTCTCCACACTTCTCTTTTCTCAAAGCCCAAGCTTTGTTCACCCAAAGGTGGGATATTCCCAGAGGCAAAGAAAGTGTTTTCTCCAATGTGTGTGTAAATGAGACATTTCAACTCAGAAACTTTAAAGCAGGAAACTTTAGAAATTATCCTGTTATCTCTCTTTTAGTCTTAACACCAAAACAGAGGGCAACAAGATTACTGATGAGCTTGCTGCTCCACGTGGATGCTGTTTCCTTTCCTTCCCACCTCCCCTCTGCCCCTCTAGTGAATATTTTTTATGTGTTTTTTGATGTATGGTTATGATGATGAGGTGTCCAAAAGCACTACACAAGATTTATCAGAGTTCTCTAGTGAAAACATTTGCAAATCAAAAGATCTATTGCCTATTCAGTAAGCTTAGTTTTCCAAGAAAGCAGAAAATATCCTCACCTCCTTGGTTTTCTTTCAATTTGCTGTTCGACTCAGTTTCTACTTTCTTGGAGAGATTTGAAAAGAAACTTGTATAAATTTAAAAGTGCACCACGCTGGAATTATGAGTGGCCACAGAAGATGAGCCTTTATATATGTATTTGGAGGTAGCATTTAATAAACCAAGGTGTCTGGTGCAGATTTGGTATAGGCCATTTACCAGATGTGGAGAACAATCAATCACAGAGATTTAAAACTGGAATAAAAATGAAGAAAAAAGGTGAAAAAAAGACCACTAAAGAAAGAGAGTGGACACAAGGGACAGGAATCCAGGAAATGCAGAGTTTAAGATCATAACTAATGAGAAAATGAGACCAGGGTGGAAAAATCTGAGAATCTACTGAAGGGAAGCAGCACAAGTACAAAAGTGATTTGAATTGCCTGCTTCCAGGACAAACAGCAAGAGAGGCCAAACAGCTTGTAGAGTTGGGAAGAGAAGAGATCAAGCAGCAGGCTTAAACAAACAAAAGAGAATACTTTTCCCTCAAAGCACGTAACTCAATTCAGAAACTTGTTGCCACAGGTTACTGTGAAAGCTAAGATGACAAATGTTTTGAAATGGGACTGGACAAGCAGGTGGAATACAAATAATGTTATAGTTAGGAAAGGTGCAGTGGGACCTTTGGTCTTACACACTGTAGGAGATCTTCTGTTTGAAAGCACATTCCAAAATACTAATGAGGATGTAACTCGGTCTTTCAGCTGCCTTTATTTGCAAGAAATAGCTTGCCTAAGAAAAAAGTACGAAATAGAGAGGCTGAAGACAAAGGAATATGTTATGACCCTTTTTATTATTCAGAAATACTAAGTAACTGGCTCAAATGCTTTGTATGTATAATATGGGCAATATTATGTATGTAATGTATCTATAATTGGGGCAGTAAGAACTGCCTTGACCATCCACAGCTGCTGATTCATATTAATTTCCATATTGCTCTTCTAGAGAATTGCTACATGACACATTATAGCTCTGAATATTTCAATTAATTTAATGCTTGTGTATAAATTGGCATATCAGGATATTTCACCAAGGTTCTCCATTTCAAATAGGTCTGCAAATTGTCAAATGCTGCTGTTGCCATTAAGAATGTTTCTCAATGATGTGGACTTGTGTCACTCACTGCAATGTGTTGATGAACTAAGTCTTCAGCAGTGACCTCCAGAGGTTATGAACTACTCCTACAGAAATCACAAGTGTATCTTCAGTTTGATTATTATGGACCACCTCCTTCCTCTACTCCAGCTAAGTCAGTGCACTCATTACCTAAGCTTTGCAAGTAGAATCTATGTTTTTGGACTGAGCAACATGAGTCTGACAGTTTGCTCTGTTTGCTGATGATTAATGACAAGTATTTGGACAAAGGTAAACAAAAATTCTTAATAAATTGGAAGAGAGTGAAAATTGCCTGGGGCACATTACCAAAGAAAGGGTGTAATATATCTAGCCAGAATGTGCACTTCTAAAGCACCAGGCTTACCAATTAGAATACAGAAATGACAACAGCTACAGGCATTAAAGCTTGTGCCTTTGTTACTGCAAGAGACAAATGTTTGAGCAAACTACGTCTTGCCTTTGTACTTCTGCCTATAAACTCTGACTTTGTGCCCACCCTCCTGCTTCACAAAGTATTTTATGACATTCATTATTAACAATAAATGTTAAGAAAAATTAAATTAGCAGACATATTGATTCAGCAAAGCAGCATGAGTATATTTAATAGTCCATGCCGATAACTTTATTCAAATTTGTTCAGTTTCTCTGAAGTCCGATTTCTTTAATTATACTGCAAATCTAGAATGATTTTTTATGTTATCAGACACTAATTGCATTGGACAGATTGCCATTCATCGCTTATAGCAATATGTATTTCCAGTACTGTCCCTTAACATCAAAACAGTTTTAACTCATCATCACTTACTGTAGAAAAAATACTACTTTTCTGTATAATTTTGTGTCTAGGTTAGTCCAGTTAAAGGCATGAGACACTCTTTGCTTGGTTTGTATAATTAATATATATAAATACTTTGCTTGCCTTTAACTTCTAATTATGATAAACTATTCCTTCCATTTTTAGGCAATCCTCTCTCTACACTAAAGCTGTCTAAATCTTCTCTCAGTTAGGAAGATAACTTAAGGAACTGACAGAATTATTAGATTGAGTACCACTGAGAGGGGGATTTCATAGGGGGAAAAAAAGAATAGAAGCCAGATGAAGCTTTTATAACATTAACAAACAGAAAGACAGAAAATCTGTCAGAGTAGAAGTGAAGAAAAGGAAAAAAATGTAGTCCACATCAGAGTATACATTAGAAAAGAAAAGCTCTGAATCAGGCTGCACTCCCTTGCCTCTGCAGAGGATACCTTCCATTGATGTCCTCTGTTTCCTCACATGGAAAATCTGGCATGTACTTCTATTAGAAACCTAACATTCAAAGTAAGAAGGCATACTTATGGGATAAATTAATTCTAGCAAAGAAGTAGGACAAAAAAATTACATCAACACATTAAGCACAGGGGAAGGGATGAGAAATCAAAGGATGCTTCCAGATATATTTAGGAAGATAAAAAAATACATCTTCTATTAAATGGAAGGATGCATCTCAGAAAGTGATAAAAAGTAGGTTTTTTAGCCCCCAGAGAAATAGAGAGAAAATATTGTATAATTTGGGGAGGATTATGTTTCACTAGAGACATTCATGAATATAATGAGCTAAAGAAGGGATAAGGCTGCTTAAATTGATCTATACAACTGATTGTTCTACACTTGATAAAATAATTGTGTCAGTCTCCTCTGTACTTAAAATAAACCTAACAGCTCTGAAATGCAGTAAGTTGTTAAGCACTAAATATCATCTCATACTCTGTCACATTACTCTCATTGTTTCAGAAACCTCGGAAGCACCTGACATTTACCTTCTCTAGTTCCAACACTGGCATTGAAGAAATGCAATTAGGAAAACTCTGGTACTCATAACAGAAGAGGTCAGCAATGAGGGAGCTAAACCTGATAATGTGCCTAATGTGCTGCCAAACATAACAGAACACCTCCCTGATAATGAATGATTTTACGGGCTGCCAGGAAGTTGTTGCAAGATAATCAGACTGACAGGGGGGCACGCCACCGCGAGAAAGACACATAGGAAATGATGAAATATTCTTTGGTAGAGGTGTATTGCAGAGTCATCACTGATGGGAAAAAAATCTTACTGTTATCAAAGGCCACATTTTCAGAAATAATCACATAAGTAAATTGGGCAGAAAAGACGAATCACAGAAGTTTCAACATAGGGTAAACGCAGAAGCCATTATCTCATCAAAGGCAGTGCACTTTGTGCCTGCAGCCAACAACCACCACATCACCACCTCCAGGATGTAAAAGACATTTTTTCTTTTTCTCTTCTTGTGGTAACCAATGTAACTTGAGGTTAGAGGGTTTCGTTTTTCTGCTTGTCTTTAATACAGAAATACTCACGCAGCGGCACAGGCTCTGTGTTCCTCATGCAAAGACCTTCTCCTTACTTGTGCCACTAATTCTACATAAACTAGCAGTGAACTTTAAGAAAAATGAAAAGTAAACTAAGGGTTTCTTTTGATGAATGACATTCCATCAACAGTGCCAATAAATAGCTCCTTACTGAAAGCAGCACTTATTAGAAGTTTTATGCCAAATACCTAAAGGCAGGATAAACCTTGAGTGAAAAATGTTTTTCGAGACCTTACAACCATCAAAGAAACATGTATTTGTTATAACCGAATTAATCATGAGCAAATAAAATCTACATAATTCTCATGTCTATTTACAGACTATAATTTTCATTAGATTTTTTCATTTTATTTTGTCAGTTATAAGAAGTCACATTTTTAAAAAAAATACACACAAAAAAGTACCTCCATGTACTACAGTGGAGCTTCTTCCTTTACATTCACTTAGATTAAAATTCAAATTATGGAAATCATCATCTTCCAGGAATACATATTTGTGATAAGAAAACATCATGTTTTGAGACTGCTAGATCCACACTGCAAGGCTGTATTAAAGGTAAATCCTAATTTTGTATTATAGTTTCTCCTATACTATATCAATCTATTTCACGATCAACTTAGAAGGCAGCTATTCCTTTCACGTGACCCATATTGTTGTCTAATTAATTATGGGAAAAAAAATCAACTGGAATTTAATATGAATCTTCCTTTTCAATTTTATTAGAAGTAGCATAATGAATTAAGGACATGACATAGTTTTGACGATTCATTGTAACCATAGGTCAGATGATGACAAGCTAACTTGTATAAGCTGAATTTTCTCAGTAGCAGATCTCCTGGTCTATAAAAAACTGAACAGAAAACCTCAAACACTCATCTGTCTGGTATTTCTCTTCATATAACCTTTTGTGACCAGCTTTATCTGAACAGCTGGGCCTGAGGCAAGTGTTTTTAAAACAGTACCGACATACTGCAAAACATTTTTACAGGTGCTTACTTACCAAAAAGTTCACAGCATAAGTGACTATATTTTGTTTAAACTGTACGAAGAGAGGCATGGCAACAAAAGAGAGATAACATCCGTCCCACAACTAGGTGACAGCATAAATAGAAGTGCAATTATACTACCGACTTTTTTCTTGCTATTCTTTCTGTAATGACCATAAGCAGCTGACTGTATTGGCTTGAAATGTTATATATGCATTACATGCACTAACAAGAACACACTCACCATGTACTATCAGGACATATTCTGTGCTGTTTCGGCCAATAGGATTTTTTGCTTCGCATCGGTATGTGCCATTGTCTGTTTTGTTTAGGAAACTGATGCTTAGAACCCTGCCATTGACAACCATTCTCTCTGGATCTGGCAGTTCTCCACCGTCCTTTGTCCACAGTACTGGTTCTGGCCTGTTGGAGGATCCAAAGCAATGCATTTATTTAGATACATGAAACATGTATATGCAACATATGCTTCAGAAATAGTAGCATCAGAAACTCATGAGTAGTAACCGACCATCAAAGGGTATTCAACGATAGTTTGAATTACTGGATAGAATGAACTGTCACTATTACAACCTCACCAGGAAAGAAAGTGAAAGAACAAGCAGAGAAAAGAAGAGAAATCAAAAAGGAAGTAGAACAGTACTGGAACAGGCCAAGATCTTTCCTAAGCTAAAAAGTAGGTCTTGCAAGGTTTTAGGGCCCACAGTTTGGCAAGGTGCTTGGTAAGCTAAGTGAAAGCAGCTTTCTGTTTGTTTGATGAACAATGTGGTTCTGTGTGGGTGACAGGAACCAGAAATCATGGGAGCAGGGTGGGTGAGGTACATGTAAGTGATTTGTAAATGGATTCTCAAATTATTTAGGCTATTCACATTCACAAGTACACTCCCATGTGCTGAGGATTTTCCCTGAACCGGGCTTATCAGTCTCAAAGCAGCACATCTTACACACAATCTAAATTTGTTTCTGTTGCTGCATTGTGTCACAAACCATCCCTTTTCCCGCCCTTTCTGCATCCTTCCCTCAAATAATTGCCTGCTACACGTTATCACAAGTGATGTAAGATTTCACTTAAAATCCCGGATTTCCTTCTTTTATGAAACCTTTCCTCTTATGCCTCATGCACTTGAGTCAACCAGGCCAAAAGCAATGCACTGGCAGTGATAACCCCCTAGGCAAGTTAAGGGCACCACAGAGAAGGGAACTGACCATCCTGCAGATTCACAGATTCACACCTTCCCACTGGCAAGTGATACTTGAATCTTTCCTGAAGACTCTCAAGAAGCTCCCTAGTTCAGATTTGCCTAACAGACAGCGGGATGTATTTATTACTGCTATGCAGTCTTCATTCACAGGTAACAAGATATACTTCCAAATTTACATGAGGCAAATCACCAAAAATGCAGACTCGTGACTGGGAATGAAAGGTTGGCTTCCTGAATCCTGTCTGTGTCACAAGCAGAGCATCTCAGGCCCTTAGAAACTAATCACTCAAGTAAGATATATCACAGCCTGTGGGTTCACTGATACCTTACTTGTAGCTGGTAGCTTTGTGCACTGTAACCCAAATATCAATCTCTTTTGGGTACATTATTTAAGTGATTTCAGTCCGAAGCTGTTCTAGATTGGCACATATATTTGGTAGGGAAGTATTACATTATATTATCCTATTGAAATATGCAGTTGTATGACTAAGTAATGAAACAAAATATGATACAGTGTTATGGTCACTAGTCTTACTCAAGAAATAGTTCATTACATTAATTTGAAGCAGGTGTTCAAAGCCTATTAAATTTAATAAAGTGTTAAGAATAAGAATTAAACCTAAATACTTAAGGAGAAGCATTTTGTCAAAATGTGGCCTAATGATTTCAACAACATGATTTTCTTTTAAGTTAGGCAAAACGTGAAAACAGGGAATTTTTCTGAAATGCACTTACCGCTATATAATTCATTTAACTCTTTAAAGTAAAAATACTGTGGGTCCCTTCCAATTTGCAATATCCTGTGAACATCTGAAACATTTATCTTGAAACGTAACAGATTTATACATGTTTTAGTGATATTTGTTTGACACCCCGCTAAAACATCATTGAACTTAGACTGGCTGTTCTCTGAAGTTATGACTTTTTTCGGAAAATCATATACCCAGAGAATAAAGCAAGGATTAAGAACTGTTGGTATAATGGGCCTTATTTATACCTCACCATAAATATGTCATAATACTCCTCCTAAGTGCACTTTCATGAACTGGTATCTAAATGCACATGACAAATAACATACACACCCTCTTTCTGCTTAGTGTGAGCAGAGACTCTCGATGTCCACGCTGCTGCAGAAACATTGCCCTGCAGAGTTCCCAACATCAGGGTGTGATTTGCTTTGATGTGTTAAGGCGGATTTGTTCAATTTTCTAGCAAACTCCTCATTGTTTCCCCTTTACCAGCTCACTGTGAATCTGCAATCCCAGGAGTGGAGACTCTGAAGCACTTCTGCTGCAATGTGCACCATTACCTGCACAAATGGCGTGTTAAAGCAACTTCTGTGCAGTGGTAATTTATGGAACTTACGTTTTAAATTGAAACTAGATGGCGTATCCTAGGGGAAAACCCATAGGATAACAAATAAGTATGAAATGGAGACTTAGATATAAATTATTCAGGGGCTCTGTCACATTGTAATATACCAGCTGTAGCCTTACACAGAGCACTTAGCTGTGGTTGCAAAATGATGTGCGGCAGAAAAATCATGGCTTAGAGAGAGGTAGATCTGCATGCTGTGGATGTTGGGGAAGCTGCTAATTAACAGTTAATATTAAGCCATCCTGTGCTGTATTGGTGGAAGCAGCAGGACAATTCCTGGGCAGCAGGCCCATAGTCAACACATCCTGGTCACTGGGCACAGCTCTCAGGTACGATGGTGCCTAAAGCAGCAGTCCTGTCACAGCCACAGACTTAAATTTTGCCTGTGCTGCTGGGAAGCTTTGAGACACTCTGGTCTAAATGATTCACTAGTTAGGCAGGAGTGAGCTAAGAACATGAGACATGCTCATGCACCCAGGCCATTGTGCTGCTGTGGTCAGCACCAGGGGATGGCTGTTTAAGGGAAGAACATGAGTACTCCCCTTTTCTGTGGTCCATTCCTCCTGCACTCTGCCAGCACTCACAATCATTCTGTCAGGGATGCTGGAGGGCACATATCTTGTTCTCTTTTGTACTTACTTGATATTTAGACCTGTTGCCTATGAATGTCACTAATATCTTTTGGAATCTGCTTATAATGTCCATCAACCCAGCCTCCCGTAGGAATGAATTTTGGAAGTTCCCTACCTGCTATGCAAAAATGTATTTACTTTTATCTGTCTTACACTGATTTCCTAGCAGTGGCAATGAATATTGCAGGATATGGTAAGTAACAGTTCTGCATATTATAATCTTGTTATAAGTTATGACA
The DNA here is from genome assembly GCF_003945725.1 of Corapipo altera. Lineage (NCBI taxonomy): Eukaryota > Metazoa > Chordata > Aves > Passeriformes > Pipridae > Corapipo > Corapipo altera. The sequence goes on along the minus strand of NW_020884934.1, from coordinate 1,917,572 downwards.
GCCTTGTACTTAGCAGGCCCCTCTCTCCCCCTCTTTCTCTGTTTGAATTTGATACATTCTGAGATTGTCAGCAGGGGAAAAAAAAATTCAAAAAGAAAGGGCAAAGAAATTTTAACTTTAGAGCATATTGGCTGTTCTTTGATAATTGCCTTGGTACCTTCATTGTCCAAAGTACAAACGCAGCTGAAACACTAATGGGGAAGCTTTCCTTCTCTGACACAAGGCACAGACAAGTTCAAAGTCCCCGTAGTTTATCCTGTTAAAACACTGGTGCAAACCCAGATAGAGGTTTTTTTCTCTTAGCCAACATTTTGACTTAGGTTTGATACACTAAAACACCTGACAAATATGTACACTCCTTAATATCGCAGATTTTTCCTCATTGCACAAATCTCTAACACTGCAGAATTTCAGTGCTTTTTCTCATACTAATGGGCTGCTATAATGCTATCTATCCCTGCATGGACTGGAACAAATAGGGTGTCCCCATGCCTTGGGTTTGCTCTTACTTCAAGTTGAATCACACTTAGCCATTCAACACCTATTTTTCTTCAGACAATCCTGAAAATATCTTCCTCTGAGCCCAGCCCCTATAAAATCAGAATAAACACTTCAGCCACTAATGCAATTGCACACTGCTCCCTTCACACGTCTCCTGGCACAAACAAGCTCACTGACCCGCTCTGTCCTGACAGGAACACACAGCCTGTTAGTTACAATACACTAACCCAAAGAACTAGTCTGTCCTCCCTTTTCTGCTGCATTGGAGAAGAGCTGCTTTTATATATCTGCGATTTAATCCCTCCCATGTGGACGTGGTTAAGTGGAAATGAGCTGTGCTACCACTGAGACCCTGCACTGGGTTGAAGGAGGTAGCAGAGCTGAAGCACCAGGGTGCTGTTTGCTTCCCCAAAACACAGCTCTGCTTCTGGCTTACCCATACTAATTTGCTCCCGGTGTGACACCTTTTAAAACAAAACCAAACAAATTAAGCATGCTGTACTGATGAAATACTTTCACAGACACAGCTCAACTGTGGCAGCCCCTGATATTTCTTTGACTGGTACGTATTGCTTTTACTGATTTGACTTTGCATCAGCTGCTCATGGTGGCATTATCAGGACTGTGTTAAACAGAAAGAAACCAGAGATACCAATCACAAACATTATGAAAAGTAATGTCTCTGCCTGCCCCCCAAGAAATCTAAACTCTCTACTTCCTCTGTTGAACTGTTAAATGGGCTTAGATTTCATTATACGTTTCATTATGTTTAATCCTAACAGAAAAGCCCAGAAGCATTCAGTGACTGACTTATAAAAGGCAACTGTTTTTTAGGATAAATAAATGATTTCGTTGCATGTCTTCCCATTAGCCTCAAAACGTGACATAAAAAGCAACAAATTTTGGTATTATTTCCCAGTCAAACTGAAATGAGACTCCAATGAAGGTATCAAAACACTGGTGTGAAGTTGCACAATGACTCATGTTTTATACTGTGGAACAGGAGTTTTCTTGCAAGCAATTGAACAAAGAATTTGTAAATAGAGCAAAATTTTTTTCTAATCTTGAGGTTAAGAAAACTTTTTTTTCCAAAATAAGTCAAAGAGAAAGCTAAGGGTAAACTGAAATGTGTTGGAAAAAAAAATGTTTTCAAAACAAAAGATTTGTTTAGAAAAGAACACGTGGGCACTGATGCCTTTTCAACAAGTGTTTCCATAACATGAAAGTCAACAGTTATATTTACATCCATATTAATATTTTCTTTTTATAACTGTGGCCTTTAAAATTACACAGTAATATTTTAAAAAAAAATTGTTTACTTTCCATCCCTTTCTCCATCCTTAACCAAAGGACTGTGATGTTTCAGTGCTTTCTTATAAATCCTCCTTTCTAGCCGTATTTTTATATCTAACTATGACAGTTAACTTACCCTTCATTTAAAAATAATACATATATCTGTTGTATTACCTCTTCTTTCTGAACAAAGTGAATTTGTGCAATGCAATTCAGTTACACTTGGAAGGTTTTGGCTCTATTCATTTTTTTTTGCCCTTTTCTGATTTTTGTGTACAGAAAGGTCATGTACAAAGTGTTCTTCACTGAGACCTTAGTAAACAACACTTGGATAAGTTACTGGCCCTTAGTAATAGCACAGGATAACCTTTCTGTTTCCAAAAGATCACACTCAAAAAAAACAAAACCAAACCCAAAAAACCAGACCAACAACAACAAAAAAATGTCACCTTTTTGCATATTAAGTCTCACTGAGGATATTACCATATTATCAACTGGGGATCTAAGCATCCTGTCAAAATTTTGTAGCCAGTGTGGGTAAAAATAAGAAGGATGGAAGAAGAATTTGAGGAACACTAAAAAGACAACTACACTCATTATTTGAGTACAGTTCTCTCAAACAATACCTTTTACTTCTCTAAACAGGGTTACACTTGTATTCTCTGAAATCTATAAAACCATAATCTAGTGGATATGTTCAAATGAGTAATGGAAAAGGTATCACAACATTTATCAGAGTGTTTCTTGTTGAAACCGTGCTGCAAAGTTAAAAGTCATCTAAGGGAATGATTGCTTTATTAATTGGAAACATAGTTTCTCTGTATCAAGAAACTGGGTTTTTAGCTTTGTCAGTTAATCATCCAGTTCAAAGTCTAAACCCTGAGGGAACCTCTTGTTTATATAAAGCCTCAGTCTGATGAGTCATTTTGGGATGAGCTGTTTTGGGAGTATTTCATTTATCAAAAACATCAATACCCACAGTCACTAGTCTTTCATAAAAGGGTTGGATAGATGGTTTTTATTTTATGAGATTAGAACTGTCTCTGATTCTGTAGCTCTGCAAAGCCTGAGTAACCTTCATACAGTGTTTTTCTCCCCAGAAGAATTAGTAAAGAATATCCTAAGTACCTTTAATGAAGTTCTCTTTTTTTTTTTTAAGAAGGAAGCTTTGAACATCTGAATTGTCTATTATATTTGTCTCTATTTTTCTTTTTAAGCATCTTAGCAGACTAAGAACAGCCTAAGAACATTTATGATGTCCTATACTAACGTTTTTAAAATGGTTCAGAATTAAATTACCAAAATAGATTAAAAATGAGGTGGCAACAAACTATGGATTTCCACTTCTTACATCATAAAAATTTGACAAGAATTTAAGCTATAAAGACAGTAGGAAAACCAGGAAATGCTGAAGACTGTTGCAGTGTATTATGCCTTTAAAGAAGTTGCTTAAATAAGAATCTCAAATGGTGCTAGTATTCATCATTTACAAGAAAAAAAAAGAGAACCCCAAAAATTAGAAGAAAAAAAATAGAGCACAAAAGGAAAGCAAACAATCCAAACCAAACCAACCAAACAAAAAACCCCAAACACCTTCATTCCTTGCCTTTTGTCCTAGATACAGATAAAGCCTTTGTTTTGTTCATCACAACTGTACTTAGGTGACAGACCTCCCTGCTTGTAGCTTGCCTTAGATAAATCCACCTTCACTGGATTACAGGTACTAACAATGTCGATGTGATAGACTAAATTTGCAGCTGAGAGTCCTTATCCCTCAGCAGACTGTGACATCAACTGATTAAAGTGAATCATGAAGAGTCTTTTCAAAGCAAAGATATTTATCCTTTTACCCAAAGATACAAGTATATCTTGTTACAGGGCAAAAGAGTAATTTTTTGCATTCATATTTCCTCCCATCTACACTCCAATCTTTCCTTGCAACCTCTTTTAAGGTTCCTTCCAGGTCAAAAACCTTTGTCTGTAGGAATCTGACTATTATATCAATTATAACTGGAACTTTGAAACGACTTATCTCTAGCTTTTCCTTTTGCGCATATCATGTACCTTCCCCCTCTCATCCTCAAAATGTTTCCTTTGTTAGTCATTTTCAAGAAGACAAGGCAATATCAGACTAATATTCTGAAAAGTGCATAATCCATATATATATATGTATGCATATACGAAGTTTCTTACCTAATTCCTGTATTATTCACTATCCTCTCAAAAAAGTGCAAAAACCCTGCTGTGAATAACATTTTGAAGAATGGCTTTCTCATAGTCATGAGACAGATCAACAACAGAACTTATGTGAAATCAGAAGACAACTTATCAGTGAATTGTATCAGAAATATCCCTTGTATTTTACTATTGTAAGCAGCAGGGAGGCTAGAAATGGACAAAAAGATTGCCTAAAAAAAAAAAAAAAGAAACCCAACCAAAGTTTGTGAGTGAGATGCCATAGGGATGCGCCCAGAATTTCATCTAAATAAACTCCAAATCTGTTGCCATGTGAAAGCACATTTGGGGGAGTCCCCTACTTGTTCACAAAGTACCGTCCTCCCTCAGGCAAGTTTAATGCAGGAGGAAGAAGCAGACACCAAAGCAGTGTGCTCACTGCTCTGGGTGATCCACTGTCTTCCCACGATCCCCATTAGAAGTGAAAAAATAGTTCAGGGAATTATGGCTCATTATCAAGAGTCACTGTGTGTGTGTTGGAGAACCAGTGTCTTGCCAGGGTTAGTTTGGTTGTGCAATTCCCTCTTGCCTACACACAAACGTTCACAGCAGAAAAAAAAGAATCTTGTGCTTATACCCTCCACTTTCTTGACACAAATTAAGATTAAAAACATTTCATGCTTTCTAAGGGGCTTTTGATTTTCCCCAGCCTTTTTCTTTGGCATCTGTGTCTGCTGCTTCCTCAGAAGCAAGTAGGAGCACTGCAGATGTGCTAATTTTAACGGGCTTTTATAGCAGAGAACAGGAAGGGCCTTCAGCTGCCTGGTCTGTATAGTTCCCATCCTATAACCTCTCCCTCTTGTATTCTATTTTATGCAAATCTCTCCCACATTTGTTATATACTCCACCTACTTTTGAACTTGTGGTGTCTCATTTCACCCCTGCTCTGATTTTTTGCATTCTCTGAATCTGACCAACTTCCCAAACAATAGATTGGACATTTCCACTCCTTTATTATTTCTCAAGACATTTCTGCACCAGGCAAGTAATTATACTCATAAAAGGCAAAATTTGCTGAACTACTTTATTTTTGTCTTCCCTCACCATGAATCTACAAACACAAAACATAGGAGACAGGAAGAGGTCGCCATATTTCCAAATTTTCAAGGCCAGCCCATCACTTGGGAGCAAATGGAAATGAAGAATACAGGCACACTGATGCATACGATAAAGAAGAAAGGTAAACCTCTTTTAAATACACTGCTAGGTCAGGGAATAGGCAATTACTTAATTTTTTTTCAGAATAAATCTGAAAAAGACCTGAATATTTTAATGCATTTTTAGTAGTTCAAATCAAAATGCCTAATATTTTAGAATATTTTTAGTAACCAGCTAATAACCACACTTTTTTATATGTATTTTAAAGTCCAAAGCTCAAAACATCTCAATTTCAGAGGCAACATTATGACCTCTACAGCTTACAAACAGGTTTCACAAAAAGTGCTTTAAAATCTTCTGTCTTTAGGAAGCAATGGTACCTATGGCTATACTGTTCATTTTATGTTGCCAGTTTATAAATAATTTATATTTCTTTTAAATTTTGACCAGGAGAAAAAAAAAAAGTCCTCCACAGAAGTGTAACATCACTTTCAAAAAGATTCCTGAGGCTAGAAAGGCAGAAGGAGGAGTGTAGGCCAGTATAGCAGCAGAAAAGAAAAGAAAGGAAAAGAAAAGGAGAAAAGAAGAGAAGAAGAAAAGAAAAGAGAGGAGAGGTTCGGAGAGGAGAGGAAAAGAAAAAAAGAAAAAAAGAAAAAAAGAAAAAAAGAAAAAAGAAAAAAGAAAAAAGAAAAAAGAAAAAAGAAAA
>NW_020884933.1:4530240-4572062 GCF_003945725.1 Corapipo altera | reverse complement strand
GCGCCGGGGGCCGGCCGGCCGGGGGTCGCTCGCTCCCGCGCTCGCTGGCGCCGGCCGGCCGGGCCCGCCCCTCCCTCCGCCATGGCGGCCGAGAGCGGCCGTCAGTTCTGGAAGCGGAGCGCCAAGCTGCCGGGCAGGTGAGCCCGGGGAAGGGGTGCACGGGCCGCAACACCCACCCTCCCAACTGGGGGATGTCGGGAAAGGGAGCTGGAGCCGTCCCTCTGCCTTGGGAAGGGGCTGTCACCCACGCTGGCTCTGGGATTGAGGGTCCTGCGGTACTTCCCTGCAAGGCTGGAGGGATACCAGGCGTACCTATCCTGGTTGCAGGGCAGAGGAGCTGGCTGGGGACCTAGGGTTCCCCCCTCTAACGGGGTGGATGCTAGGGGCACCCCAGGCTATGGGACAGAGAAAGTTTGACGGAGGAAGGCTTACTGTTTAAGAGACAAGGGTAGGATCAGAACTGCTCACTCATCTGTAGGACAAGGCAGGCTGTGTGGGGGCTATGGGGACCCCTGTGTGCTTCCTCTGCCCCATGAGAAACAGAATGGAGGGATCAGGGCCTTGAAGGCCCCTTTGGGGTGGCCTCAGAGCCAGGACTGGACCATCTTCCTTTCCACAGCTACCAAAGAAAGCTCATCCTTTCCTGAAGTCCTTAGAGGTATCACTTTGAGTGGCAGCACCTCTGTCCTAGAGGGGTGCCCCTGCCAACGCCAGTAACCCCCCCATTATCCTCCCTTACATAGGATGTTAATTCTTCTCCACCTCTACTCAAGATGGAGAACTTAGAGGGGCTCTCTGTTTGCACCTCCCCTCAGTTCCTCTGGCTGTGATGTCCTGGTTCCTGTCAAGGCATGTACGCTCACCCAGGGATGGGAGAAACAAGTGAAATGTCTGATTTGAGTGGTATTTAGGAAGAAGAGGCTGGTGGTGATGAAGGAGATGCTCACTATAATGTCTTGGGAACAAGGCTGCCATGGGGAGAGGGGGTCTGCCTCTCTGTGAAGGCTCTTGCAGGTGCTTTTCACATCTGAGGGCTCTTCACATTTGCTCTCGTTTTCCTTATGTGAATCCTACCCTTCCCCTCCTAGGGTACACACACAATCTAAAATGCTTAGTTGGCTTTAAATCCTGCTAGACCACTTGAATATTTCTAATGTGCGTTCACTCATCTCTCTGTCATTGTGCTGACTCCTTCAGGTTGGCTGGACAATCCGTGTCTGTGGCAAGCGAAGGGAAAGCAAGGAGCACTCAGCGTTCCTCCTCTGCTCCTAATGGGGGAGGAAAATGCTGTGCTTTCCCTGGGTTATTTTGTCTCCTGATTGCTGCTGTCTCTTATTTGAAGGTCTCGGATGTGCGCTCAGCTGATGGTCTTGGGCACCATCTCTCTTCTGCTTTGGTGACTTTTGAGCTTTGACTTGGAAAGCCCAAACCAGGTGAACCGGTCTGGGAGGCAGCCGGTCCTACCTAGACAATACACTCCATCGTAGAGTTTTTGGCAGTGTTCTCTCCTGCTCCTAACTGCCTACTTGGCAAATATCCGGCTGTGCAGGAGCCGTGTTACCATCTCCAAATACCCTGTGTGCCGGTTATTTCCAGGGGCAGTTACCGATAGGTCTTGGGCAACGTGACCACAAAAGGTGGAGGTGGGATGTGCTGCGTCCACGATTGCTAGACAGGAAGCTTCCTTTCTTCTTTTTTGTCTGAGCTTTGAGAGACCTTCTCATACAGATTCTTGGCTCTCTCCTTTCTTTACCCTGACAATCTGACAAAAGAAGGCTCTGTAGAGATTTGGACGCTGTGTTAGCTTCCTTTTCCATGACACTTTGTGCATTTGGTCACTCAGCTGTGTTAGCTTTTATTTGGTGCTTTTGGTCCCTCTGAATTTAGGGTGGCAGAACTGGTAAATATTGTTTTGTCTTTCCAATGCTATCCTATGGTTTTTGCCTTGGAAATTCTCTCCCCAGTAATTTCCTGACGATGCTTTGGCAGGGTGGTCTAATGTATTGTCATCTGTGATGTGGTGTTTATTTCCTGCTCTTTGGGAAAATGGGCAGCCAGTGTCTGGTTGGGGCTATTTAAATGCTGTTCTAAAAGGGGAGAAACAGTCTGCTAGAAGTAAATATGTTCTGTGTCCAAAGGGGCCCTGAAGTTTCATGGATATGCTTTCTGTTGCAGTGTCAATAACCCACACTCTGTGATGATCTCATGAGCAGTATAACACAGGTAGCACAGCCATTGTACCGTACACCGTTAGTCACCCATTGTACCAGATGCTGAACATTCAGGTAACAAAGAGCCTGTCCCAAAGAACTTAAACTGAGACTGAACGGGGGAGTCCAGTCAGTCTGGGAGCACAGTGTCAGCTTAGATCAGCACGAGATTCTTTGTTTGGGAGTGTCTGGGCTCTGAGTCTTTAAAAAGCTGTTTGGGAGGTGGGACCCTCTGCCATTATATCAGCCGTTGGCCAATTGCTTCAGAACCCCAGGAAAGAGTTTCCTCACCCAGCACTGGCTGTCACATTCCCTCCTCTCTCTCTAACGTGCATCATTCATTGGTCTCGTGAAGTTCAGGCCTTTGCAGGCAAATCAAAGCAGTTGCCCATTGGCAGCCTGTGGGTCTCAGCGCAGCAAAGAGCAGCAGTGTCCTGGCTATCGCGAGACAGTGCGAGTTTGGTACTGGTTATGGGAAAGGCTCTGCTGGCTCCTTTTCTGCAAGGAGCTGCCACAAGTCATTGGGAAACAATGCTGATCTGGAGGGGTTGTTTTTCTTACTCCTGATTATCTGCTTGCTGTGGCCATCCATGGAGGTGCCTCTGCTTAATAGCTGTGCTGACTTCCAGATGCTCATTAGTCATCACACTCTATCCTACCACCCTGTTGGTGGGTAAACACAGTGAGGCTTTTCAGCACTTCCAGCCATGAGGGACAGGTGCTGCAGTGGTGAGCCCACTCCTTGCTGGTCTACTCTGCCAGGATCTCTCTATGCTGTGGTTGTTTCCAGTGGTGAGCCCACTCCTTGCTGGGCTACTCTGCCAGGATCTCTCTATGCTGTGGTTGTTTCCAGTCCCTGCCCTGGATCTCTGCATCTCTTCCGTGCCAGCTGGACCTGTTGCTTCTGCTTCCTCCTCATCATCTGGTTCCCAGCGTGCTTTCCAGCTGTACCAGGCTGCCATCCCTCTCCTACACGGCGGGGCTCTGCTCGTTTTACTGCCAGGCACCATCTGCAGCTCCTAGAAACCAGACCAGCTCTATTGACCCACGAGGAACTTGTTTCTTGTGTGCCAGCTCAGAATGGGCCTTTGTCTTTGCCGTGGGTCACGGGACTACGCTACGTACCAGAGGATGGGGAGGACTTGTTTTTCAGAGATGGTTTTCCAGGGTGAGGTGGCTGTGAATAGTTGCCCAAATGGAGGTAATAACTCAGAATCCCTGTCTCACATCCAGAGTCTGTAAAACCAGCAATTAGCACTTGTCTAGTAGCTCCTCTCTGAGGTGATGTTCCCCATGCAGTGTGTGGAGCCCTCAGGCTCCTGTTCCATTAGTCCCACTCCACAGAATGGGGAGCCAAGGAACTGATTTGTGGTGACTCATTTCAGGCCACATAGGAAGTAGTTGATTAAGCTGGGATTTGGACCCGAGTCAAACCACATACTGTACCAGACATTCCAATGCCCTAGCATAGGCTATGATCCTGAGAGCCAGCATGGGGTTCAAACCCTCAAGTGTATTGTGGAGGATCCCCAGTGTCACTGTCCTTCCCTGTCCCACAGGCCTTGGAAAAGTAAATTCCCAAAACTGGAAGTCCCCTTGATGGAAAAGAGAGCAAACGTCAGCAGGGAGACTGAGACACGTGGTCACTTGGAGTGAATCGATGGCGCAGAAAAGAGCAGATCTAAAATCCCAGTTCAGGCTGGAAAGGGCCTCAGAGTTTAAACAAGGCTTCTCTTTGCTGCTGCAAAGAACAGATCTGCATCTGAATGTGGCACTTTGGATCTAAGGCTTTTAAGTTAGAAGTTTTTTGGTCTTATATTCAGCTCCTGAGAGCAGACAAGAATTGTGACCCCAGCCTAAGCTGAGATAATTTGTGGGACCTCTTTTTGTAGTGTCTTGGGTTGTTTTTTTTTCTTTCCCCTTCCTGCAGCATTCAACCTGTCTATGGAGCACAGCATCCTCCCCTGGATTCCCGGCTCACCAAAAAGTAAGTGTTTATCTCCTGAAGATGCAGAGCACAAGGCTTTTCAGGTTTTTGGCTCAGTTCTGCAGCAGGTGGAGGTCTCTAGCATCCCTGGCATTGTGATATTGCAGCAAAGAGGGACAGCAGTGGGGTGCTGTACTGTCTCGAGTGCTATGAAACCTTGCACGGAAAGCTTATTTGCTGTGCCCTTTATGGCCAGAAATCCATACCGTAACAGCCCCATCAAAGGAGACAGACTTTTTTTTTAGCAGTGGTGTCTGGTTCTTCTGCTGCTCTTTGGAGCTGGAAGAATTAAGGGAAAGGGAGGTAAAGCTGCCCAGCAGCTACAAGACTGGAGAACCGCAGCACCGTCATTGGCAGGAAAAGTCAGAACTGATCTGAACTGGCTCCTTATCCCCATCTCGTGCTGTGTAGTGGTGAAAGTTCCCTGCTTCGGGTGGCGGACTTTGACTCTTGTAGCTTAAAAGTAAATGCAAAGGCTCCTCCTGTGCCTGAGGAAAGAACCAGGCTGATCTGGCTGCTGGGAACGATCACAGCTGTATTGGGACTGTCCACAGGAGCAGACCTGTGCTGTCTAACCTCTGACATGCCTCTCTCCAGGTTGCAAGACTTTTTTGGGGTGGTAATGTACCTGTTTTCTGTAGGGTGGGGGAAGGCAAAGCTGGAGGAATTGTATTTGCCCTTTTGAGCTGGGAAGCCTGGCTTCTCTCCAACTGTCTGCTGCCACTGTGGCCTCCGTGACTGCTGTCAGAGCAGCTCAGGCTCTGCCTCCAGTGGGCAGCCCAGACAGACTTAATATATTCCTTAGGTCTGGGAGGAGGAACAGGGAAATTGGATAAAGGGATTGGCTGATTGGAGCCAGGATGTGGGGAAAGGAGACAAAATGGACTCATGTAACGGCATGGCTCTGATACTATTCCTCTCTGGCTCGCAGCTTCATCAAGGACCGCTCCAAGGCCGGCGCATTGCCTACGAAAAGCAAGAAGGCCTCCAGCTTTCATGAGTTTGCCCGCAGTACCAGCGACGCCTGGGACATCGGCGATGACGAAGATGAGGACTTCTCTTCCTCCTCTTCCTCTTTGCAAACTCTGAACTCTAAAGTGGCCAAGGCCACAGCAGCCCAGGTTTTAGAGAACCACAGCAAGCTGCAGGTGAAACCCGAGCGGGCCCAGTCTACTCTCGGTGACATGCCCACCAACTGCAAGGTCATCAAGTCCAGCAGTGAGGCCCAGCTCTCCAGGACTTCTGGTAAGAGCTGTCTTCAGGGGCAACTTCCTGCTCTAGTGCTCTCCTACTTGACCACTGAACTCAAGTGCTTATTGCTACTCACAGGGTATGGGCAAGAGGCTGTGGCACAGCCTGTAAGCATAACAGAGGCTTTTTCTTCCTTGTAGTATCCTGTACTCCAAGCATTTTTAGCGACCTAGTCTTAATGCTTCAGTGTCCCCTGCTGCTCAGTATCCTGCTACAGGCATGTCTGTCCAAGAGTATCCCATGTTCTGGAGTTTGGAGATCTGTTAAGTTCTTGCTTGGGCTTGCTCACTGTCTGCTTCCTTTGTGGCCTAGAGCGCTCTGCTCTTAGTAAAGATCTGGATGAGGTCCTGTTGACACCAGGTCGATACAGCTTGGGCAGGGAATTGGGCAGCATCAGCCCCTGCTCACTCTGCCTTGTCTGCCTGTGCAGTGAAAGTAACCCAGAAGGTGGCGCTGGCAGCCCATTGCCTCCTCTTTCTGCACTAGCAATTAGCTTTGTTGCTATTCAGATCAGTGGAGAGCAGAGCAGATCTGATGGTCAGTTCTGGAATTCCCACAGCTGCTTCTGCCTTGTCGCCTGTGTCCTGCCCATGGTTTCCCATGTGCAGAGGGAAGTCTGATCCGCTTGCAGCCGGGTGTCTGGATGCAGGAGGAAGAAAGGGAAGGAGAAATGGGGGGAAGCGATGGAAGAGCTGCAGCAGATGCCTGTGAACCAGCCGATCCATTGGGCTAATGATGGTGTTTACTGGTGCTGGGGAAGAGAGGGGCGAAATCTGCAGTGGCAGGTCTCTGAGAGTGGCTAGAAGAGTGAGGAAGGGTTGGAGAGGTGCAATCTCCTTCCAATCACCTCAGTGCAGCATCTGGTCCTTGCAGAGGAGGCCTGTGTGCGGACCCCCCTTCAGAAGCAGCAGTCCCTTCCCCTTCGACCTGTCATTCCACTTGTTGCCCGAATCTCTGACCAAAATGCTTCTGGTGCTCCCCCCATGACTGTGAGGGAGAAAACTCGGCTGGAGAAGTTTCGACAGCTCCTTTCCAGTCACAACACAGACCTGGGTAAGTGTGGCAAAATGAGGGTGCCTCTGGGTGGGAAGGGGAAGGCAGAGAGGGCCTGCTGCCTCTATCAAGTTGTAATTGGGTCTGCTACTGCAGACTACCTGCAGTTGCACCAAGTGGGATGGTTGCACAAATCACTCTGTTGGCAGATGATAATGTGCTCCAGCCACTTCCTCTGTGTTCCTTATCATTCTCCATCTTGTATATGATGGTTGGGATCACTGGGGGCTGTTGGACTCTGCACAAGAACTGAGGTTCTGGCCCACTGGGGCCCCTGCAGCTACCAGTTCTGTGCCCGAGCTAAGCTGAAATCATCTCTACTCCCCTTGCAGCAGAACCACATGCCCAGTCATTGGTAGTGTGGGAGCCTTCCTGGTGGCTCAGTGTCTCCAGAGCCTGCAGGAGCAGACTGGGCTTTCCTCTCCTTCTAGGTACAGTGGTGCCTGGACGTGCCTAGGATCTAATCCATTGCCACCACTGTCCGTTTGCAGATGAGCTGAGAAAATGCAGCTGGCCTGGTGTACCTAGAGAAGTCCGGCCTGTGACATGGCGTCTCCTCTCAGTAAGTACTTGGAGCTCTGACACAGGAGTCTGGGGGGACTGTGCTGAGCCAGAGACCTGCTCCTAGACCTTCACGTGTCCCATAACCAACTTTGCTTGTGTTTTATCTGTGCCCGGTCTGCAGGCGAGCTCTAGGGTTTTTTTGATTGGGGAGTGTTATTGCTACATCTTCTTTGAGCTCAAAGCCCAGACTGGTGTGGGGAAATATGCGGTTCACTCTCACAAGGGAAAGTGAATCCAATGAAGTTGGGTTCCTCCAAGATCCATGAAGACATCGGACTCAGAAAGCCAAATGCCATGAAAGCTCTTTCCCCAGCTCCTGAGTTTGTGTGCCTGATATTTCTGGGTGCACAGCTGACTGGCAGGATTTCAAGGGATGGTTTGTGGTCAGGAAGAGAGTCTGCCCTGATATGGGTTTTCCTGGTGCAGGGCTATCTTCCTGCAAACTCGGAGCGTCGAAAGCTGACTTTGCAGCGCAAGCGGGAGGAGTACTTTGGCTTCATTCAGCAGTATTACGATTCCCGGAATGAGGAGCACCATCAAGACACCTACCGACAGGTATGAATCCTCTGCCAGCTGCCCGTCTTTCTGCCTTGGTTATGTCCCTTTCCTCTCTGTTGCCACTGCTTGTCCATGTGGTTAGGGTGATGCTAGAACTTTCTCTAGCTATAGCTCATAGGAGTCTTCTCCTTGGCAAAAAAGCACCATGTTTCTGTCCTTGTTAGTTTAAGCTTTCCCTAAAATGATCTAATAATAAATTTCAGACCCCAACTCTTTCCCAGCTCTGGCCACCTGCCTGTACCTGAGCGTAGGAGACTGGAGATAAAACTGTAGATGATTTTCTCAGTACAGCTGTCATCTATAGCCCTCACTGTGCTTCTCAGCAAGTGCAGCTCTCGCTTGGTGGGACGCTGAGGCGCTTTAACCTGTGATGAGTTACTGTGGCCCCAGAAAGCACAGTTGGTGTGTGTAACCCACCCTCTTTTCCAGATCCACATTGACATTCCAAGGACCAACCCACTCATTCCCCTCTTCCAGCAGCCACTCGTCCAGGAGGTAAGGGGAAGTGAAGTTCCTGCTCCACATTTGCCGTGGGGCGTGTGTGTGGAGTTAGACAAGCATTTCTACTAGTGAGTTAGCTTTGTGGGGAAACTTCCCTGGGTCATAGCTCCTGATGCAAGTACCTGCTGAAACTGTCTGGTCTTGTCCCATATTTCTGAAAGACTTGGAGCTCGAGGGTTATGACATCATCTCTTCTGTGGCAAGATGTAGCCAAGAGTTGGTAAAAGACCTGAAGCTTTTGTTTTGAGACAAATTGGAGGCATTTGAACCTGAAGAGGAGATAGTTCTGTTTTACTTCGAAGTGTTTTTTGTGCAAAGTGGTATGTGAGCAACCCGGCCGGGGACAGGTTTGAGGGATGGCCAAGAGGCGTGGGCACCTGTCCTCTTTGGAAACAAGCCCAGTGTGCGTATGCGGTGTGTCAGAGCATGGTGTCCGTGAGGATGGGGCAATTTGGGAATAGCATGTTGGTTGTTGTGGGGGAGACTACTCTTTGGGAACTATCCCAATCTGCGATGTTTTGCTGGGAGTACTGTGCTAATACTTTAGCTTTCCACCTGATGTTCAGCAAAGCATGCTGCTCTGATAAGAGGCAGCCCTGTCTTGTGGATATTAAGCTATCTGGTTCTTGAAAAGTTGAGTCTGCTTTTCCTCAGGCAGCGGCTTTGATGAGGAGTCTCGACTGGACTGTCCTGTTCTCTGAGAGCGGGCTGGAATATGTGGGGGATCTGTGGATCATACAGGAGTCTCTCCTAGGACTTTTATGCTTTTTACGTTACCTGTATTGCTATAGAAAAGCCTGTCAGTGCATGGTCTCCACTACCTGAGCTTAGCAGTTATGCTTTTCTGCCTTTGCTTTGTGCATGGCTAATGCAGGTACATGCTTTCCCTCGTTCTTCCCTAGATTTTTGAAAGAATCCTGTTTATCTGGGCCATTCGACACCCAGCCAGCGGCTATGTACAGGGAATCAATGACCTGGTCACTCCGTTCTTTGTTGTGTTCCTCTCTGAGCATGTTGGTAAGTTACATTTGCTGCTTGAAGCACTCTTGACGATGGTGTTTGAAATGGTGTGAAATGCTGGCATGAGGAAAACTTGTCTTGCAGGAGGAGGGGGTGATGTGTTCTTCCTTCAGAGCGCCTGTGCCAGGTTGGAGATGCATCTTGACCTCTTACTGTATCTCTACTTCCTGGTTCAACTGGCTTCAGTTTGATAATCTTGCTGAGCCCCACAGAAGTTAAAGTGCTAAAAGTGGGTTTGCATTTGAATGTGCTTAACAACAGTACAGTTTGGAGAAGAATGGGGTCTTTTAGGCACTGAGGGAGTTTAGGCAAAGCCCTGGTATACAGAGTTGCAGGAGGGTCTTGCTCTCAAAGCTTGGACTTGGAGACAGTTCTTGCTCTAGGAGGAACGAGTGAAGTATAAAGAGACCCTGCTGAGAATGTAAAATAAGCTATTTAAGTAAGGATTCCTGTCCCTTGCTGCTAGTACAGGTGTGTTTTTCAAGCTGAGAGTTTCAGAAAGCGAACTGACTTCTTCCTGCTGCTTTTGGATTTCTTGTCAGGCTGTGGCTTTTAGATGGAGATCAAGTCCTTTCCACCCATAGTGTTTTTGTTCTTTCTCCGTCTCTAGCTGTGTTTTGGAGTTGATGTTCGTGCTGGGATGTCGTAATCCCTATGTTCAAAGGCTCTTAGTTTTCACTGTAAATAGAAGGAAACAGGAATATATAGGACTGTATGACTAATACAGTCATACATTTATACAATCATACATTCTGTCCCATTGTATGACTGTCCTATACAATGGGACAGAAATCCCATTGAACAAATATTTTTAAGGTTTGATCCAAAACATGTTGAAGTTGGTGAAAGCCTTCCCCTGTCAAGCTAAGGCTTTGTAAACTAGTACTGATCTGCTTCTTCTGAGGGTATTGTGAAGAGGTAAGCCACCTTACTTTCCACTGTGATAGTCAGTGTGCTCAGGACCGATCCCTAGGAAATGCTGTTGCTCCTCGCAGCCTGAAGGAGAAGGCACAAAATGCTACCAGCTGGAGTGAATTCCCTTTTGTGGGAGGCCAAGAGCATTTCAGGTCTGAACGGGTTCTCTCTGAGTGGCCTCTCCTGTGCCTTATTGCTTGAGCAGCATCGATGGCACATAGTCCTCACGGAGGCTCAGGATTGATTTATTGGGTTAGCAGTAGAGCTGTGCACAGCGAGTTACCTATGTAAGAAGGGAACTGGTCTGAAGCATCAGAGCTGCCTGTGGGTACCTGGTGTGGCTTCTTGCATTCCTGTTCCATGTTGATTGTCATGGCTTAACTCTCTCTGCATGTTGCATCAGAGTTCATGCTGCATTGGCCTGTCCATCTCTTTGCTGGGGTCATGCTTCTCACCATCTTCCAAGGCTGTTTTCACCCCGATTGAAGCTTCCTCTGTGGATGTGACCTTCCTTTTTCCAGCTATTTCTGAAACTTGTGTTGGAGAAAATCCTCTGTGTGAGACCCGTTGAATAGAATTTGGCCAAGCAACATCATGCATCCCCCTTATGTCCCCAGAGCCTGCGATTTAAAAACCAGCTTTTAGGTCACAAGCTGTCTTGGTGGCTACCTGCTCCCTAGTCTGGCTGTGTAGCTTCTCATGAAGTGATTTCAGCTCTGCTGACAGGCTAGTCCCCATTGCCAAGGTCACTGTAGACTTCTGACCTATCATCCCATGCTTTGGGCAGGCATCGCATTTGCAGACAACAAATCAACTTTTCTACACATCAATTAAAATCTCTCCTTGGTGCTAATCAGCTGATTAATGTGTCTGGTTGATAATGTTTCCATTATATATGTTACTAGACCAGGGCCTAAAACACCCATCAGTGGGACGTGCAGAGGTTTTTTTCTAAGTTTCTAGGGGCTGGAACATGTCCATTGGGAAAAGCTGGGTTGTTGGGTAGAGAATGGTTTGTAGCTTATTGATCACTATCAGGAAACAATTTGGCACCTTCCTGTCTTTGAAGTTGACACGAACAACGAACCAACAGTTGGCCAACTGCACGAGCAGTTACCCAACAAATTCCCAGGCTCTTGTGTGTAGAGGGATTAAACACAGCTTGCTTGGGGTAGCAGTTAGAGCAGTTTGGCTGGCCATACTGCTGTGTCTTTGACTTGATGCCTTTCTGTCATCACCACAGAAGGTGTGGGGAGGAAGAGTGCATGCCTCTCCAGGTCCCGAAGGAGATAAACAGACCAATGAGTGAAAAACATTCACAGGAAGCTATTTATCCTAGCTGCCCTGGATGCTTTGGAAACTGGATGACTCTGCTGTTAACTTACATCTCTCTAGCCTGACTGAAGGGGTCCCATTGATACTGCTTCCCTCTTTCTGAGCAGTGCCTTGAATCCAGTGTATGTGCCCCTTTGACCAGCTTCAGAAGATACTAACTACCCTGAGGCAGGGAGAAGCAGCTCTTCCCCAGAGTTTTCCAGTCCTTGTGTCTGAACTCCCTTGGCCCCTTCTGCAGTGCCAGTTGGGACAAGTTGCTTTTCCTGTACTTTAACCCACCCAGTCTGCATCCAGAACTCATATTCCTTCCAGGTGCTGGGCAGACTGCTGTGAGCCCTTGGCAGGTGGGATAGATTTAACTGCTGTATTTTCCCTTTTCCCCTTTCCCTCAGCTTGGCAAGCTGGCTCATCTTCTCCTGCGATGCTCTATCTGCCTCCTGCATGAACACAACTGCCTCAGCTACTTAGCAGCAAGCGTGGGCATTTTGGGCCCCTGCCACTGACCAATCTGTAACTGGACTGATTCCTCCTACTGGCTGATCGATGCCTTCTGCTGCAGATTGCTGACCACTGCTTATTGTTAGCTGGTGCTGCCAGGAAGATGGTGGTGAGGAAGAGCTTGAGGGAGGTGTTGAGGCTGTAGGAGCTACTGAGCCTATTGTTGCTGCCCCCTGGATGGGCACAGGCTGCTAGTGCTGCTGGGAAGGCAGAGCTTCAGCGATGGGATATAGAGAGGCAGTCTGGCATCCGTGGAATTGGGGCAGGAATGACAACTTGGCACCTCCTGGAGGAAACCATGTGCCTCTGCTTCCGGGTGATCAGAGAGGGCCCAGCAAGTATAGGAATACAGAGCTCTCAGTCTTGTTAAAACTGCCTCCCAGCTCAGGTCCTGCAGCACTTCCTGCTGCACTGAGTCACTCCCAGCTCTTAGGGCTTGCATTTAAAACAGCAGTGACAGCTCAGAAATGAGTTCAGCGTCCCCAGGTAGTGTCAGTGCTGGCCCTTGCACCCTGTCCCGGTGTTCTCTGCCCATCTCGATTCATTCCTGATTCCATTCCTGATTCAAGGCCTTGCATAAGGTTGTCCCAGCTTTGGGACCTGTTTGGTGTCATACCAGGTCTGTAGACGGAAGCAGTGCCGTGGAAAGTATTGATGTCATTCGCTTCTAACTGGCTTTGTTGCTAAATCCTAATCGCAGTTAAATTAAGACACTGTTTCCCTGTAAGCAGGAGCAGAAACTTGGGTGAAGGGAAGGGGGAGCCTTGTGTCAGTAGTTACACTGTGACTCACCCAACCCAGGCTCTGACATCAGCATTTTCTAACCAGTTTTGTCCTGGACCCAAGGCTCACTGCACCAGTGGAGACCTACCCACTGCTATGCACAGCTGTGAACTAAGACTGAGTTTAACTGTCCTCCAGCTGTCTAGTCCTGCCCTGAGCCCCAGCTGCCAGAATAGGGGGAGTCATTAAAGCTTTCCTACAGAAAGGAGGGATGTGGATGGCTAGAGCCCTGGCTTCTCTGGTCCGTCCCTTCTCCTGTGTCCTCCCTAAACCCTTTTGAAACATCACTCACAGAAACTTTGCTTTCCCCGAACCCTTGTTTCCCTCGGGCTCCCTGTGGCACTGCTTCAAGCAGCTGTCATCATGCCACTGGCTTCCTCTCAGTCCCTGTCAGAACCATATATTGATTATATATTATATCTTCCATGAGGCCTCTTTAGTGATGCTGCTAAGCAGATGTTTGTGCTGAGCCACACTCCAGAGACCTGGGGTTTTGTTCAAAGCTTCTTGCAATGTGTGTTGGCTCGTGCCAACTGTTTTGCTTTGATACTGGGGTGTTGGCAGAGTTGCTCCTCTTGACCCCATACTCATGCAAGCAGGAAGGTGTTCACCATCGCCTGGGCACATCCCTTTCTCCATCATGGTCCTCATGCCTGAGCTGCAAGGGGAAGTCTTCTGTACAGGGGTCATTCCCACATGGCTGAGCTTTCCTCTCCCGCTAGTCCTGGCCATACACATGTACCCTGTCCTGCTCCTTTGCCTGCCCACCCACCTTTCTCTGTGGGAGAAAGTTAGCTAGGGAAGGAGATGGATATTAAACAGATTTTTTTGCCTGCCTTTCTTATTACCTGAATCATTTGAGAGTGGCTATAGAAGTCAGCAGAAGAGTGAGTGTCAGATGATGATGATGTGCAGCTGGAAAACAGCTTCACTGCTCTTTCTGCAGTACAAAACTGCGAGATTAATGTAGGGTTAAGCTCTTGTTTGTCCCTAAAGCTCCTGGTGGCGGTTTGCTCTGGAGCTGGGCTTTGCTTCAGAGCTGAGCTCTGCCCTGGAGGAGAAGCAGAGGTGTTGGAGTCACTGGCTCTGCACTTCCCTTCCTCCTTCGGGCAGGATCTTTTAGTATTGGTTTTCACAGCTGTGCCAGTCTGTGACAGCTGCCCTGCAGTGTGTCTGAGTCAAGAGGGTGGCCCGGCTCCAGCCCGGAGCCCCATCTTCTCCCTCTCTCGCTCTTTTCCAAGGAACATCAAAGGTGCTTGCTGGTATTTTTGAGCCTCTGAGTTTGGAAATGAGCCAGTTTAGCCCTGGCATTTGTTGATCTGATTTACCAGCATGACAGAAACATGATGGGTGCTTTCTTCCCAAGGAGAAAAGGGAGGGAGCTGCTGGGTAAGCCAAGCCAAGAGGGGCAGACCTGTGTCTCCTGACTGTCTTCCCACCTGTGTTCCACTGCCTTCCCATGCCTGTTTCCACCAGGCTTGGAGCAGGTGATCTCTGCTCCAAATTCAGCCAGCATTGCTGTCATTCCATTCTCGAGGCATCTCTCCCTTACCCTTCCTGAGGGTTCATAAGCCCACTTAAAAGCAAGGGCAGTCTTTTGCACTCTGTGAGAACCCTTAACTTTCTCTGTGAGAACTCTGTGTCAGCCGGGCTTAAGGAGGAGAAACTCCACAAAGTTGAACTGTCTCTCTGCCATGTGGCCCAGTTGTCAGACTCTGTGCTGGATTTAACTCGGGGTCTTTTTGCTGTCCAGGGAGAAGTTTGCATGCTTTTGGGTTCTCGCACCTGTGCCCAATAGTCCTGCTCTCCTGTAGAGGTTTTTGAAGCTTTGGCAGTTCTTCCTCATGAGTCCTCAAAGTTGGCAGCCACTTTTTAGGTGCCTCTGTTGTGCTTAATCCTGAGCTAATGTTGATGAATCCAACTGAGAATGGGAACTGAGCTCCCTTGTGCTGCCTCAAGCCAAGGACAGTGTTTCCTTCCCTAGTTTCTGGCTGCGGTGAAGGTTTCAACTCTCTCAATTCTCCCTGTGGTGCTACCAGCTGGCAGAGACCTGCTGTCACTCAGGGCAGATGCACTCTGGCTCGAGGGGTTCCGATATGCCAGAGCTTTGTCCATGCACAACCCTCACTCCAGAAGGGATGACAAAAACGGCAGTGCTGTGGGACCCCTCCCACAGTTCCCTGGGGAGCTGGGCTGGGTTCAGGTCATGGCTGACAAGTCTTTTGGGATTCTTCAGCCTTTCACCTGAGTTGGAGAAGTAGGTCAGTGCATGGGTACTGCGATCAGTGCCAAGCACACCTCTCACATGCACAGTGTTGTAGTCCTCTTGCAATGCTTTGGCTTGATAAAGCCCCTCTGTTTGTCCCATGCGCTGCCTGGTGTTCCCCTTCTTCCTGATGCTCTTCGCTCTCTGTTTTGCAGAGGAGGATGTGGAAAACTTTGATGTGACAAACCTGTCGCAGGATGTTCTACGGAGCATTGAAGCTGATAGCTTTTGGTGCATGAGCAAGCTGCTGGATGGGATACAGGTGAGCCTCTGGGGCCATGGAGATTTCTCTTCCCTTGCTGGGGTAGCAGTGTGGTTGTCTTCTCTCCCTCTCTGGACGAGTGTTCTGCATGTTCTGGCATTAGGGAGATTTTGCTACTTCACTGAGCTAAATCCATTAGTAAAATCCTGGGGAGATGGATGCTGATGGCACTGTCCTTCAGTGGGACTTCACAGCAGGCAGGTGATCCTGGTGCTCAAGAGTCATGTCTCCTTGGCTCATGACAGTCTCATCTCCCTGTCAAACTGGTGGTGGTCTGGTTCTGATCATTTCTAGCTGTTGTTAAAGCTGCTGCTTCTGACTTGTGGCCTCTCCTCACAGGACAACTACACCTTTGCACAACCGGGGATCCAGAAGAAAGTCAAAGCTCTAGAGGAGCTAGTCAGCCGGATCGATGGTAGGTGACAGGGGAACCTGATCATGTTGGCTCCTTTGTCATAACAGCAGGAGGCCTTCTTTTTAAGTAGTACTCTCTTTGTAAGTAGGGCAGGGGTAGACGCCTACAACGCGTATGGAAGCATAGTAGGGTGGGGTCAACCAGAAACTTCCTGGTGACAGGATTCGCTGGCTGGGTAGCACAGGGTGAGGAGTGGAGGAGTTTGGGAGAAAAAGGTCTCAGCCTGGAAGTGAGTGAAAACCAGTGTGTTTGGAGCAATGTGCAGGAGCTGGGGCACTGTGGTCCCCAGGTGTGTAAGTGAAATGTGCTGTTTCAGAGCAGGTACATAATCACTTTAGGAAGTACGAGGTCGAATACCTGCAGTTTGCCTTTCGCTGGATGAACAACCTGCTTATGAGGGAGCTGCCTCTTCGCTGTACCATCCGCCTCTGGGACACCTACCAGGTACACAGGTTTCCACTGACTTTCCTGCTGGGCATATCACCGTGGGGCCGATTCCCTGTACATGAGAGGACAGAGGTCTTCTGGCACCAGCTGGGGAGATGAGGGAAACAAAGCAGTGTGACCCCAGGACATTTATAGTGAGTTGGGTGATGGGTGACCCAGTAGGACATTATCCAGGGAAGTTGTTCTCCAGATGAGCTGGAGGAGCTGACCCAGAATTTTGCTCTCCACAGTCGGAGCCAGAAGGATTCTCACATTTCCACCTGTATGTCTGCGCTGCCTTCTTGATCAAGTGGCGGAAGGAGATCCTAGATGAGGAAGACTTCCAGGTAAGACACTGAGGTTGAGAATAATTCCATGGGGGTATAGGGGAGGGAATTGCTCTAATTGGGAGTCCAATGTGGACAGTCAGCTGTCATCTCAGAGCTGGCTCCAAGATCATCTGGTCTCAGGAGCTTTCCTTAAAAGTAACTTTTGAGCCTCAGTGGTAAGGACAGAGAACTGAGCTGTTGGACAGTTCAAACATCACATACCAGCTCTTCCCTGCACCTGAGCTCTGATCACAGTAAGTGATTGCCTTCCTGTGTCCAGCTGTAAGCCTATAATAGCACCCTTTATCTGAAGGGGCTTGGAGGCATCTGAGGTGCTTCACTGATTCAGATATAGACACAAGCACATCTTAATGCTGTCTCTGAGCCTTTCAGACCTATGAGTGTGGTGACCAGAGCTGCTGCTTCTGGTCGTTTCGCCCCCAAGCCTGCTCTAGATCTGCACTCTGCCTTCAACCTCTCCAAACTAAGCATCTTCCCTTCTTTCAGGGCCTTCTGATGTTGTTACAAAACCTGCCCACAATACACTGGGGTAACGAAGAAATTGGACTCCTGCTCGCTGAAGCCTACAGACTCAAGTACATGTTTGCAGATGCCCCCAATCATTACCGCCGATAGGTGCCCAGACTTGACTCACTCCTTTCTCCCATGCCCGCTCCGTCGTCCTGGCCCGATCTGATCACTGTGGCATTTTTGTCATCCCAAGTCCTTAGACACTCCAGCTGGGATTTGATCCTTGCTGTACAGAGCTCACATCAACTCTTAACGTGTGCCTGTCTGCCACTCCATGCACCTGGATGTGCCATTTTGATGACTGTCAGTATTTTACACCGTGCTGGAGGCTCAAGCCAGGAAGGGAGGCCTTAAGGGGCTGGGGGAGACCATGGAGGGAAGGTTTACAGATAAACCAGAGCTGAAGATGAAGCCTTTCTGTCCTCTCCACTCCCTGTCCTGGGCTTGTCTGCCTCATGTTAACCTGCACCACATGCGCTACCCCATCTGCTCCTTTCTCTCTTCTGTTTGCACCATCTCCCAGACGAAAATGCCTTATCAGAGACCTGCCTGGCTGGAAAATCCTTCCCCACGAGGGTGGCAGGGCAAGAAGTTTCTCTCAGGGCCTACCTTCGCTCCAAGGGTCCAGAGACCCCAAGCACTTTGTGGGCCCTCTCTCCTTCTCTCCATCCTCTTCACCTACCTCTCCCCCAGGGCAGCAGGGCAGGCATGACAGGGGCGATGAGCACTCCATCCACATACAGTTCGAATTATGCGTGCCAGCTTGATGGAACTTTTGGTGACTGATGTTCTGTGAGTACAGCCCCCTCCAGTGTGTGGGGGAGGTGCAGGGCGGGGCTGGTAGGGGACCAATATCTCCCAAAAGCTCCTTACAAAGCCCCCACTCCTACGGGGTGTTCTGTGTATATTGTGTTCTTGTGTATATGGGTCAAAGATGTACAATATATGTCTTCTCTTTGTAGCAGATTTTATATTTATAATGTGCACCCCTTGTTCTCCCCATCCTCTCCATGCCCGAGAAGGATGCCTGTCTGTGGTGTCACAGGGCTTTGGACCACTCTGGATGTGGGGGGGTGTTTCAGACCTGCAGGTAATGTCTGTCCCAGTATGTGTTTGCAGTGTTGGGTCTGCCAGGAAGAGGTGCCATAGAAATACAGATCTCAAGGCATCCCCTACAGACAGAATTTGGGTGGTTAGAGGAGATGGGAGCGCCCAGCAGGAAGCAGGGCAGAGCTGTGTCCAAGAAACGGGGTATCCAAGCTCATCAGCTGCTGGCAAGTGCCTCTCTGAGCACTGCAGGGTGGAGACCTGCCAGTACTGGCTGGCAGGACTCTACAGGGAGGAATAATCCTGGATCCAGCACTGGCTGTCCCCAGCACTGTCCAGCCCTGTGGACACAGCCTCCCAGGAATGGCAAAAGGATCTGGCTGGCCTCTCTGCATCTGCTTTTAAATCAGGCAGGCTGGGAATGTTTTAATGCACCATTTTCTTCCCATGGGCAGAAATCATCTGCCAGGTGTGAGAGGCTGGAGTCAGGAGGGCGTGAGGGGTAGGAGGGCATTGGGCAGGAGGCCCAGTCTGGGCCACCTTGGCTTTCTCCCAGCACTCCTGCTGCGCCATAAGGGCTGTCTTGGTGCGGAGGCTCTTGGTCCCTCAACTTTCCATTTCTGTTCCCAGTGGAGAAAGCAGGGGGCAGTGAGGCCCGGGCCCAGCATGTGACAGGCACAACCTTGTTGCCAATAAAACTCCAAACAGTATCTCAAGAAATCACTTTCCTAACCTGGAGTTGTTTCTCTCAGGCATTTGTCTGTGTGTGCCTTTTGTTGTTTTCTCTGAGAAACAGACCTGGTCGTCCTTAGTTGAACATGAATTAAAAAACAAAAGAAAAAAACAAACAAACAAAACCACCCCACCAACACCAAACCCAACAGCAAAAACATCAACACAATTCCAACCATCAACTGAGCTGTGTGGGTCAGGCAAGTGTTTGCAGTGCACCACTGCCTGCAGGAACATGAACCTGTGCAGGGAAGGAAAAGTGCATCTCAGGGAAGAGAGACAATGCAAGAGCCATGCTGAGATGAGAAACTCTCCCCAGGCACGTGACAGGGATCAACCCAGCTGCAGGGTCTGTCCTGCTGCCTCCACATCCCATCTGCTGGTAAGTCCCACCGTCCCTGGTCCAGCACCACCAGGAGATGTGATTCAAGCCCCAGATTGCCAATTCCCATCTCTTCGGGGCTCTCAGCCAGCTTCCCCATCAACACGCTGCTGTGCAGGGCTCAAGGTGGGATCGCACCCTGCAGCATCCAGCCCTGTCACCCATTGCACAGGGAACAACCTCATCCCCAGGAGATGGTCAAGGACAAGAAACCCCTTCGTGTTTCACTTCCCCATTGCTCTTTACAGGCTTTCCGCCTGCATCTGGGACAACTGAGATGATTAAAAGCCATCACAGTAAGTTCTAGATTTCAGGACAACACTAGCAAGGAAGAACACTTCTTGAGGGTAGTGTTTTGGTTTTTTTCATACATTAGAACATTTATTTCTCAGAGAGAAAATATAGTCTCAGACAGTCAGATTATAGAAGGTAAAATTAGGTTTTTCTTTTCTTTACAAGCATAGATTTTCTTATTACCCCTCTTATACCATCTGATATAAACAATTCTAGAAATCAAATAAACTCACTTTCTACAATAAATAGAGCAATCTGTGCTTTACAGCAGACTGACAGTAACATTTAGGTTCCGTAGCAACAGCAGGACATTAGCCAATTCAAATTCTAAAATGTAATTTAAAGAACAAAACAAAACAAAAACCAAACCAAAACAAACAAACACGAAAAAAACCACCTCCCAAGACCTTAAAGCATATACATAGGTCACAAGTCCACAGCTGAGCTACCACCTAGAAAAGTGTATGTTCCTTTAAATAAATTACACTGTGTGCATATAAAAGACCCAGCAACACAACTGAGGACTTCAAGAATAGTGACAATAGGTCTGAATAATTTAGAACATTTTACAACTATATACACAACATCCTTCCCTAGCCACACTCCACAGGTGTTATTATCACTATTAGTATTTTTACAAACCTATGTCCTACCTCTATATGTTGCAGGAATCTTAAAATTCCTTCAAATGTGGTTCCATGCTCCAGTGTATAAGAAGTGGCATTTTAAAAAAGTAGACCAAATAGAAATGGCAGTGATTACTCCCCACTATTCATTATCATTCTCTTCAGTATGAAAAGGTTAAAAATAATTTAAAAATATTGAGTTAAAAAGCAAAGTGATATTCAATCTACAATCTTACTTTGCACCTTTGGTTCTTGAAAATGGGAAAGCAAAAAGAGATAAGCAACAGAACAGATCAGAGAAATCATAAAGTCCTTGGCTAATAGAAAAGATTTTGCCATCAAGTTTCCAGACATCAGTTTGTCCCTGTGTTTTGCAATGCAAACACAAAACAACAGGGATTGTCTGCAGAGCTGGGTTTACTTGGCTTTGGATGAATGACAACGCTGGAGACCCACACACCAAGGAAAGGATTTGTCCGCGTGGGAGAAGGGGAAATGGCAAAATGGTTGTGTGCTTTCGTTAGCACTTGGTTTCAACCCGAACTGCATCAGAAGAAAACATTAAAGAGACAGAAAAGACAGAAGAAAGGAAGAGGAGCCTTACACCAAATGTGCATAAACCAACACAAAAGATGTATCTCCCTCCAACCCTGATCAACCTCAGTACCTGCAGAGCTGCTTCAACTCTACTTAGACACATTCAAAATTACTTTTACTTCTTAAAAAAAGGAAGTTATCCTTGCTTAGATTTCGTACTGCACAGTCATGATATGAAATGTAACAGCAGATTCACAGATACAAAATAAATTTCTAGGACATACCTATACACACAGATCAGGTAATCTGCTTTTCATCTTTAAAGCTCTGTGCATCTGTGCATGTAACTGTGTGCAGCAAGGAGGGGAAGGTCGTCGATATATCTCATGCTTTTCTAAAGGCAATGAGAGAAATCTAAACATGAAAACACTATGTACACAGGCAGGAAAATCATAATGTGAACTCCCAGCTATGATTTTGTGGAGTTTTTTATATGATAGGACAATATCATTTAAAGAAAAATGAAAAGGCCAATGATGGTTTGGGTAAATTTGGCACAAGAAAGTCAAGTTGGGATTTCCGTAAAGGATCCTGGTTCTGTTACAGTGGTGGCAGGTTCCCAGGAACTACTCCAGGCTAGCTGACAACTTACAAACCCCGGCAGCACAGGGGAGGCAGGGGCAAGGGAGGGTGCATGAGGTCCAAACATCCAAGTGCTGCACTCTACTCACTGCATCAACTCACCTTGGCTCCTATCACCGGTCAGCTTTTGCTAACTACCTTACTCCCAGCCCTGCAGACTACACATTTCCATCTCTTGCCAGCTCTTCAGCAGACACATTCAGAAAGAAGCTGGACAAGGTTTTTTTGGCACATTTCAGGGTACTTTGAGGACTGCTGAAAGCTGCTGGGAACGGTGTTCCCCTGCCAGTCAGTGCATGAGATGGTCCACTCTGCCAATGCAGTGAGCACGAGGTCTGGGGGGAAAACGAGGTCCAGTCACCCCAATCCTTTACAGGTAACTGGATGTAATGAAGGGATGGTCTCCGTGCACTCGGCTCATGTGGATCATGGCTCGGTCATATGCCACCTGCACAGACTTGCGGATGCTGGTTTTTCGTCCTTCCATCATCTTTAACTTGTCCACTGTGTCATCAACACCAAGGGGATAGACTTTGTCACGTGGAAGCCACTGCCTGCAGTAGAGAGTGCAAAGACCTGTCACCAAGGGTATCGAGAGGGAAAACGGGGAAAGAAGAGCAAACACCTGGAGGCCTCTCACCCTTGCAATACCTGAGCAATCAGCAGGGGTGCGACTGCTTCAGTGTACCTGGCTCGTTCCTACTGCATGGCTGCTACAGGCCAAGGACATTCTCCCATGAGTTTCCAGGACATGGCCAAGTACTCCAGCTCCTCAAGCTTTCCCCACATATCTCAGCAGCCATTAATCACTGGCTGTTATCTCCTCTCCAGGAGCAGTTACACTTATGTAATATATTTGTTTATCATTAACACCCACAATGATGCTACAAATGTTTAAATGCCTGCATTTGACATAGAAGAACCACCTGTAGCCAAAATGCCTTCCAAGTACAGTCTTCTCTCTCCTTGGAATCCTTACTCAAGGCTTTCAATGCTCCTTGGAGCTACAGGGGAAACTTGGAAATCCCTGTGTTCCACAGAGCAGAAAATAATACAGGGGCTTCCATGGTGGAAAGTAAGTTTTTATCCCCAAGCAAGTTCTGTCTTGTTCCAAGAAGCTGTAAGCACTAGAGGTTAGGTGGGTACAACTATCTGAGTATCACCCAAAACCAGGCAACTTCCAGTTGACATGTCCGAAGCCCAGGCTAACCCCAATGGATGACTTAAATTGCAAATGCCTTGTCTGTACCAGGTTTTTATTGCGTCCAGATTAACCAGTACACTGAGAAACGTGCCACCTATCTCTCTTAATGAAGTTCAGCCCCTAGGAACTCAACCTCAGCCACTGCTAGGACAGTTTAATGCATTTCCCAGCCAGCCAACATGGGTGATGAAGGGCAGCTCAGCTTATCTTCACCACAAAGATGAGGGACAATTTCAGTGTTTGTGACCCTTCTGCAACATCACTGAAGTCAGTAGAAATTTAGGACTTTCCTGAGGTGCCTTATCTTCCCACAAACTACAAACAAGGCTCTAAGGGGCCACTTAAGAGTGTAAACATACAGCAGAGCTTGTATTCAACAAGAGCAGGGCAAAGCCAAGGAAATGCTTATTTTTGTTGGAAAGGTAGTTTCAATTACAAGCTTGGATTTAGGTTTTTCAAAATGATGACTACAGCGTGGTACTGTCATTGATTTTCTGCTAAAAATCATTAGTACCTCTTTGAGGAACATGCTCCGTATCAACTAGTTCTGGTAATCAGGAACAGTGAAACAATGCAGTGTTCTAATAAAAAGCCTCAGGAGTTTGTCTCTTGACACCTCTTTTCCCCAGAGAACACAGAAATACTTCTCAACTTCCCAAGCAGATGGCATATACTTTCCCTTTGCCTGCATTGCACCTTGTCTCCATCTCTTTAGATTGCATAAAACACTGCTGCAGCCCCAAAATGTAAGGGGAAACCCTCTCCCTTGCTGCTTTACCCCACTATGTGTTTGGCTCTGCTCTATTCCCAATAGTGTATCTTCCCTCCAGCCCTGACACCACCTTTGGGCAATGCCTCTGGCCCTTCCCTGATCTCATGCTTCACTACTCTTCCAGGAATGCCAGCAAAAACCTTCCTCAGGAGACTAAGGAGAAGGGCTCTTGAAACAAGGCTTCTTTTTAAATTCCTGATATGTTATTTTATAGAGGCAGGAGAAGGAAAGGCAAGCCCATCTATCTTCTGTTCCCACAGCATCCCAACAGTCCAGCATCTGCTCTGTCTGCAGTATAAGCTCTCTGAATCTGTGATCCCAGCTGCACGCTCCTGTGTGTGACAGCGTATTTGCGTGGTTCATGTTCCCATGTGGTAAATTCAGTGGGCTCAGCATGTGGCTGTCACCTCTTCCTCTTCCAGTATAATTCTCCAATTTTACAAGTTTCCCATTGTTTCGTACACAGATTTCAGTCTTTCTAGTATTTTTAAGGCACTTCACTTGTTTATGACTTATTACATCTGGTTGGTTTATTGTTACCACGTGAGCATGGTCAGCAATTAATGCTAAAATCAGCAGATTCAGTCTGTCTGAAGCAGAACAACAAAGGCCTTGAGATATTTCACTTGCTTTGAACCTACATGCTTACATCAACATTTTCCATCCTAAACAAAGGTCTTGATTTGAAAACTGCAGGTACTTAGCACCTCTGAAAAATCAGCCAAGTCTAAATATGAAATAAACTCAGCATTTTAAAAATGTTACCCTGGAAATTTCTGGCAAATCTTTTATGCAGCATTGGAACAGGTTGCTTAGTCTACTAGTGTTTTAAAGTCAAGTGCTCTCTGTAATTTGCTGCAAATTAACTCTCAGTGTGCCTCAGTATTTTCTTGGTGATGTGACCCTTGAGTGTAGGATGCTGGACTGTTCACTGTGGAACTGTGAGATGTTGTGTGACTGGGCTGGGAAAAGCAGGCTGTCTTCCTTATTTAGACTCTTCTCGACTGCTGCATGTTCAAGTTCTCCAATTTGCATGTAATATCATCATCATCATAATCCCTGTGTGCTCCCATATATCAAAGATTATGTTAAATCTTCCTTCTCTGCAACAGCACTCACCACAGGCCTGTCTGCACACACTCACCAGGTTCTCTTGTTGTCAAAGAAAAGGACAAGGAAGAGCTTTTCTCCTGCCTCTGTCTGCCTCTGCTCCCCCAACTTCAACACATCCATGGGCGGGACAGGGATGGGGACTCCATTGTGAAGCAAACCCTCACGTGGCATCTTGGGGTCGATTATCTAGTGACACAGGGAAAGGATATTTAAGAACAAAATCCTTTCAAGTAATGAAGAGAAGGCATTTTTTTTTTCTGTTCTTTCAGTCTATCCAAGCTAGACATATAAGTCTACTTTGGATGGTAAGCAAAATTGCTTGTTATGTTTGAGTGGCTCTTTCTAAAAAAACTTCGTCCTCGAGCCTTCCCCTGTAGAGGGGAAGCCAGTCAGTTCGAAAGTCAGGCATCCAATCTTAAAAAAGTGAAAGGATCTAATTAATACGTGGTTCTGTGTGGCTGTAGATGCATCTACACTAATTGGTAATTCAGTATTGTTGTGTTCAGCAAAGATCTCCCTCCCTCACTTCAAAATCATACAATAAATGTAACAAGACTGCTGTACTCCACAGGTGTAACATGATTTCACAACAGCTCCATTCTGGAACAACCCAGTTGACTTGAGTGGCATTGCTCAGATTTACACTGCTATTAGATTAAAATCAGGCCCAATATTCTGAGAGAGTTGACAAGCAGTGCTGGCTTCATCAAGCTAGGGTAACACAGACTATAGTAATTTTGAAGAGAAGTAACAACAGATGCATCAATTCTCCCCAGTGCCCAAATTGTGGAGAACAAAACAGCAAAAGGTGGATGCAATACTCTATCTATTCTTCTTTGCCTCCTAAGGTCTTGAAAAAGTAAATTGGCTTTGACATTGGCCATCTGTAGTATGAAGGACAATTACCACCACAACAGGTTGCTATTAAAAAAAAAAAAAAAGCCTTTTTTGGAGGCAGTCTCAGTGGTTAAATACATTCTAAACCACAGTTTAACTCTGGCTGTAGCCACACAGACAATTAAAAATGCTTTGGTTGGCCAAGATGGCTAGCAGATCCACAGCTGTTCCCTCCTCTGAGCTCCCACTTAGAGTAAGAGTATAGACGAGCGTCACAATTCCAGCAGAATCCACCGTTTTTGATGGCATCAGAACTGCGCTCAGTCACAGCCAGGCCTGCACACTGTGTCAGCTTAGGCCCAGTCTCACAGCTCTGCTGCTTGGATGTAGAGACCCCTCTAATTTCTGTGATGGTCACTTTCTTTTAGCCCTTACAATTTGTCAGCAGTCACAAGAGCTGCCTGTCCTTGCCATCCGAACCAGAAAGGTACTTAAGGGCATGGTTGCAGCCACATGGAAATTACATGAAGCAGAGATGGCAGGAAAAGCCATATGTCAAGGAGTATATTTAAAAGTAGCAGAAACAACAAAACATGGTTAGCCTATCTCATGTTCTTACTCATATCCTTATTTCAGCAATCTCTGTTGACAACTTAACAAGCACTGAAATGCCTGCAGTGGTAGTGGCACTTCCTAGCAACACCTGCATGCCATGTTTTGCTTTGAAACCAAGTATAGAGCTCAATGAAGACAGGTTTATGGATTTCATGTTTATAGAAAAACATCCAAAGAGATAAATATTAAGGAACTATTGTTCAAGAGACTAGGTGCAAATGCACATGAATATATTCTCATATTTAAATCAAACATATGGTTATTGAAAGAGGATACATATGATAGGGTACCTACATGTGGAGTTGTACTCACTACACAGGAAAATGTGCAGGCACTTAAGACACCAGGTGGACCATGGTGCCTGCATTTATAAAATTTACGTCTTCTCATCCCAAAAGTACTAATTACTTTCAGGCGAGGGGAGGGGAGGGAAGGGAAGGGGAGTTCCTATCCCTGACAATGAGAGGGCAACGTTTTATAAATTCTCTGCAATGCTCTGAAACAATGAGCACAGGGAAAATTAACTGCGCAAAGGGGAAAGAAAAGAAAACCCACATATTGCATTATTTTGGGAAGTTTTCCTTTTCTGTCTGGTTACACTGCACACTAGCACTGTGTTCTGGGCTACCTGCACTGCAAGTACAGGTTGCGAGAGAGCAGCAGGGTACTTACCAAGGCAGGGTAGGAAGGGTAGCCACGGCACTTGGCCCACACAAGCTCCAAGGGCTCCAGCTCAGCCTGACTCTCAAAGGACATCAAGAGAGTTCTGCCTAAGGGACAGGAGGACACACGGCTTAGAAGGGCTATTACTAGCAAAAGGGTTATGGTAACACAAGAAACCACACTGTCATCTAACCCAGGCATGATGGCCCGCATTGTCTCAGTAGCAATCAGCTAAAATAGTTGAATTACTGTTGTACTTAAAACCTCTGACAAAACAAAATGGAAAGCCACTTATTGTTTGCACCCATATGCATTGGGTGGCCAAATGAGACGTGATATGACACACATCTCATCTGCAGTAAGTTTATGATAAAATTTAGTGTGCACTGAGCTCCAGCCTTCTTTATGCTCCGTCAGTACAGTCATGTTCAGCATTAAGATAAAGCCACAGCCTCTTAAATCATGGATCCAAGTCTATGCATGCATGTAGCTTCACATGAACTCTTCAATATGGAAATATTAATCCAATTGAGTCACTGAAATCAAATGGCTATACAAGAGATGGATTTGGTCATACACATGAAATCTACCAGCTCATGATCCTGGAAACGGAGTAATCTTCATTAATGCAAATTTTATAGCAAGTAGTGCTTGCTGTCGGGAAAATGATCAAACAACTGGCATTGAAAACTGAATTTAGAAAATGCTGAGTACAACCCAACAGAGCACCCTGTCAAGACAGATTTGAGGTGCTTCTCCACTATTGCATTCCAGACATATTCTTCCATTAATGAAATTATATTCTAAGACACAGAATTGCCCCACTGAGCCTAATTCTCATGTTACCAGCCCCACTCTGTAAGCTTATCTCCAAAGAAGACTGCTGAACACACAAAGTCCAGGATAATAATGGTTCTCAAAGAGCCATGACAAGAGCCTGCACTCGGGAGCTGCACAGAAGGGCACAGGCGTTCCAGGGCATCAAAGCTGAATTCTGATTTCAGCACAGACCTGCAATAACTCTATTGTTGACATACCATAAGAAAGACAAGAATCTGGTTGTGTGAGCACTGAAAGAAGGGTGTAGTGCCTTGGGTAGTGACAAGTGAGGAGCATGACAATTTTATAGACATATAGCACAGTTTGACAAAGACAACTTTGTTATGAGGACCTTGCAAACAATACAAGAGGGAACAGCTATGAAGTCATCTCCAGAGAGACCCCTCTTACAATTAACTCTTCGTATTGCAGCATCATTAAAGAGAACTAGTCCCAAAACAGGAGACAGTGCCAGGCACATTACACACACCAGCCCAACAGAAAGTATCCTTCCAAGGAGAAGACCGGGCATAAGCAATCAGCAAAGGTGAAAGCAGGAAAAATCTTTTATGCAATAACCTAAATTCGTAACAAAGCAGGTATAATGCCCAGGCAGGTCAGCAGCCTGATCATAAAACCTGGATAGTTTGTCCAGGACTGGTTCCTGGTGTGCTTTGGGATGTGTTCCCTTTGGTTTAGATGGATGTCAGCCCTACAGTGCGTTGTGGGACCAGAGCAGTGTGTGCAGTGCAGCAATTCTCACCTGAGCCACTGAAATCAGGATCTCCATTCACACCTTCCACGAAGGGCATCCGAGAAAGAGCCGGCTTTCCTCGACTGCGCTTAGGAGGCATCAAACCACTGTTAGAAAGACATGGAAAAGAAGGGCATTAGGAGAAAACAGATTATCCTTGAAAACAAGGACAAGGAAATAGATTCCCCAGCTCTGTCTAAAATACTGAAAAATTACTGCACTGGTGCCTCACTGACATGAAAACTGAATACTTGAGCAAAATGTGATCTCTTCTGGTGAAAGCACAGTGGACATCATCCCAGCTTTCCCATGAACTACAAAAGGGCCTAATAGAAACCAAGCTGTAAACATGAGAAAGAAACCCAGCAAAGATGTCACACTTGAGAGCTGATGTAGTGATGCTTTTGGAGTTTTCATGAGCTATACCAGTTGTGTATAGACTTATGACACAGCAGCCCTCCAAAACAACTCCAATATGCAACTGGACTCCTTCAGCCCATATCCTGAATGCCCTTTCACCTCATTACTACAATACTACAAACATTTCAGAAAATGGACTATCTCCACCTCAAGCAATCATATTTTTTCATATATTGTAATTATTTTTTTCTTTTACAGCCTCCTAATAAGCAATCTATTCTGAGTGACTTTGGTGCTCAAAAAGAAAGACTGGAGAAAAAGCAGTCAACAGAACTGTTCCTAAATAGAATAACTGTACAGGTTATCCATGAGACATCAGCTTGGTTTTAATTCCTTGTTTTGGGGGTGTCACATAGCTCTAATGTAATTTTTACTATATGAATTGCTTGCAGTTCTTGCAATAAGAACTTAGATCGCAGTTCTCGTCTTCACAGTACTGTACAAACATCAACTAATAAGTCCACACACTCCCTATGAATTCCCTATGAATTTGTGTCCATCACTTACAGATGGGGAAATGGAGGCAAATATGGTGGGGCCATAAGGCCAAGACATGGCCTGAAAGGCAATTTCTGGCTCCCAGTCTTGTTCTGACAGCATCCTCACCCCATCAAAGATTTCTGCATGACTCAAGGACCCTCATTTAAATGACACTATAACTATGCACAAATCCAGGTGTCTCCTGTTTCCCTTCAATGCAGCTTCTTACTTTACGATAGTTTATTGCAATAACTTCTTGTAAGATCTGCACAGAGGTCATGGTAGCATCCCTCTTACAGAAGAAGCAATGACTGAGATGAAGATCTGGACACACAGCCCAGAAAACAGGGGAAGAGATGAAGTGCTGAGTGTGTGTCTCATCTCAAAGAAGAGCTGAAGGTTCTGTGACTACAAGGGGCTTAGCATGTGCAAAGAAAGATAATTTACTGGGGTGCCACCTGCTGCCCTTGGGTTGCCCAGCACCTGACTGTGGAGGTAGGATCACTCTGCGACAGAGAAAAGCCCTTGCATCAAAATTGCTCCTCCAAACCCAGGGCCTTGCCCTTTGTCATGGGCATGATAGACTTTGCAAACAGATTTACAATGGTAACACTAATCAAACCTTAGCTACAAGTGCAAAATTATACACCTCTTTGGGTAGCTAACATTTAGGATCCCTCTGCGCAGCAGAGCAGAGTTTTCATTTGAAAAATGCTCCTGTGATTCAACCCTGCTGCAGAACAATTTTTTACACAGCTAACAGTTTTGAACTGTTGTTTAGCCCTGAGAACGGGTGTACGCAGGCATATAATTTTAAGTGCCCAACTAACACTCCAAGCTTGAAATCTTACACAACTAACTGAGTACACGCATTGTGAGGAAGCACAAAATGTCCAAACGTATTTCTCTAGTGATGGGTCATGTTCAAGGCACTGCAAACATAACCACAAATATCAACTAAAAACATCTTGCTTCTGTCTGTCCTGGATGATCTTACCCATCAAGCTCAAATGCGCTCAGCCTGCCACTCAGAGCACACACAAACGTGATTCTGGCATAACAGAGGTTTTACTGTGCAGTGAAAAGGCTGTGAAATAACTTAAATCAGTGCTAGGAGGGTTGGACAGGTAAATAAGACCAGAAAATTGACACGGCACTCATATGTACCAACTGAAATAGACCAAAAGATGTCAGGTGTTTGCTCTAAGTCTGTTCTAAGTCATGTTTGAAGCACCTAGTTCTACTTTTAAACTTCTGAGAGGAAGAAAGCAGCAATTCAGTAGGTGGCAGAAGTTCAGCTCTACATGCAGTGCTGAACTGAAAATCTGAATTCAAGTTTTTTCCAGTTTTGGCTCTCAAGGACTGCAAGGGATTCATCAGCAGAGAGGATGTGTATGCATTGAGAGAGACAAGTATAACAGATACCCACTTGCTTGAAAAATCAAGCCCTGCTTTTGGGACCAATGGCTTAAAAGAACAGGACAGAAATACAGCAGCTTTTTGTCTTTTAC
Source organism: Corapipo altera (assembly GCF_003945725.1). Taxonomy (NCBI): domain Eukaryota; kingdom Metazoa; phylum Chordata; class Aves; order Passeriformes; family Pipridae; genus Corapipo; species Corapipo altera. The sequence continues at coordinate 4,541,710 of NW_020884933.1, read as the reverse complement.
AGTAGGCACAGAAGTAACAGTTCGGGCTAGGTTTAAAATGAAGAAGTCAAAGAACAAAACTAGAGAGAAAAATCCAGACGCAGAAGGTGCTCCAGGGCACAGTTTTGCATGGGGCACTTACCTGCAGGATTCAAACACCAGTCCACTGCCCAGGGCAGAGTTGCACTCGAAGTCAGAGCCACTTTCTGCATGCTTTGCAAAGCCATTAGTCACTCCTGCCAAGGAGACAAATGGGAATGACAGGGACTGACTCCTGAGAGCATTCCCGAGCCCAGAGCACGCACAAGAAGCCAGCTGACAATGGCCTTCCCCCATCCAGGCATCCACCACCCCCAAGTTCCCATGGGCTCACCAGAAGTCCAACAGCCATACAAAAGGTAAACTCATGGCAAGGTCACTATTGTTTTTTCTAGGTGTAAATATCTAATTGCCACAAGGCGGACATTTCTGGGAAACACCTTGTTATGAAAATCCTATTCACAAGGACCTGCTTCTGCAGTAACACAGATTCATCACACCAGACACTCCCTCCCGTTAGGAGAAATCAGTTGTGTCTGAAATCATGGGAGGAGATGGGGCCATATCAAAAAAGCAGTGCTGCAACTTGAAAAAAAGCCAGTAGTGCTGCTTCAGCTGAGGAGAAACGTCACTGTGTAGTTATCAATGATTTTCCAGCACCCTGCCTTTACTTGCCCTTTTTTTATTTTCAGCCTCTCATTCTGACCTGTATCCAATGCAGATGACAACTTTCTCCTTTAATTACCAACAGATGATGATGGCGAGTCCCTCAACTCTGGAAAAGTCATTTGTGATCCCTTTAACCTGTCCTGGTAAGTCTATCTCCACATTCAACTGCTTTCCTCTCACTCTCAGTATGCTAGCAACCTTATGATAGCCTTATAGTTATGAGATAATATTTGAAGTGTAGGCCAAGTCAAACCTTACAGGTGGGAACTGTCCCACAACAGCTGTTCACACAGAATCAAAAGAAATTACAGTGCTGTCACTCAGATGTCTCTTTCCTCTTGTGTCTTTCCAAATTTCACCTCAGGTGCTTATTCTTATTTGCAGATCTAATTTGAAAAGGAATCTTCTTGGTATTCCCACTAATTTTATTTAAACTCCAGAACTGAGAGTACAGCTGATTTAAAAGCAATGTTTAACATCTCATCTTACCTGGGTGCTGTGTTACTACAGACAGTGCACACTTCCAACCAAATGCATCATTTCTGCAGCAGGAAACTCTCACTCCTAAGAGTGATCAAGCCAACACAAACCCTTCTGTAAGGGCAGGAATGCCAATCTCAGCCCAGAGTCTCCAGACAGGCCTCTCAACAGCTTTGCAAGCAGCTGGGCACATTGGCTTGCCCTACACAAAATGGAAAACTCTCTCTTACAGCAGCCATGTAGACTAGCAAAGAGAAGAATCATTTGTGACTTCCCTGGGTTTCATCTTGGTACCTTTAAATGTCTAACACGGAGGTGACTAGAGCTGAACTAAGATACCAAAAACAACATGTATGGTCAGTGGAGAAGAGAAGTGCAACTCATTATGGACATGTCTTGTCTGCCCTGTTTTAGAAACATGTGGAAGAGATGCAGCTTTCACCAGGCACATCTGGTCATGAAGCCTATGTTTTCTTCTAAGCATAAAGTCAGTTCCAGGTGTGTAGTTTGGATGCAGAAGTTTTTACTCAGCCCCAGGATTTCTATGTCCTCGGTCCCATCTCACAGTTTCCAAGGGTTCAGGGGGAAAAGAAATCCCAAAGAACTAGGATTTCCAATCAGGTTGGAAAAGACCTCTGAGATCATCAAGTCCAACCCATAACCTAACATCACCATGTCAACTAGACTATGGCACTGAGTGCCACGTCCAGTCTTTCCTTACCTCTCTGTCCTGCCTGCCTGGGTGATTTTTCTCGATTGCTCTCATTGCAGGTTCTGCTCTGTGGCCGCTTCCGAGCTTGTCGCTCCCCATCAGGGCAGGAGGGTGAAAGCTGCCCGCTCTGCCTGCGGTCCTCCCTGTTTTCCAGGGAGCAGTCCAGACCTCTCTGCAGCTTCACCCCGTTCTTAGCTTTTTTAAAAAGGACAGATGTTCGTCGGCCCACGCTGCTGAAGGAGGGGCTGGCAGGGGTGTCTGCAGGCGACAAGGCCAGTCCATTCAGGCTGTTGTTGGTGAGCAGGCGCTGGAAGGCTTGGCTCTCCCGCTGCAGAGCCTTCTTGTCAAAGAGCTCCCTGTCCAACACCACCCTCTTCTGCAGCTGATTCAAGGACTTACTTTCACTGATGGGTTTGAGTGTTGGAGGGTCCTGCAGAGAGTCTAGCTCCGAGAGGGAGGGTACAGGTCCTGTGGGCTCCAGGGTTGGAGGGTGCGGGGGCTTGGCATCATCTGCTAAAGGAGTAAAGAACCTGCCTGAACATTTTACAAAGACTTACTCCCAAAACTACCGACAGCAATTCTCATCTTTCACCAGGGCCACAGACAGGAGAAACAGCAGGTCTTGACTGCTGACATGCACTTTGAGAGCTGGAATTAAAATCCTGCTGCAACCTCTCACCTTTCTCCCTTTCCTCATCCCCATCCCTTGATGTTTTCTCCAGCCTCTGGTCCCGCAGCACAGTCTCCCCCTTGGCCATGGTCTTGTTCTGCTGCTGGGCCAGTTTCTGCCGAATGGAGTTGATCTCCCGTCTCAGGAGCCGGATGCGTCGTGTCCGTGCACCACTGGACCGCATGGTGCTCACTATGTCTAGTTTTTCCAGCAGCTCCTTCAGCTGGGCCTCCAAGGAGAGGTGAGCTCGGTTCTCCGGGAGAAGGATGTTATCCACTGCATCAAAAGAGATTGTAACAGTGAAGGGAAGGAGTAAGGCTCCTTGAAAAACATCTGGGACCACTGCCACACCACACTCCCTTTGATGCTATTCATGAATCAATCGCTTTAGTCTGGGGATTTAGCAATCATTAACCTTGGAGCTCTGACTTCCTTCCTTTGGGCAAAAAGCAGCTGATTTAACTTGCACTGCCCTTTAGTTCCCCTTACTGTCCCAGGGGTCGCAGTGAAAGGATGTGTTTGCACCCCACACAGAACAGTTCACAGTCTAGGTCCTTGTCAGAAACCTACTTCATTGTCATGTAAAATGACAAAATCAGACCACAAACAGAACTGGTCAAAACACAACGTTTGCCATTCCTCTGGCTCTGTTGAAGGGCTGGCCTCCAAAGGAGCAGGACAGACAGTTGAAAGACATACTATCATACACCAACACAAATTTTATAATGACTCTCCATCTGTGCCCAAGAGAGCTTCAACATTTAGGAAGCAGATGGCAGACTGCAAGCTCTGAGTGCTTCATATTGGCCTAAGTATTCTGTACTAAGTTTAGCCCAGTTATTCAACCAGTGCTTTGGAGCTGCATCTCAAGAGGGCTGTAGGAATGGATGCAACCATGTTGGGAATGGGAAGTCTCAGCTAGAAGGATTGATTGGGTTCCACTACTTTGACTGCCCCATCATCCCCTCCCAGACCTCAGTGCTCCATCTAACCCAATGGCTCTACACCTTGCCAATTTACAATACAAAGAAATGCATGAGCTTTCCCTAGAGCAAAAAATCCTAGATCCACCTTTGCACTGCTTTGTAAAATAGCAAGTTTGTACTACAGGCACAGCACAAATCACAGAGCATGAGCAGTTTACAAGGCTCTTCCAAGACAGACATGCCCTAAGAGAGCTGGAGCTAAGCTGCACCTAGCTCAGAGTGCCCAGCTCACCTGAAATCCTGCTCTCTGAGGCTCTAAAGGAGTTAGATATATGCCTAGGTAAACAGATGGATAGGAAAAGTCTTGTATGTAGAATGATGGTTGTGATTTCCATGCAGGCTGAAAGACATGCTCAGAACAAAAATTATGATCTGCCTGAGAAAAAAATGTTAATAAGTACTCACCATCCTCCCAAGAAAAGCAGTAAAAGTCCTCAGTTTTGGGTGACTCAGGCAGGTGAATCCCCACACCAATGTCAAAGCCAATGCTTTCAGCCTGCCGCCGTGCGTGACGCAATATCGCTCCTCCGAAGTCTCTGAGCCGGACAGCTGCTCGGTGGAAAATCGTGTCTTTAGCATTATACCTCATGCAGTTGGTAACTATAAGGTTAAAGTCTTCCTCAAACTCATCCAATGTTCGGTACAGGTGGGACTCCAGCTTCCGCCTCATGGTGGAAAAATCCATTGGGTTGGAAATGAATTCCAGGTAATCTGGAACCTAAACATATAAAACCTGTACAATTACAAAAACCATTTACTAGCCAACTAGAGTGCATCCATCATAAGCACTCTTAATGCCCTTTCCACTGGCAAGGGGCAGCGTCAGAAATTCATTTCTGTGTCACCCAGTCAAGGCAGACACACCCTGGCTCTGTAAAACATTACTTGTACAAGATGTGCTAAAGCTTCTAGAAAAAAATGCCCTTTTTTGGCCCAGAAGGATACTCACATCATGAGTCCTTTTTCAGATATTCTTTAGTCCACCAGGAGTTTGGGACAAGGTAGTTTATGCTTCTAGGGTTATGACAGTACATGAGCCTCTGCCCAGCAATATCTTATCTACAACCCACTAGACACCTCTAGGAAAGAGACTTGCCTCGTTCAGGTTAACAGGCTCTGTGAAGATCTGGGCAGCATCCTTCTCCTGCAGTAGATCCAGTGTTGTGCGCAGAAGGACATTGAAAGGGGTCAGCTGTAGCTCCATAGCAGCTTGCTGAATCTTGACCTGGGAATGAGAAAACAGTGATGAGCACAGTTACGGAGGACAGGATATGTGAGCGGTGTCTCCCTCCAGTTTCTTCTGAATCATCACCCCGGCTCTACTCAGTGGTGGAAACCTCAGGTCAGCATACCACTAGCCTGGTAGACTCATTGCTGTAGAACTTCTGGCAAACACATTGTGCTCTCCACGTGCAGGATGTACATCAGCAGACAGCACTTTACAGAGTCTAACTGCACAGTCCAATCCTTTTATATATGAGGAACTCCTGTTTATTCAATCTCATCAAGTCAAAACAGGAGGAACCCCCAGAAAATTAAAAGATACTACAACTAAAAATGAAAACAGGCAGAAGCTTTTCACACTTGGTAAATTATCCTGTAGAACTCCCTGCCTCATGATATTATTATTATGCCAATTATCAACATTATACAAAAGTTGAAAGTATGCAGACATTTACATGAACAACAACGTCCATAATTAGACTATAGAGCATAAACAAAGTTTAAGATATAAGCTCTCAGACTTCAAGGTAGAAGCCAAACAACAACAGTGGTTTGATGTCTGCAAATTCCTAATACAGTTTCTTATATCCCTTATGAAGTCTCCAATACTGTTTGATTTCAAGCAAACAAGTTGTAGTACTGAAAATCTATTCAAAGAAGACTGGAACAGGATAAAAGTATTTATTTGTCTTTTAACATTTTAATTTCTTTGATCTTATAATCGCTCGTTATGTCATTAAATCAACCACTCCAACAGCAAAGGTAAGCAAGTCTGTTTACACAAAGCAAACTGATGTGCTAAGCAACAAGACAGCATCAGTGAGAGAATTAATGAAGACAAGATATAAAGACCACACTTTTCCCCAGAACAGGAAAGAAGTCAAACAAAGATGCATGATTCTAGAGTATCCTTCTCCACTCACCTAAAAGGTGGGCTGGGATAGAGCTCCAACTAGACACACTTTTCTGCGATATTTTATTGTTTTATAAAGCACAACATAGTTTCCACAAGCTTTTATAGATTTAGCTACCTGTGACAGGGATATGTCAAGATATCAAAGGTGAACAAAGCCCAAGAATGATTTTTTTTTCATCCTCCTACCTAAAATACATCCATACAGCAAGCAGGGCTGACCTACTGATGTAAATCAAGGACAATGCAGCAAATGAACCAGTGCTGGCATCAAAAGGACTCCAGAAAAGCTATGGGTACCTTCTGGCCACAAAAAAATTGCTCGCAGAGGAGCTGTGATCACAGAGGATGCTGCTTTCCCTCTGCCTGGTTCCCTGCAGACAGCCTGAAAGCACCCAGGCAAGGCCTGAGGACACGTGTAAGGGTTCACTGTACGCAAGGCGAGCCTTTCATGAAGTTGTCCTTGAAGATACTCCTGCCAGAGAGCATTGTCATGGGTGCAGCAACCAAAGGCAAGCAAAGACCCTCAACAGGAAAAGCTGGCAGGCATGGGAAGCAACCTTCGCTGGTGCAACTCTGGAGATCTGCACACAGCTCAAAGAGCAAACTGGAAAATTTAGTAAATTGTCTCCATCATAAAAATTTTTCATCCAAAAAATGTACATAGAGGACAAATGAGAGGAATTTTTAGCTTTAGAGATTAAGAGCTGAATTGTGATTTAGACCTTTCTCTGGAGTAGGTGTTACCAAACTCCTGAAATTATTATGAAAGGAGATCTAACTTCTATTCTGCAAAACACTTGCCTAGAAATAGAAGGGGTGCTGTAGGTCAGAAATCAAATCCACTATTAGTTATGCAAATACATTTTCCCAGCACTTTGCAGCCCGGCCCTAGTTCTGAGGGCAGAGGCTGCACAGTGCAAACCTGTGACTGACACAGGGAGAGAGAGTTCTGTGCACCCAACAGTCAGACTCTATGAAAAGAGGAAAAGGCTCAAGAAAAACTGTTGTGTTCCTCCTCTGCCTCCTGCAGCACAGAGTGCTTGTATGGGACTGAAGTTAAGTGCAGCAACTCAACAGCCAAAACTGCTCACCTGCTCCCGTTTGAGTTTTTCCCTCTTACGGATCAGCTCAATGAGCAGTCGAGCCCGCTCCAAGTCATGCCGCAGTTTTTGCCAGTACTTCAACTCTTCCTTCACTGCACTGGTCTTCTCATCCTGTTCCTTCTGTAAGATACAGCAGTGGGGTGAGATAAAAAACACAACTGGCTTCCTGTGTTTCCTTCTTTTTCTGGGCATCCCCACTGAATTGCTCTCCTCTTCCTCCTATTCACTTACCTCTTGTTTAGACTATGTCCCCTCCTTTCTACAGCATTTAGTTGTAACAAACACAACATCAGCCTTTCTAGATTTTATATTATCTGTGAAGTTAGCCTAAGTTATACTGTAGCTACACTCTGGGAACACACTTCAGTGCATGCTCATTTACACCCTCCCAGCTTTTACATCCAAGTTTATTACAGAGGCTGGATATTTTTCTGTTGGCTGCTATGCATTGAAGCAGCAGCCCAAAGCATTTACAATATAAAGGCAAGGTGACCAAAAGCAGGGGAGGAAGGAGCTATTATTATCCTCCTTGTAACCAATAAGAAATAGAGCCACAGAAAGACATTTGCCAAAATACAAAGGAACAGCCAACACTGGGAGATGAGTTCACACCTTCCAAGACAGACAACCTATCCAAGTTCAGTGGCTTCTCAACAAAATCACCCTTCCTCCCCTGAATCTGTAGCTTTCTTAATGGCTTGGATGATATACATAAAGTGCATACACTTTCACACAATTGCCAAGAAGACAATTGCTTCACAAGATCTTCATGGTTTATATTAATAGGACATTTGTTTTTAAGAACTTACATATAGTAAATTGCCAGTGTAATACACCAAGGAAATGCTGCACTTTTCCAAGCTCCACGCTGATAAGTGGGAAATAATTTTTTTATTTATCACCCAGGGCAGTCTTCTTGCAAATGAAAAGTCTATAAATTCCTCCAACTATAGTAAAAATATACGTACACATTGTATACAATACCTACTGACAGGTTATGTTAGAGGATAGAGTCCAACTGCTTCATTGGTTCACCAACTACTTCTCATGCCAAATGCAGTGCTGCTTAATAGCATCGAGATTGAGTGACTCTAGACACCAGCTCAGAGGAGGAAGCAAAGGAGTCCAGAGCTGATGATTATGTCTAAACTTCCATATGAATGCGCACGGGACAGGCAGAAATTGAAGCTGAAGGAAGAATGACCCAAACTGGAATTTGGCCAAAACTCTGGAGCTAACACCCATTTTCTTTAATCACTCGCAAGAAATGTGATTTTATAAATCATCTAAGAGATCAGTCCACCAAGGGTCCATCACACCCTTGTGCAATCCTGGGTCTCCTAACTCAGGGGAAAAACTCCCACCTGCAGATTCATCAAGACAAATTCTAGTAGCATGATGGATATCCCACTAATATACTAACTCAGTTCTTCAGGCAAGAGCATACCAAGACGAGACCAGAAGACACTTAAATCAGGTCTCTGATCCTTTCACCCTTAATGCCCTCCTCAGCCATGTGCCAAGCACATCTCCCCCTGGAATGCGAGCTCTCCATCCTCCCATGGGTGTTCAGCTGGGGACCAGTACCTGCTCTGTGTTCCGCTGGGATTGGAGATGTGAGTGCAGGCGTCGGATCAGGGGCACCCCATTCCTTGCCTGCCGCTTCAGCAGCCAGTAGTTGTGGAGCCTCTGCATGAACTGGTTCTTCCTCTGGAGGGAGAGCCCACTGCAAATTTTGTTCAGCCTGAAGGAAGCAAAGAGATGTCATAGAGCCAAGTGCAAAGCAATTGTAACTCTGCGGACCCTTAGGTTTCCCAGTGAAGCTTTGCAGTGCTGTGTCAAGCACACTCTGAAATAAACATAAACTGGTATGATCTGGGATCTCCTCAGCATGAATACATATGTGCCTACTTTTCACAATATATCCCTGTGTTAGTAGAAACCTGGCTGGAGGGTCTCACCAAGCACTTGCCCCAGCACTGTCAAAGTAAGCAATCACCAATTCAGCTCCAAGCCTTAATTTCAAAACTACTTTCTGTGTTAAGAACTTTCCAGGGGCCATTTAAGCCTGATGTTATTAAGCTGGAGTCTTGAAAGGAGTCCAATAATAATATATCACCTATTTTAACCCTTGCTTATCATTTTTAGGTTATACATGGTGCCTTATCAGCAGTTTCCAACGTCTATCTGTTAAAATACCAACAACACATCAACACACTTCCTAAGGCACCAAACAAAAATTCAGCACTACCTAGTTCTGCACAAGAAGAGTTGGGAGAAAAAAATAAACAGTCAAATTCAAAGCTGCTTGCAACACTGACAGGTTTGACATGCTCTGTAATAAAAGGAGGAATTAAGAAACTGAAATGAGACTTAAAAAAGGTCAGTAGTGGGATGACCCCTACCTGCCTACCAACCTGTAATGCCTAAAGTATTTCAAAAACACCTTCATGCCAGACGGGTGCTTGCTGTTAGGGACCACCATGAAATCTGTGTTACACAACAGTCTAGGATGGTTGCTTGGCAAAGCAAGAAAAGCACAGTATGCCAGTGACACTCACGTAGAAGAAAGCCAGTCAGGAATTATGCTGCAGAGCACTCTGGACACAGCAATATTTATTGCTAGGCCCTGACTGAAGACTCAGTGTTTCCAAGTTCAACAATGACAGGGACTAAGTCCTTAAAACAGATCCTGTTCAGCTCCAGCTGTTCAACTCCTTCCTTAAACCTGCAACACTCACCTGTAAGAGGGAATTTGTGTGATGGTCACCATGGGCACAGATGAACGCCATTTGGTCACATCACCAGGCTCCTTTTTGATCTTTTGCTTCAATTTCACTTGGTTCTTTTTCAGAGACCCTTTGGGAGGGGCAGAATTGGCTTCCTCCTCTCCCTTCTCCTTCACAGTGTCCTCCTGCCCATCACCACTAGCAGCTGGAGACCCCTTTTTTACCATCCCAGGCGGGGAATGACTCTCACAATAGGCAGTCTTGCGCACAGTGAATGTCGTGCCATTGATGCTGGTCTCCCTCATGGGTTCAATCTTCATGAAGAGACCAGCCCTCTGGGCACAGGTGACATGGAAAGCAGTGTAACAGTTCACCTTGTGGCATTGAATAGCAGCTCCCATGCCCTTCTGCTTGCAGATACAGCATGTGAGCTTCCACCGAGCTGGAGGGATGTTGTTGATCCCTTCAATGGGCTCCAGGAAAACAGTGTTTGCAAAGCAGACCTCTGGGATCCAGATGGCACAAACCACGTGAGCCCAGCGGCCATCACTAGTCTGCTTGAAGGCTCCCCCTTTGTTCGGGCAAAGGACACAATCCACAGGGCGAGAAGGGGACTGTAAACAGCAGCGACAAAGCCATTGCCCCTCAGGGATATAGGGCACACCGTAACATTCCTGGTGCACGGCCAGATTGCAGATATCACAGAACAGAATGACATTACTGTTGTGACACTCATCGTCCATGCAGACACAGCAGAAGGCGTCCTCATCAATGAGGGACTGCTGAGCCCCATTGTTCCGGCTCTCAAGGTACGACTCCTTTTCCAATCGATCCACCAGCAGCTCAAAAGTGTCAGCAGAAACTATTCCATAACCATCAGCCCTTCTCTTCTCGTTGACCATTTCCAGCCATGCCAGATCCTCCTCATCCATGTCATACTCCACTTCTACATCGAGGTCTTCAGGAGGCTTTTCCAAGTACCGGTAGTAGGCAGCAGGAAGAGGAGGGGCATCTGGCTGGTTGAAAGAGTCCAGCACACGGAAGTTGGGCTGGGGTAAGTGTAAAGACGTCCCTGGTGCATATTTGGAGAAGGACTCCTTCTTCCTGCCTTTAGAAGGTGTTTTCTTAGATTTGGAAGGCAAAAGGGGCTGCTCACTGTTTTCCTTGTTGCTGTTGCACTCAGTAATGTCCTGGGCGGTCAACTCATCCTCTGTGATGAGTTTTAAGGGATCGTAGATGCTGATGCGATGAAGCCGCCCATCGATGTCCACCTCCACGATCCGCTGGGCCTGAGCATACGTCAGCGTCTCCCGAGTCGGGGAGCACTTGAGGCTGTAGGGCGAGGGAGAACGCCTCCCCTCCAAGTTCTGTCGGGACCTCCTTCGAGGTTTCCTCATCACTATGGTCCAGAGACCCTGTAACAAAACAGGACAGAGGACAGTGTAAGACAAGGATACAAGCAAGAAACAGTGCAGACTGAAAAACTCACTCAACATTGCAATAGTGCAAATTTCTACTAGAGACTTCAGCAGTTTCAGGCTTGCTGAGTCTTTACACCTGCTTAGATACAAGCAGGTAATTGATATATCAACCATTTCTTGCACTGTGTATCAGAGCAATGCACAGCACCCTCCAACTTTCTCTATTTGCAACTCAAGAGATGTATGTACCACCATATCACCAGTGAGAAGAGCTCAAAATAATTTTACAGCACGGTATACAGTCTGCTGTGCATTCAGATCAGCAAAACATTAAGATCCTCTGAAATTCAAATACTACTTATCATATCTGCTTGCACCATTCGCATACTAAGGTCACACAAGCCAATGAGTTCTTCTTTGTTCTTTTGCCTGTGACTTTTATATCCCAAATAGCACACAAAATGTGCTGGATGTTTTCTACTTCAAAAGGAATGCACTGTTCAGGTTTTATGAAAGCAGTTCCCAATTATTTTTTTTTTTTT